>NC_090939.1:783374611-783677641 GCF_040938575.1 Ambystoma mexicanum
GTTCTGCACGTCATGCTAAACAGTCTTCTCTCCTTATACCCCTGGATCTTTCTGCTGCATTCAACACTGTTGATGACACACTCTTACTGTCTTATCAGTCTTATCTTTCCTCTTTTGACTTTTCTGGCTCTAATTTATCCTGTTTTGATCATATCTATGCCAGAGGACTTTTTCAGTTTCCTGGGCTGGGGTTTCTTCTGAAACATGTTCACTTACCTATGGTGTCCCTCAAGGTTCGGTCCTTGGTCCTTTTATTTTTTCACTCTACACTTCTTCGTTAGCTGGGGTTATCTCTTCTTTTGGTGTCTCTCATCATTTTTACGGTGATGACACACAGCTCTTTCTTTCTTTTCCACACTTTACTGATGATATCCATCACAAACTTAGCTCCTGTCTTCTATCCATCCAATCGTGGATGTCAGATCACTTCTTAGTACTTAATGCTGCAAAAACTGAGGTTATCTTTTTTCCCCTCATCTACTGTTTCTCCCTCTCCATCGCCTTCCTTCATATAACTTTCTCCATCCCAGCTACCTATTTCTTCTGTGGCTCATAATCTAGGTCTCCATCTTGATTCAGATCTTTCTTTCAGTCGCCATATTTCCTTATCTTCCCGTTTCTGTCGATTTAATTTGTATAACATTCGAAAAGCCCATCCTTTGATGACTTTTAAAGCCATGCAGCTATTGGTGTCAGCTTTAATCTTCTCAAGGATCTTCTATTGTTCTTCTACACTTTTTGGACTTCCTCTATCTCGTTTAGCTCCTTTGAAATCTGTATTTAATGCTTCCATTTGTGTTCTCTGCTTGCTTGCTCCTCGTGATTCTATTTCTTCTTCCTTGACTAATCTTGCATGGCTCTCTTTTCATCTCTGTTTAAAATTATTTTGTTTGTGTTTAGTTTTTAAAGCCCTCCATGGTCTTGCTCCCCCTTATCTTTCCTCTCTTGTTGCATTTTCCCTTCCTTCTTGCTGACTCTGTTCTGCATCTCGTCATCTCCTTATAGTTCCTGATCCCCCCTGTGCTCAATCTCGTTTTTGGTCTTTCTCACTCTCAGCACCTTTAAACTGGAACACTTTCCCACTTTCTCTCTGTTCTATCACTGTTTATTCATTCTTTTGGGCCTCTCTACGATCCTTTATTTGCTGCAGTCTGTTCTATCACTGTTTATTCATTCTTTTGGGCCTCTCTACGATCCTTTATTTGCTGCAGTCAATCTGGTGTGCTAGAATATCTGGTGCCCACACTTGCTGGGGAAACTATATATCCTTCTGTAAAGTCAAGTGATATAAAGTTAAGGCTTGGACAGTGCCAGCAAAGGGCAATTCTAATGCCATGTCCATGGGGCTAATAGCAGAAAACTATCAGGAGACACCATTGCGTATATATAATCATCACATTTGCACTATTATAAGAATGTTGGTGTGATAAAATGGCATGTGCTTGGGGCACCATTACTCCTTTTACTCACCTTGATCAATTGGGCTGCAATGAGCTGAATAACTAAAAAGTATTCCCTTCAGCCGATCATGATACATTGAACTGAGAAAATAGGACAGACCCCTCCTGACCACTCAGACTGTAAGGACACAAGATTACAATTTACATTCTTTTAACCTATTATACATTGAGCGGCCCAAAGATCTTTATGGAGACAGAAAATGCACAGCGACTTGTACATGAAGAATACTTAGGTTGATCACCTAGCGGACCAGGAACATACTTGTAATGATGAAGAAAGGTACTGGAGCTGCAAGTAAGTTCACAGGTAAGTCCCTTTACTAGTTATCTGTCATATTTTAACAGAGTAGTTGTAGGTGTCCCAAGAAGTGATTCAGTTCACAGTGAAGCCGGTGGGAGGTCAAGGGTGTGGGGTGCTGGAGTCCTTTCTACCTTCTGGAGAGCTCCTGCTGATGACCCTGCTGCCCCTCCCACTTCCTAGTTTTTCTTTAAATCCTCCCTGGCTTCTCCGCTTTGGTGAAGCCCGTGGGAGGTCAAGGGCGCGGGGTGATTGAGTCCCCGCCACCTTATGGAGAGCTGTTGCTGATGGCCCTTCTGGCCCCTACCACTTCCTGGTTTTTCCTTAAATCCTCCCGGCTTACCCGCGAGGGTGAAGCCCATGGGAGGCCAAGGGTCAAGGTCGTGGGGTGTTGGCAAACCGCAGGGCAGTTTACAAGCCTGTGGGGGGTGTTTTCCAGCCTCACCCAACCTTTACCTTCTACGCCTGAAATGAGGGACGGTGTCTTCTCCTTGATTCCTGGTCTCCGTTTTTTTCGACCTGTGCCGTTTCACCATACTTCCTGCACAGGATCAGCAAAAACAGGTAAGCCAGAATAGTCAGGTAACAAAGTGGAACTACTAGATGCTTTTCATTATATGGTTTGCCCCAACTGATTTCCCCAACTGGGGTGTTATGCTCCGCTGTGGGTTCTAAGAGACTGCTGGGGGTCAAACCCGGATACCGAATGAGTACAGGGCAGCTGCCTCAAGTTGCCCCGTGTCACTGAGCAGTGAGCACAGGTGAGGAGTGTAAAAGAGGGGGCCGGGAATGTGGAAAGCTTTCGACATTGTCACCAGTTACTAGTTACTTGTCACCTGTCCCAAACACTGAACACTGAACACTGAACTGCCTATGTTCATCTTCTTCCTACTCCAATTATTCCTTATCTGCCTAGTACCGGTATGATGACAATAGCAATAGCCATGGATGTCATTGCCTGCCCCGTCTCACTCCCACTTTCACGAGCTTGAACACTCCCTCACTCATCTAGGAGAACATTCTTATCAGTAAAACGGATGCGTGTTGATTGACCCTCCCTAGGCGGTTTTCCAGGTGGTGACAAGCCCAGATCCCAGAGTCCCCCGATGATAACCAGAGAAGCCTATAATCTGATGAAGGAAATCCATGAATTCCTGGGATCTGCTATTGGGGGAAAAGGTTGAGTCTAAACAGGAACGCATTGTTAAGGGGAATGCTCTGATAGAAGTGCCATTAAATGCAGGGGGTGGTCCCCCAGAAGAATGCCCATCTATAAGTGATGTACCCCCTCTGATTACACAGAGCACAGGGGACACCCCGGATAAATACCTTCTGGGGTTGTGTGACCTAATTATTCCAACTCCTATGGATGCCCACAATCCCCCTGCTATTCTACCCATAAGCCTTAATTCCAAGCCATGGCCTCTGGTGGGCTACACTGAGGCCTTAGAGGATAAACTCCTGGTGAAACACAACTGCCTCCTTCCATTTGCTCCATCCACACCTGTGGCACCAACTAACTGAAGTTACAGAGATGCCAAAAACCACCTGTTTAGCTAAAGGGATACTCAACATTCCACCAACAGGGCCACAGAAATGGGGAACCCCTTTGCCAATGACTGCCGAGCAACCTGTAACTTACTTGAGGTGGGAGGACTGTGCATCGACAATGGACATTGGCACAGAGGAAATCGCTTTGCTACACCATCCCCTGCTGCACCCCCGACCCCCATCTAAACTTTTGACCTAGAGTATACATCACAGGGCTGTCATTTTTCTTGGGTCATCTCAGAATTGGTGGCCCTAATGAAACTTTTACAGTTGGTTTTGGATACGGCTGGTGGCATTGGACCTAGGGGACCACCAGCCAAGTACCCAATTCACCATCAAGGGGACTGAACCAAAGGCAACACAATTAGGTAATGCCCCCATAACAAATGTGATCCAGCCCACCACAAGTGGCCACATGATGCCCACATACGTGCTGCCGGAAAAAGAGCTTGGGGGTGAATAGAACATTGGCACTAGCCCAATGCCGACCGACGATCAGATTAATCCACCCCAAACATTTCAATGGGGCGATCCTGGAACCCCTGTTCATGGGGGCCTGAATGTCCTGCGAGGGGGTAAGGTATGGTGGGAGTAAGTGAAGTGGCCAATGGAACGGCAACTGTCCCCTCAAGTTGTAATGCACCAAATTCACAGGCCCCAAACTCACAAGTCACTACCAGGGTGTGGAGTACAGAACAGAAGCCCAAGGAGGCCATGAATATCAGGGGCTGTCTATATGCACAGGGTTCCAAAATGCTCTGTTACCAAGCCTGAATCAAGTGGCTCTATCACAAACAAGTGCATACACTGGTCTGGACAGTGTATGGGTGCGGTCATTGATCAGGGAGGACATCCTCTGATGTAAAAGACTATCGTACAATGATGGAAGCCTGTATGACTCTAGCTGCATAGAATTAAGGGATTCTAGCCTGGCTAATGGTTTGTTGGGAATTGACACCCAGTGGGGTCCAAAGCCCCGCACCCCGATCATCATCAGTGCCTTCCGCCTTGGAAGAGCACAGATTTTATGGGACTTGTGCCCACATTGGAAGTTGGGCCTAAGCCATTTATGCTTACCGGAGCCAACCTATTTGAATTGGGGCCAAGAATAGAGAGGTCCAGGCCTGGAAGTGGGAACACCCAGTAAACAGTGTCTGTTCTGAATTCTCTAATGTGATGTTTAACATTGTGTTGTGCAACTTTTATGGCTCTCAGCCGAAATAAAGTTAATGATGAAGATGACTAATGATAAAAGACTCACCCATGATTAATAGACTATAAAGTTGCCTCATATATAGGGTTTGCCGTTTTCCTTGTTCATGTTTTTCCAATTCTAATGGTGATTTTCCTGGGTTTTCAATTTTTCTTAAAAATGGTATTTATCAGTGCTTACCCATTGTTTCCCTCAAAAGAAATTGCTGACAATTGTATTTTTCCAGTGTAAACATAAATGTATATTTTATAGATCCATGTATATAATGAATAATTCTTTTGATACAAAATCAAATCACAGATTATGCTTATGCAGCCTGTGTTGCCTCTTTGTGTTCTTGGACCTGAAGTCCTGTATTTGTAATGGAAACAGAAATCTTTACATACAATAATATAAAGAATTAAATAAGGACTTGAGGGGCAGGTGGGTGACCACCCGGCACAGCCCACCAACAAAGACATTATTGCCAAAATACATGTTTATTTGTGAGGATGAATACGTCAAAAATAAAGGCGCCACAAAACTGTGATTTATTGTTTATTTTCTTTTTTCAATCAGAAGGGGGACCTGGTTTTCAGGTGATAGTGTTATAAAACATATAGGGCCTGATTTACAAACGCATTTTTCAACGGATGAGTCCCATTCAAAAATGCTTTGTGAGTCAAGCTCAGAGTCAGGCTCAAAGTGGGATGGCTGCTGCAACAAAGGGGGGCATTAATGGGAGTGGCTGTTGTTGTTTAATAGTTATGAATAATGGGTGAATAGTGTTGGGCAAGACATTTTACGCACCAATGTAGGAAAGAGATTTACATTGTGCAAAGATTAGTAGGCCCCAGTGCGGTAGAGTTAAAAGGCGATTTAGCCACTAAAACAAAGGATTCATTGTAGTTAGAGGATTGGAGTGTTACTTTGTATTCACAGATCACAGTAGGTAGTAACATTATCAGTAGAATGGACAATGTATTGCAGGATGTACCATTTATAGCTCTTATAGGCACGAAGCAGGAACCTCTGTGCACATGAGAACAAAAGGAAGTTAACATTGGCAGGCACTGTAATTCTGAACATTGTACATGTGAGTCTCTGACAATGGATAAAATGTTAAAACATTTTAGTATATGCAGTTTAAAAGTCCATGTAAGTTGCAGAATTTGTGGGTTGGCAAGGAGGGGTTTTTCAGCTGACCTAGAAGGCAACATTACCTAGGTAACGATAGGGGGCGTGGAGCGCGCCTCATATGGCCAGCAGTGACAATATCGAAGAAGAGAGCAGGATGCAAAACCATCTTTTCAGAGTCTTTCTGGTTGGATTGAATTGTAGATAGAAGAGGCAATTTTCTTGGGGGAACGTAGGTTTTTGCATGGCAAGGTGATGGAAGGGTTACTTAATAAACCACATGCTGGCTGAGGGTATTTATGGGCTTTGAAGGAGATAAGCAGGTTGTGGGTTAAAGCTTATATTGCCTGAGATGGCAGTGTCACGTAAGGCTAGGTGAAGTAATGATGGAAAAATAAAACAAAGACGCTAGCGGTTTGAATTCTATTCTTGTTTCAAAGGAATAACCGCCCTGTACAATCACCATCTGAAGTTAATGGGTTTCGGTTACATGGTATAAATAATATTATTTATGAACAATATATGTATCGTGTGGAACAACGTCATGTCTGACGATGGAAGAAGATTGCATGTCAAAAGGGGTGCACCTTGTCAAAGTATCCAATGGGAATTTTAGAGTTAGGGGGATTAAGTATTGGTGTTATCCAAAGGAGGGTTGGGGGATGACTTTGTAACAACATATGTATGATTATGTAAATTGTTTAAACTGTATATAAGATGCTAATTTGTATTGCTCAGAGAACTGGGTTTGTTTTTCAGCTCTAAGGAACTGACTAGCCCCTTCTAATCGTAAGCATAAACCTATTTTCTGACAGAAGTCCATTTGTCTTTCAGAGACGTCATTTCACCAAAAGTGACATCACGCAACCCTTGACCTCTGATGACATCACAGGAAGTGATATCATTTGACCCCACTCTGAAGTGAAATCGCTGCAAGCGATGGAACACGACCTTTCACCCCTTGATAAAACAGGAAGTGGCATCACATAGCATTGTTCCTAAGTACACTACAAAAAATATGGTTACGATATCACTATTATCTGATATACATTTCATACAAGAATGGATCGCCATATGTATCATTAAGATCAGAGTGTATAGGCACATATTACCAAATGACTGTGAATGCAAGCAGAAGTCCATGGCCAAATGATAATGATGTGTTATTATATAGCACTTACGCTTACCTGTGTTGGTACTCATTTATCGACCTCAGAAGGATCAAAGGCTGGGTTGGTGTTTAAGAACAGAATAAATCAGTCACTCACCCCCTGAAGTGTGCCTGAAATAAACCTTTAATGAGTCTAGCAATTATTGTACAGAATTCCAAAAAGGCACATTATTTGGTATTCCTAGTCTTTCTTATTTGGGGTCACTGCTGAAAGTGTTAGACTTGTGGAACCCCTGTTCTTTTGTTTACCTTTGATTTTTAAGAGACCTGAACAAGAAAGCAAAAGCTATTCCAGAAGCAAAGAGAAACATGGCGCTGGCCACAGCCCGGGAGCTTGCATTAAACTCCTCCCCCTCTTTTTTATTTAGAGGTAACAATGGAGACCACAGGGGCCGCACTTGCGACCCCTGGTGACCTCTAAATGGCATCCCTGTTGTCTTTTCATTGAACTGCACTTTTGCATTAGAAGTGTTCAGGTACGTCCCAACATTTGTTGACCACCGACGTGATCCCCAGGTCTGTTTTGCGGTTGGATTGTGCTGCCACACACTGACTACGGTTTCTCATCTTTGGAGTCATCAAAAATTCCATGCACAATAACAAGATAGCCTGGAGGTGCTAAATTTCATTTAAAGATCTGTTTTTTTCACTCGGGTGTGAAATGCTGCAGTCGTGTCATGCTGGCTTTTTTGGGAAGGACAACGCTGCAGACGGCCTCAGAAAGCATCTATGTTTTTAACGTGAGTGTGCTTATGGCAGAAAACCAGGGGGCAGGGGTATTGGAGTCAGAGAGGGTATGGAATTGGGATATTCTGGCGAGTCAGAAAGTTAATTTAAATTGGATGCAACTGAGTGAGTTGATTTACCAGTGTAATGTTAGGGTGAATTGTTATATGTTGTAAGTCCCTCCATTTGAATATTTTATTTTTCTTCGTTAGTCAAAGCAGTGAGAGGAGATCTTCCTGTAGGCAAGATAGGACAGCAGCGTAGTCAAAGTTGTTGCATTACAGAGAAAAGGGGAAGGGGTGTGCATGAAAACACCACCCTTCTCCAGTGCTCGAGCGGAGGAGGTGTATTAATGAGGAGCCAAGATATTATCTTTTATTATTGATAATATGCTATCTTTTGTGTAAGAGTGACTAATGTAAGTTGGTGGTGAGGTTTATTGTAGTGTGAGTGAGAAAGAGGTGAATGATCTTTTAGGATTTTTGAAGAATTTAGAGTAAATTGGCTTTTGTTTAACCGTTTTTGCATTTTTTGTTGTGCCGCAGGTTCAGCTTGTTTTTAGATTTGTATTTTTCTTTTTTGTTGTTTTTGTAATTAGCTAACAGATTGTAAAGGGGTATGGAGACTCCGCTTGATCATTTGTGTCAGTCGCTTCCAAATTATAAGGAATATTTTTTAAAATATCACAGAGAATGGGTAGAAAAACAAAGGGCAGAATGTTTAGATCATGGCCTGAAAAAAAGGTACACATGATGCAGGGATGTTGGAGTATATGTATAACTTTTTATCAACAAGGTATAAGGGTAAGAAATTAGAGAAGAGGCAGAGTATTTTAGAAATGTGGAGGATGTTTGAGGAGACAAGAAAGGCCCAGGAAGGTAAGATGGGGGACAGGGTGCATTTCCTTATCTCCTGCTGCAGGATATACTTATCCCCAGATTTGCCACGGTCTTCTCAATCCTCCACTCCAGTAAATTCAAGGAGGAGGCAATCAATGCCTCTGGTGGCGAGGATAGAAAAAAGATGAAAACGAGTGGTGAAGAACCAACAGCGCAGACATTTGGAGGAAGCAGGGTGGCATGTGGAGGGAGAGAGGGTACAAGCAAAACAGAAAGGAAGAGAGGAGCAGGGAGAAGGAGCCAGGTGGGTATCAAGGATAGGATTGGATTAGTGGAGGTCAGGAAAGTTCCTTTTTAAAGTTGACAGTGCTGTTATAACAGACCTCAAGGTGGACTTCTCTCGGGGAGATATGTCCTTAGAAGGGTAACTTGAGATATTTGTCCCAGAAGCAGAGCACCCTGGTAGAGCAGGTAACGATTTGGGATGGACATAGAAGGTAAGGAATGTAGGGGGGGGTGAAAGAGGAATGGGAATCAGAGGGAGAACAGGGAGAGCAGGGTGCACCAGCATCTGGAGTAGCAGTTAAGGAAATTACACCATGGGCTCTTAGTTATGTTATGTTGATTTATACTGCACACCGCTAGCACCCAGATGCAGCCTCCAAGCACTCACCTGGCTCTGCAAGAAAGAGGCCCGGTTGGTGAGTGAGTGAAGAGTGATAGGAGAGGTCCAGAAGCAGGAGGAACTGGCATCTGTGTGTTGGCTTGCATATGGTTGGTTGCATGCACTGGTTTATTGTATCCGTATGGGTATGGTTCAATGCCTTGGTTCTTTCTTTGTGACTGTTTGTTTATTTTTAAATGTCTTTATTGGCATTTGTGAATAAACTTGTACAAGGATAAGATTCTGAAAGCGGTTACATTCAAAATGCAATAACTGGCGTAAATGTGATATGGTGATCAGCTTACAACCAACGACAAAACTGTTAATAAAGAACAAACGAACTAAGGAAAAAAGGGGAAAGAAGAGAAAAGAAATAACAATAACAGTAAGAGTGACTGTCCCAACTCTCGGTGTGGTTTCTTAATCGATGTGGCCAGGTTCGGGAAGTGGGTCCGGAGGCGGGTATCTGCTTTGTTCCCTCAGTGCAGTTGCTGGGTAGAGCCCTTGGGTGTGGTGGGCTAGTCTGTAGTGTCTGTTGTTTTCTAGTATGCAAGGGGGATGGGTTCAAGGAGGTTTGTAGCTCGTTGCAAAGACCATGTCTCTAAGGAGGGCTTTCCAGGCCTCCAGCACATTGCTCACATCGTCGCCGCCGCATCTGTTTCCCTCCTCCCAGGCTACCGTCTCAGCCGTAGTCCATCTTTCCATTTCCCTGATCCAGGGGTCATACCTGGGGCCCGCTGGGGCCTTCCAGGCCATGGCAATTGTTCTCTTAACTAGAAGGCAGGCCATATCCATAAGCTTCGTCAAGTGTTTGATTTTGCCGAGTCTCGGGTAGGTGCCCAGTAGGCACTCCTTGGGTGTCCACTCGTAAGTTTCTAGGCCAGCATTCCTGCAGGTCCGTTCAGCGGCCTGCCAGAGTTTCTGAGATTTGGAACAGGTCCAAAACATGTGAATCATGTCCGCCAGGTCTGAGGAGCACCAGGGGCACCTTGAGTCCGCTTTGTTGTTGAACGTGGATATCCGGTGAGGGGTCATATACCTTCTGTAGAATACGTTCAGTTGGATCAGTCTAAACCTGGCGTTTCTGGATACCTCCTTTGGATATATCAGGGCTCTCGCCCATTCGGCCTCTGTGATTTCGGTCTGGAGGTCTGCCTCCCATTTTACCTTCAGCCGGGCGCTCTTTGGGTTGGGTCGATTGTTCAGTTGAGTGTACAACCTGGACGTCGGCCTCCATCCGTCACCAACGTCATACATTTCTCTCAGGAGGGGGTGAGTTTCTGGTTCCTCAGGCCATGTGACCCAGTTCTTTCTGGCCACATGTCTCACTTTTTGGTACCAGAGGAAATGGCCCAGTGGGAGTCCATCTCCTTCTCGAAGCGACTCGAAGTCCCTGAAGAGGCCATCATGAAACATGTCCCCCCATGTGTAGAGACCATGGTTCTCCCATCTCCTCATAGTTGCCAGGTCGGTGGAGGTTTTGCAGACATCCGTCATCATGGGGGTGTCGGGTGTATAAGAGCGTTGCAGGCCCGCCACGGATCTCACCTTGTTCCATACCCGTCTTCCAACCTCTAGTATAGTGGGTGGGTTGGGGGGTCCAAGTCGGGGGTTCCAGAGCAGCTCCTTGGGATATAGCGGTGAAGAGGAGTGGGATAGAAGTTCTAGCTCAGCTGAAGGTTCGTCTGAGAGCCATTTTGCCAGGTGTGTCGACTGAGCCGCCAGAAAGTATCTCTGAAAGTCGGGGAGCTGGATGCCGCCCTCTGCGTAAGGGAGTGTGAGGGTATTCAGTGTGAGTCGGTGGCGGGCTCGTCCCCAGAGGAAGTCCCTGATCAGGGAGTCGAGTGTCCTGAAAAAGGGTGGGGGAATGTAATACACCACGTTGGTGAAATAGTAGAGGAACCTGGGGAGGATTATCATTTTAGCTATCGCCGCCCTCCCCAACATGGAGAGCGGGAGCTTTGACCAGAACTGTATGGATCTCTGCACTCCGCCCATTGCGGCCTCCGTGTTGGCTTTGTGGGTGGATATTGGTGAATGTGTGATGTTGAGGCCTAGGTATCGAAAAGTGTCCACCTGCCAACGGATCCCGATCTCAGGAAGCTCCTCCTCAGGTTTATTTTTCAGTCTTGCTAGTGGGAACGCGCAAGACTTCTGCCTGCTAAATCTTATCCCCGAGTATCTTGCAAAGTTGTCCAGAACATCCAATACAATCGGGGCATTCTCCAGGGGGTCGCGCAGGTATAGAAGGACGTCGTCGGCATATAACGAAATGATGTTGTCTGATCCTCCAATGCTAATGCCAGCGTCGAAGAACTGCTTCCTGAAGTATATTGCCACCGGCTCCAGGCCTAGAATGTACAGCATTGGAGACAGTGGGCATCCCTGTCTGGTACCCCTCTGGATGGGCCAGGCCCTCGATATCATGGCACCCGTTTTAACTCTTGCCAATGGGTCGCTGTACAGGACCTCTATCCAGTGGATGAAGTGTTCGCCAAGTCCGAACTCCCTCAGGGTTTCGATCAGCCACTCCCAGTAAATAGAGTCAAAGGCTTTTATGGCATCCAGTGAGAGTACTGCTAGATCTTCCTCGCTTTCGGACGTCTGTGAAATGATATATTGGAGCCTCCTGAGGTTGGCGGAGGTGTTACGCCCCGGAACGAAGCCATTCTGGTCCTCATGTACCAGGGAACCGATCACCCTCGAGAGCCTTTTGGCCAATATGGTCGTCAATATTTTACCGTCATAGTTTAGGAGCGCCAATGGGCGATATGAGTCACATCTATCGGCTGGTTTGTCTGGTTTGAGCATCGGGACGATGAGGGTTTCTCTCATAGTGTTAGGGAGAGTGCCCGACTCATATGCCTCCATATATACTGCGTGTAGTATAGGAGAGAAGATCTCCTCGTAGGCCTTGTAGAATTCTGGGATGAGGCCATCCGTGCCAGGAGCCTTGCCTGTGGAGAGGGATCTGATTGCATCTGTGATGTCCTCCACCGTGATAGGCTCCCCAAGTTTGTCCTGTTGTTCCTGGCTCAGCCTAGGCAATCCCACCTCAGCCAGCGTATCCTTTATATCTTCTATGGGGACCTTCGTCTCATGAGTGTATAGGTCATTGTAGAATTCCGTGAAGGTATCATTGATCTCTTGTCGTGTTCTGCAGGCCTTTTCATTCGCATCTTTGATCTCCTTGAGGGCCTGTCTCGGGTGCTCTTTCCTGCATAGCCATGCGAGTATTCTGCCCGGTTTGTCAGCTTCCCTGTGGGCCTTCGAGGTGCGCACAGAGAAGTCAAACTTCGAGAGTCTTTCCCATGCCTCCCTGCAATCCTCTCTGATCAGTTTCAGTTCAGCCTCCCTTTCGGTGGTTGGTGGGGCGCCACTTTCAAGTCGCTTTATTCTCTCCTCCACAACCTCCAGTTCTCTCCTCAGTTGTCGCCTGATCCCGCCCGCCTCAGCGATTATCTCCCCCCTTATCACTACTTTCAGCGCCTCCCAAAGCGTGCTCCACTTCTCGACCGAACCCTTGTTTATCGCTAAGTATTCTTCCAGCTTTTCTCTTAAGGTTTCCTTGAATGCTGGGTCGGTCAAGGCATCTGATGGCATGCGCCACGTCGGGATGGGGGGGCGGGGGCCCTTGAGGGAGAGCTGCAACAACAAGGGGGAGTGATCGGATATTGTTCTGCCCATGTATTCTGCCAATTCAACTTGGGGGGTTAGTTCGTTGGCGATGAAGAAGTAGTCCAGTCTCGTGTGGAGGCCATGGGGAGCCGAGTAGAATGAATATGATTTGTCCGAGGGGTGGAGGTCTCTCCAAATGTCCGTTAGGTGTAGGTCTGCCACCATCTTGGGGAGGGCCCCAGGAGAGGCGCTATGGGACATGCGTGGAGCTGTCGATCTGTCCAGTTCCGGGTTCATAATAGAGTTGAAGTCCCCCCCCCATATGAACGTATACTCTCGGTAGTGCAGCAATTTAGCGCATAGGTCCTTGATGTGTGAGGGTATATTGTGCTGGGGAAAATACGAGTTTACTATGCACAGGGGAGTGTTCTCAAGCATGCCCCACACTATCACATACCTGCCCTCTTTATCCAGCTCCGTTCCCATTTGTTGGAATGGTGTATCTGGGCTCACCCATGTATAGACTCCTCTTGCGTACTTTGAGAAGGATGCGCCGCTGCCTTGGCCTCCCCAGTAGTTCGGGATTTTGTCTGTGGCCTCCAAGGTGAGATGTGTTTCTTGCAGGAGGGCCAATGATATTTTTTTCCTCTTTAGGTAAGAAAAAATCCGGTTTCTTCTTATGTATGTTCCCATCCCTCTAACGTTCCATGTAATTAGCTTGAGTCTTGCTGCCATTGCATAAGTGGGTTCCTCGATGAGGGGTGTAGCACCCCTTCTCCCGGTGTTGCATGAGCCGTATTGTAGGGTGGGTGATGAGCCGCTTGTGTGGGGTGGGTGGGCCGGGTGGGTGGGCCCACCCCGGCCCAGGAAATCTTTATTCATCCGGGTTGGGACAGTCATAACAATAACAACTTGGAACAAATAACTAAAACTAATGCACCCAGCTTCAGCCACCGAGGTGGAGTGCTCGGGGGCCCTCGCGCCGTCCGACCTAGTCCAGGTCTCTGGCGCGAGTGGTTGCGTGCAGGAAAGAGGTCTGCACTGGTCAATGGTGGGTCCGTGGTCCGTGTCCATAGGCGGGAGGTCGAGTGGGCCCGCAGTCATTTAGCTTTCTGATGTGGTAGTTTTGCTTCAGTATTGGTATAGCTTCAGTTCGGTTTGGAGTGTAATACCAATAAATGGGTGCTCCAGCCGCGTTAGTATGCGGTCAGCTTTTTGGGCGTGCTAGGTGCGTTCCTCTAGCGTGGTTTCTTTGGGAGCCTCAGCAAGGTTATTGTGTTCCATCCACATAATGGCCGCTTCTGGTGATTCCAAGAATATTGCCCGCCCATTGTGGATTACTTTTAGTCGTGATGGATATAGCAGCATGTATTTTATGTTCAGTGTCCTCAGCTGGGCCTTGATGGGGACGAAGGAATTCCTTGCTTTCTGCACCGATTGGGTATAGTCGGGGTAGATGGCAATCTTTGAGTCACCCCGCTCGATTATACCTCCTTCCCTCGAGAATTTCAGGATCACCTCTCGGTCGCGGAAATTGAGGACCTTGGCGATGATGGGGCGGGGGTAGGATCCAGGCGGGGGGCGCTTCTGGAGGGATCTATGAGCTCTTTCAATGGCGAATCCCTGCGAGAGTTTCGACACCCCTACCTCTTGCTGTATCAGGGATTCCACATAAGCCGTCGGATCCATGGTCTCCGACCCCTCCGGTACACCCAGGATCCTGATATTGTTCCGTCTGGCCCGACCCTCTGCTTCTTCGGATCTCGCCTCCAAGAAGTGCACTTTCCGTTTGAGGTCCGCTACCTCTTTCTGTAGAGACGTCGTCTCATCTGAGATGTCCTTCTGGGAGGATTCGACTATGGTGACGCGCTCCGTTAAGTTGCGGGCATCTTGCCTGATCAGTTGTATGTCCATCTTAACCTCCCCAATTTTCGTGTCGATGAATGTCCTCAGGGCCGCGATCGCCTCAAGCACTTGATTATGTCTGGCCTCATTTTCAGGGGCATCTTGTGCTGGTGAGGTCTTCAGTGTGGATTGAGCAGCAGGCTTGGATGTTACAAAGGGGTCCAGAGTAGCGTGCTTGGCTTTGTTCCTCGCGGTGGCCATCTTGCCTCTTTGATGCCGTCGCCACCCTCTTCCCCGTGTCTATCGGCCGCGTAGCGATCTTCCTTCTGGCCCTTCTTGGCTGCTGCACCGGGTCCTGACGGTGCCCTCGAGTGGCCCGAGCCGGGGTGCACTCGACTGCAGGGTGGGACTGCTCGAGTCAGCGAGTCGCAGGCTCCCGGATCCAGTGCGAGCCGCTGGGTTGTCGACGCGAGGCGGCCGCCATCTTGTGTGCCTCGCCCGGGAAGAAGGGGGAGCCAGCGCCGGGTCGCGGTAGAATCTTCCCAGGCCCCGATTTTCGTCGGGGTTGGGTGGAAGACAAGGACTCCCGCTTCGGCCGCCGGTGGATCTCCTCGGATGCGGTGTCTGTGGGCAGAATCACCTAGAAAAGGATCGGACTGCTGCGGCCCAGACGGAGCTCAGGGAACTCGCGTCCTCACTCCGTGGACATCAGGCCACGCCCCCTTGTGACTGTTTGTTATGTAGGAGTGTGTCTGTGTGTTTAATGTGTAGATTGAATGGGATTGCAGGTTTTGCACACTGGCTTGTTGTATCCAAATGGGTAAGGTCCAGTGTCCAGCTTTGTTATTGTAAGCTTGAGTTACTTGTGTTGGGTGTGTGTTAGTGTATAGGTTGGCTAGTCCTTTGGGTGTGTATAGTGTTTGGTGGTGTGTTGGAGGAATAAGGTTACTTTGGGTACTCTCTAAATTCTTCTATGTGGCTAATCTACAAAATTACAAATAGTGATCCCAATGGTTAATTTCACTAAGTGTCACGCGTGACTATTCTTCAACAAATGTATCAACCCGTGCTGCATGTCTAATCTTCACAGGTCTATCTAAATGTGCTGCATGGCTAAACTTCACAATCTATCTAAGTGAGACGCTGGGGTGGTCTTTGCAATTGCTAAATTCAGAGTGTGGTTACATAACACAATTAGGCTAAAAGCAGAATACGGCTAAATGACACAATGGGGCCAACAGCAGAGAACAGCTACCTCGAACAATTATGTTAAAGCAGAAGTTGGCTGGCTGGTGCAATTGGGCTAACTGCATGTAGGCATATGATATTAGTTAATAGGAGAGGTGAGGTTTGCTATGTTATACCAACAGGCTAAGTGCTTGATATGGCTGACTAACACAAATGGGCTATACACAAGGTGAGACTACCCTACACAATTAGAATAAATGCAAAATATGGATACCTTAGACAGATGGGCTATATTTATAATAGGTAAGAAGAGTGGTGGGGTATTAATGGAGTTCAGTAATGGCTATAGTCCCCTTGCCACACCAAACGTACCTTATGAGTTTCTGCTGGTTGATGGTGGCTGGCTTGCCGGGTGAACACGGGCAAACACGGACTGGAGCTGCTTCTTCGGGAGCTGCCCTTTGCCTTGGGGCCCATGGCCGAGGGCTGCCCAGATAGAGGATGTCCTAGGGGGTGTTGGGAAAACAGCAGGAAAGCAGACCAATGGAGGGAAAAAGGCAAGAAAGCAGAGGAATAGTGGAAAGGGAGCTGGAGAGCACAGGAAAGATCATGAAATGAAGGAAGGGTGCAGGGGAAAAAGCACACACCTACCTCATCAAGGCCAGGACGATATATAGAAAGACTGTCTGGTCTCCTAAGGTGGCTTTGGCTTCCCTAGGGGTAGCAGCCAATCACAGGCATAGGGTGGGGGGAGGGAGCAGGGGAATGGTCACACAGGTGCAGCAGAGACCACTAGGATGATTGAAAAAAAGACTGGAAATGTGAGAAAACAACAGGAAAGCAGAGCAATGGAAGAAGGGAAAAGGGCAAGAAAGCAGAGCAATAGAGGGGGAAATGGGCAAGAAAGTAGCAGAATGGAGGGGGAAAGGGGAAAGAAAGGATAATGGGGATAAAAGGGCAAGACAGCAGAGGAATGGAGGGAGAAAAAGGCAAGAAAGCAGAGGAATGGAAGAATGAGCAGGAGAGCACAATGGAGGAGGGGTGCAGGGTGCCAAGCACACCACCTACCTCATCAAGGCCAGGACATTGGATGAAAAGAGCATCTTGGTCTCCAGAGGTGGATTTGGATTCCCTAGTGGAACAGCCAATCATGGGAAAAGGGGGGAGTTGGGAGTGGGCAGGGGAGAGGTCACACAGGTGTGGAGAGACCACTAGGACGATTGAAAAAAGACTGAAAACGTGCTCAAAAACTTAAAACATGTAGCACAGTGTCAGGCCAGAAAATCAATATGAATAAATTAGAAATATTAAATGTATCTTTGAGCAGCGTACAGGTAGCAGAATCGCAATATAAGACACAACTCAAATGGGAAAACGCTCAAATTACTTACCTAGGCATACAGATTACAAATTCCATAGATACATATTATATAGAAAGGTATGGCCCACTCCTCAGGGGAGTCAGGCAAAAAGTAAATGGGGCTCAATGTCCATTACCTGGTTAGGAAGGGTCAACACCATAAAAATGATGATTCTCCCAAAGATATTATATTTTTTCCAGGCCCTTCTCAGTTGTATTTTAAGTCTTTACACAAATGAATAACAGCATTTATTTGGAAACCAAGGATCAACCCTAAACTAATGATGGTGCCCCGCCATAAGGGGGCATGACCCTCCCACATTATAATCTTTACTATGCAGCGGCTCAACTGAAGATCAAAATAGAGTGGCTAAAGGGAAACAAAGGGTAAATATGGTGCATAATAGATAGAGCTCTGATGGAAAAACCCTTAGCTTAGGTTTTATTGTTACCACATATAGACAGATTCAAGAATATGGTTATGAGTAAGATAACAGCGTTGTTGGAGGGGGATTACCATGTTCCCCGCTCCATTCACCCCACTCTTTCAAAAAACCCAATTTGGCCCTGGCATGGAATGCGGTACCTATAATCAGTGAAAAAAAGGAGGACATTTAAGATTGCGAGAAATGACACAGGGTCAGCAAATTACAACATTCGAACAATGTAAAGTAGATTTAGGGTTAAGTGAAGGAGAACGATTTAGATACCTTTAACTTCGGCATTGGCTTACTAACCCAATCATTAGAAAGGAAGCAGACAATTGACATTATTTGAAAAATATATTACAACCAATCAAGGAGAAAGAAATCTGGTTTCAGCACTTTGCAGATTGTTCTCCAATGACCCCACGCCCCAGAAATGGCCATATATGAAACAGTGGGGAAAGGTTTTGGGACACGCAATCCCTATGGAGGTGTTGGGAAAGCCTGGGGGTGAATATACCTAAGCTCACCAGGGCACTTCAAATTCCTGAAATTTGGCTTAAAGTGATGGTACACTGGCTCTTCAGAATGCAATCTCAATAGATTACAGGTCCTATAGAATAACGCCTTGAGATCAGCATTAAATATCTCGAGATCTAACCATATATCTAGCTTCAGACGGGATGCCAACTGACTCCCAGTGTGCGATAGAATCGCGCTCAGCACTCTTGTTATTACGCACAAATGTCTGTCAAACTCTGCTCCCAAATACTTTTGAGAGAAATTCTCTAGAAACCAACCAGTCAGACTGACAAGATCTTTCTACTCACACAACCTCAATATCCCAAGGTACAAACTGAAACGGTGGGAGGAGCCAGCTTCCCAGTTCTGACTGCCAAATGCTGGAACTTTCTCCCTCTCACGATCATAGCTGAACCGTTCTTCTGGTCATTCAGAGCCAAAGTGAAGAACTGGCTCTCAGAGAAGAAACACTAACAGGCCCCAGGTTTTTACTACGATCCTCCCTTGGAGAAATCTATGTACCTCAACACACTTCGCGCTGGATCAACGTTCTTCTTTATGTCCTGCACTGTCGACCAAACTGTAACAACCGGCGACTTTTCCATGCACTTATCTGTACTAATATGCAAGTCGATGGTTGGCCAATGTATCTTTCATGTATGCATCTGTAACTATGTCACAAGTTCAAGCGCCCAGCTACCTCAGGGTTAGGTGTGTGTTACAAATAAACTAAACTAAACTAAACTAAACTAAACTACACCCCTGCAAAATAACACACATTTAGCCCCAAAATGTCTTTGCTATGTTGGAGGGGATGCAGTGGAGAGGCAGATTGGGTCCATATCTGGTGGGGCGTGAGGGGCGGGTAAGGAGAGAGGACAGAAGGGAATGTTTTCAGTGTCAGGTTTAATGGAAACATTAATAAAAATGTTTTAAAAGAAGAAGAGGCAGGCAATAAGATTATTCTTCATCTCATCAATACCACGGAAAGAGGAGCTACAAAACTCAATTTGTTTGCACAGGGCAAAGGTTTTCTTTCTTGCTGTAAGACTGAATGCAAAATGCCTGCCTCCTCCTCCAGACCTTGTTGGCTACTACTATTCATATTCACACCTAGATCCGACTGAACAAGTACTATGTCAGGGAAAGTTAAAATTTTACACTGAAAATCATTCACTACAGCGAATGAAGACACCCTTTTGGCTCTTCATTCACAAGGAATACAAGACAATATTCCTGAACAGATCCTGGCTAAACTGGAAGCATTGCTTTGCCAAGTAGGATCTCTAAGAAAAAGATTGGCTGGAAAAAGGTACTGCCTGTAAGAAGTGCACATGTACCTGCAATGAACCGAGTTATCTAACCGGTCATAATCTGGAACCAAGATGACCAATCATGGCAAACAATGACATCTGCCACGGGACATGAAGAATAGAGATAGAGCCTCAGTTCTCTGCGAAATGCTATGTGCTCCAGACTCCATTCTGCAGTCGAAAAGATGTTAACGTGTGAAAAACAGATGCAGTCAGCTGCGTAAATGTTTAAAAAGCAACCTACCTTGCACAGATGTGCGAATGTGGCAGACACTATGAATTATGTGAAAGTGATTCTGACACTGAACTTAGCATAATCTGAAAGTGATGGTGACTTCAGCAAAGATTGTTTTTCACATTTAGGACCCCGCTGAAGGATGCTATTTTCATGATATCGCAAAGCCATTAATTTCAATCATAATTCACAGGTTAAAATAAAGTAGCCATTGCTCATATTTCATAATTATAGGTTGTATTTCCTTGGGAATATACACTTAAAAGTACACATGAGTGCTGATTATATTAATATGCACACATGACCCCACTGACTTCATTTTAAAAGTTAGGGCCACTTTTTTAGGTCTAAAAATATCTCAACTGAGAGCTTAGATATAACAATCCGTCATTAATTAGAGATATGCAGGTAAGCACCCCAGATAAGGGACAAAAAAAAGGTTTTGGTGGTAGGATTGGGAATGAACCTGAGAACAGAGCACCATATATAAAGTGTTTTCAAATTTTAGCTACGAAAATAACTTAATGAATGTCTTGCCAGTATATTTACAGAAATTCCCTTGTTCAAAAACAAGATATTGGTTCTTGAAATTTAGAGTTCACTTGTGGCCGACAAGGGAAGTACTAGGTTTAAGATACAAGTGGCCACTCGCTCAGAGGAATTGCCGCTTTTGTAATCCAAACCTGTATTTGGAAACACTCAAACATCTTTTGATTGAATGCCCTAAACTGATAAATGAAAGACATATGTGTTTTATTATTTATTTCAAGGATTACAGAAATCTCGTAGATGAATCTATACGGCAGCTGATGCATGGTGGTCAACATATAACATTGATTTTAGCGGTTGTACGATTTTTAAGGATAATTAATATTTTAGAGAATGCAACTTTTTGAAGAAAGTACTGAATGATGTGAGTAGGTTATTGCTATTTTGATTTTTGGTGTTATTTTGTATACCAGTGTATGATCATAATGTTGTATTATGGAATAACGGTGTTGTTATGTTAATATTGAAAGGTTGAACTATTTAGACAAACAATAAATAAAATAAAAACTAAAAGATATTGATTGCCATATGATAACAATTCTTCATGCCATGCAACATAGTGTGACACCATGGGAATTATATCTAGTACTACTTTCTGCTGACACAAGATCAGACCCACCTTTTCCACACTAAAAATGCCACAAACCTACAACTCTTCTCTACTATGGGCTGGGTTTCAAGAGAGATCAAATGCACAGGGTGCATTTCTGATTAAGCACTTTTCCACCGAACAGTCTCTGACAGACGGCCTTCTGCTAGGGGGGGCGAGTTTTTTATTTGTATTCATAGAATTGTGTAGGTATGTCTGTTTTGGTAAGGGTGGCCTGCTAATCGCACCACTCCCCCTTTCAAAATGCCCTATGTGAATATTATAGTGCATGCATGTGCCTCGCTGTCACCAGTCTAATGACTGTACAGTGCCATGTATGTAGTTGCACAGAGCACATTCAAAGGTCACCTGCACATCCCCCACCAGCTGCTGAGGCAAATTCCAGTAACTGTTTGCTTTAATCAGTCTGGTGGCAGGAAAATCTCTAAATATAAACCAGGCCTTGGTTGTGACATAGTGACTGATAAAACAGACCGCAATTATGAAGCCACATAAATTTGATAGCATACAAGTGTAAACTCTGTGAGCAGGGCTTAACCCTGACAGCAATGATGTGTATTAGTGTATAGGCTAAATGTCTCCACAGCTGTCTTGTGGAACAGTACCCAGGATGTTGCCTCCTTTGATTCTCCAGAAGGAAGTGACACCTTCCCCAGAGCACTCTGCACTTCCTCTGGTGGTCTCATGTGAACTGTGCATAAGAGGCAGCACTGACAAAGCCAGACTCATGGTGCTGATAACTTAAATGCCTTTGAAGCCAGCATGCGCAGGAAAGGGGGGGGGGGTAGAGTAGCCAGAGAGGGAAGGTTGCCTGACGAGGGGTTGCATCAGCTTGCCTTCTGTTAGGGCTCTTACATTTTCCTACCCTTTCCATTTCCCACATGTATGGCACTCTGACTATGTTATTATAAGGCAATGGGTACTTGTTACAACAACAGGGATTGGACCCCTTGCAGAACACTTGCTTTGGACCAATCCCCCCATTGCATTTTACCTATAAAAGAGGTGCACCTCCTATTCTTATATTCATATTTGGACCATCAAAGAGGGAGGATCTAGTTTTGGACTTCTGATGGGAGTGCAATCCATTCCAGCTCCTCTGCCATAGTGGTAAAACAGAAGGCATTAGAGTGCTCTCAACCCTAACCACCAACAGAGAACAGTTGTGATGACTGCTGCTGGACCAAGGCCTCTTATGCTCGTTGCACTGGAACCAGGCATCTGTTCACAGGCGGTGAAGGATTCCGTGGAGGTTGAGGATCCCCGGTAGGTGACAGAAAACTCACTGGAATGGGAGTGAAGAACAGAGGGCTCCTCTTTTCCTGGGGGGGGGGCTGAATTGGGCATCCCAGAAACAGTGCTTGGCACAGATTATTCACATTGGACTACTTGTGAGCTACACTGTCAAGACCTGCCTCTCCCAAGCTTCCTGCCACTTGCAATTGCTTTTTGGACAGCAGCCAGTGTTGGACACAGTCAACCAGCACACAAACTAGACACCAGACCACCACCTATGGAAGCTCATAGTAACATGGCCTTTTGAGCCAGCAAAGGCAAACCAAAGGTACCGTGAGCAGGTCCCCTCCCCCTGGTTCCACTTCTATGGAGCATAGTGACTTAACCCCTTCCTTCTCTTCGTTTTTTTCGGCAAAGACATATCCTAGAACTATTGAAATTGTGAAAATGTAGGGCCTGAACACGCCTGCTCATCTAGTCAGAGTGCTACTCGACAACAGTCAACATTTTCTGCATTTTCTTTACAGGGTCTGTATTTTGTAAGTGTGGTTAGTTGAGCACCATTCATTGTCCGATTAAAGTCTATATTTTCATAGAACCTTCATTGGACATTCTTTAGGAAAAATTTTAAGTATGGGTTGCTACTGTCATCAGCCTACACCCTTCCAGAAGTTAGTGTGAACTTGGCCTGCGCGTTCACATAAGGCGAAGGAGGTATATATTTTGGGTCATGCCAGTTTCACCCTGATGATTTGGATACCTGTTTGTTTAGTAGTAATGTGGGCTACTCCCTGTACTCCTGCAGAGCAGTAGTCATTCCAGACAATCTCAGACGACAAGCAAAAGCTTGTAACAAATCGTTTTTAAAACCTTGATTGCATCTGGAACACTATTGGTTATCTCGAATGCTGCTGCAGTTCCATTAAAGGAAACGTCAGATAATGAAGGTTTAAAGTAGGAACACCACAGGGACAGATTCCTGGTAAACTGAGCTAAAAGGCTAGAAAACGTTCTTGCTCAGTTTTTTCTACTCAAACGAGCAACATTGTGTTATCAACAATATTACATTAAACCGAAACTATTGGGTATCCATCAGTAGCAGATAAGCATGCTTTTACTGTAATAGACCTACTTCTTGAGAGAAAGGACTCTTAAAGGGGTCTTCTATACTAAACTTTTGTAAGAATCCATAATAATTTGAGAAATTGTTAAACTGGGGGTAACATTGTTAGGATTTTCGTAGATATGAGGGAAGATCAACACCTAGATTTTGGGCTTCTATTTATATGCCCTTCTCTTCCAGGGATAGACATTGCTGAACAGTCAGGGTTATACTCTTACAAAGGAAGCGGGATAGAAAATAGGTGCAAGGTAACATAAATAATAAAAGTCTATGGCCCTCATTACGACCCTGGCGGAAAGTAACTGACCCGACCGCCATAGCGTAAATAGCGTTTCCGCCATTGCACGATGGAGTAAAGTGCGGCCAATTATGACCCATCGGGCACGAGCATTACGCCATGGCGGAAGTGCAAAGTCCGCGATGGCGGAAATGTCCCCAAAACGCCCCTCTCCGCCGTCGTACGGCGCCCTAGGTGCAATTCCGCCACCCATCATAGCGGTCACCGTAATGAGCGCCAATCGCAAAATACGGTGACCGTAAATATACGGAAACGGAAGTAAAAACATGGGGCCGGAACGGGAAACAGCACGCCGCACACCTATAAAATCAGAATCCCAACACAACCATTAAAAATCCGACCCTGAGACACATCCCAACCCGACAGCCACCCTAGTTAAAACAAACAAAATGGGAAAAGTAGCAAAAAAAGCGTGCGACCGCAAGCGGCAGGTCCACTTCTCCCATGAGGAACTCACCGTGCTCACAGAGACCCTCCAGGAGAATGCTGCCGTCGTCTTCTCGACGCAAATGACCAGGACGGCACTTGCGAACAAGAAGGCCACATGGGCCCTGGTGGCACAGCGGGTAAGTTCGGTGGGGACCGCACCCCGCAACCCACAGCAATGCAGAAAGCGATGGGACGACTTGCGGATACGCGTACGGAGCATACTATCAGCCAACCGTAACATTGCCACAGCTACCGGGGGAGGATCGGAATCACCCATCAAGTTGACCCCCTGGGAAGAAATCTGTGCCTCCACCATTGGAATGGAGAGCATAGAGGGAGTCGGAGGGATGGAGAAAGGAGTGCAGACATCCGAAGAATCAGGTAGGTGGGCCAAATAAAACAATGCTAAATCCACAATGTCCAATCATGTGAAGTACCATGTGGCCACATAGTCCAACAGAAACACATGTCCAGGAGAACGGCCACATACATTGATAGCGCACTTTAAAAGTCACATTAAATACATAAATAATAAAAAATCCTAAAAACACCCTCTACACGTGCAGCATGCACACCCTAACTGCAGGCTGCAAAACAACTGCATCCTCAATCCACACAGAAATGAAACCACCTCCAAGGCCCTGACCCAAATCACCCTCAGGTACCACCCCAAATGCATGTGATACATTGCCATTCCAATTTCCACAGACCCATAAATAACGCTCGCCCTCCTTTACTCCACCACAGGGTCCGAGTCAAACGACGAGCTGCAGGACACCCCTACCAGCACACCTGCAAAGAGGGCCAAGACCAACGGCCAAAGACCCTCCACCTCAGCTGCACGGATCAAGACACGGCAGCAGCCCAAATCAAGTGGCAGCACACAGGAGGGGACTTCAACAGGCACCCCAGCAGCCAGCATGCCCACACCAGCAGCACCACAGGTCCCCCCAATGGATGCCACAGAAGGCACTGCTTCTGATGGCAGCAGCACCATAGGTGACACTGCATTAATGCCAGCATGCTCCGACACAGACAACGGTGCTGTCGATGTAGGACCCATCCATGACCTGTCTCAATCCCCCTGTTTGTTTCATCCCCTACACCATGAGGATACCACGCAGGGGCACCCACATGACGACGACTGACCATCCCCCACAAGCCCTGTGGCAAGGCAACATGAGTTGATCAGCCCCTCTGTGACACCACCGCAAATGGCCATGGCACAGCAGAGGCAACAGTCCCTCGACCAGGTGATCGTGCAACAGCAGCAACTGGCCACGCTCCTCAAGGACCATGCTGATGAATGTGGGGGTACTAAGGCAGCCATAGAAACATCTACTGAGACACTTAGGGCACAAATGGAGAGAAGCACCGAGAGCCTGAGGGTACAAATGGAGAGAAGCACCGAGAGCCTGAGGGTACAAATGGAGAGAAGCACCGAGAGCCTGAGGGGGGAACTGCATGCGACGTCCAAAGACGTATGTGCTGAACTTGCCGCTGTGCGCCGTGTGCTCACTGAGCTCTCACAAACCCTTAGGGACATGCATGGACGTGAGCAGGCAGAGACATCATCCGTTGCAAGTTCCGTCCAGGGCAGCCCCCAACGTAGATCTGGGAGGAACCTGCGCTCCACAGGCAGGGGTGCCCCTGATACCCGGAGAGGGGGCTTGCAATAGCGTCTGCCCACTGACAATGAGCATCTTTGGACACTGGTGTTCGGGGGGGAGGTAGGAGGGTGGAGGGGGGGTGTTGGGCTTTCTTGGGTGGCGGGTCGATGGGGTGTGTAAGATAATTTCACATATGCTATAAACATTTCATAATCATCCAATGAGACGTGTGGACATTGATCTTTGTGTACGAGGCCTTTATAGGCGTACAGTCCACATTGTGCATGTTCCAGACACACACAGTGCCACAAGTCCCGTGTCCATGTATCAGCCACCAGGCGTGAGTGCTAGAAGCATGAATCTATGATACTCTGACGAATTTCACGGGCCTCCTGTGCCTCGCGGACTCCCTGAGGTGCTGCCACATCCCCAGCCTCATCATGACCATCTTCAGGTGCGTGCAGTTCTGCGTCAGGGGGCATGGGCACATTTCTACGTACGCACATGTTGTGTAGCATGACACATGCCATGACTATCTTTGCAACCTTCTCATGGCGGTACAGGAGTGCCCCGCCAGACCTGCTGAGGCAGCGGAAACGAGCCTTCAGTAGGCCGAATGCCTGTTCTATGACTACACGGGTACGTGAGTGGGCATGGTTGTAGTCCTCCTCATGCTGGTCCTGTGGGTTCCGGAGTGGTGTAAGGAGCCATCTCTTCAGTGGATACCCGGCATCACCTGTATGTGGACAAGAAAGGATGTTTGTGGAATGACATTGCTACGTACGCATCCCCCCCCCTTCCTGCCAGGTCATTGCTGCATCACATACCCCACATTATCATGCATGGAATGAGACTCACCGAGTAGCCAGGATCTGTTCCCTGCTTGTCGCTCCATGTAGCGTGGTATTGTAGAGTTCCTCAAGACCATAGAATCATGGGTTGATCCAGGAAATCGGGCACAACAATGTGTAAAGATCCTGTTGGAGTCACACACCATCTGTACATTAAGAGAATGATATTGCTTCCGGTTGCGGTACTGGGCCTCCATGGCATGTGGGACAACCAATTCCACATGGGTGCAGTCGATGGCACCAATGCAACCCGGTATGCCGGCCAGTGCATGGAATCCAACTTTTGTGTTTGTAATCTCCTGCTCCGAGCGTGGTAAAGAGATGTAGTCGTCTGCGTGCTTCAGGAGGGCATCGAGCACTTGCAATAGTGTCCGTGAGAACAGTGGCTGTGAAATGCCATGCAACTGTCCGACTGTGTGCTGGTAGGTGCCTGTGGCCAGGAAGTGGAGTACAGACACCACCTTCAGTAGGGGTGGGATGGCGGTTGGGCTATCTATCATGCTGACAAGGTCAGCGTGTGTCATGTCCACAATGGAGATTATGGTGTCCCGGTCCAAACGGTAGAGGGTGTGGATCTGCTCATCAGTGAGGTTGAACGGATGAGCTCGGAGGCGTGGGATTGCGGGCTGCCTGCATGGTGGTAGTGGCTGTGCTGGTGGGCCTTGCTGGCCCTGCCTTGCCCTCCTCCTGCGTCTCCTCTGTGCGGCCGGTTGTTGTAGTAGTTGGTGTTCGTCTTCTTCTTGAAGTTGGAGTACTTGCAGTGCTATCAGGTCCCCCAGGCCCAACATCGCTAGTCCTGCCGGTAGCATTTTGGAGTGGGTGTGGTTGTGGGAGGGGGTTGGGTGTGCAATTTATGTGTTTTCAGGCTGTATAGCCTCCACCTGTGGTGATTCATTCCACCTGTGCCAGCTGCAATCCCCTTTGGGCGAGCACTGTACCGAGGTTCACCGACGGGCGGGGCGTCCCATTTGTGAGTGAAGCCAGTTGCCATTTTCACACACTGCCGCACTACATGGATGATTTTGTGATTTCGAGCGCCCACGGATGCCTTTTCGACGTGATGTTGCAAATGAGGAATTCGAAGGACAGCGCTTTCGGTTTTCAGCTAGCGGCGAGGAGACGCCCACAGGTCTGACTGCAAATATAACGTTCTATTGTTTAATGTCCTTGGGACAGGGGCCATGGCGAGAATGCAATGATTGATATGAATAGTATGGGATGCGCAATAGCGTAGTGGACGATAAGGCAGGACGTTCCCAAATACATGTTACTTCACATCACTAGAATTCCGGGCTGGAGCACAGTGGATTTTGCAGGCTGCATTACGCACAGACTCAATGGAGATTTCAAATGTAATGTGAGTTAATAATCATGCGTTTTTATACCGGGATGAGGGAATGATGTATGGATGCATGGACAGATGATTTAATAGAGAGTTTGCCATGTACATGGCTTTTTGGTATCTATCCCCTTCCCCTGCGCTATGTGATGCAGAGCTGCCATAGTGGGACCATCGTCTATCTGCCCTTGTTGAACCCTCCCTGTCTCGACGCGCCTTCCAACACTTGTGTCTATGCACGTTACTAATCCCATCTCATGGATTCTGTTTTAACAGACGCATGCACACAAACACTCGTTTGTAATAGTGTTTTCACCTCGATTTATATTGTTATGATTGGCAAGTGATTCATGGGTGGAAATAATCCTTTTGAGTGGGCTAGCATGCATATGGCTGTAGATTTGGTGTGATCATTGAAGTGAGTGATTCAAATGAAGTTCTGATGGCCATACTATTCTTTTTCATTTCATTTGGGTGACAGGTATCTCCTCCCCTTTTGCCGCTGCCATCTGTATGCCACTCCTGCAGATAGCTTTTACTCCCGACACCTGCTGCTTCGAGTTAATCAGTGGAGCACCATTACGATCTTATGGGACGATCGCCAATGGGCCACATGCCCTTACGCAGTACTAGTGGCTAGGAGCAACATATCTACCTTTCAGCTGGACTAGTGCCTACCTAATGGGACGGGCCTGCGGTTCTAGGCGCTTCCATGTTGCCTTTTTGGACGTGAATGTAGCCCCTGTGTACCATGAAGGAACAGGGCGTCACACAAGGAGTAGCTGGTCATTTATTGCGGATGCAGCCCACAGTAATGTAGATATTTTGGGGTTCATGACCTAATAGCTGTATGGGCTTGGTGAATTTGATGTGCATTAAAATTTTAGTCTGATGTTAACCGTGTAGCGTTATTCTTTGGAAGTAATGTAGCATATTCCTATTTGTGGAGCGATGTATTGTGAGTAGATCTGCATTGGGTTCCGGCTTCTGAGTATAGTTGCGTGGTACTGTACTGGCCGCGTTTGCCTACGAAGCCCACTGAGGTCAGGGATAGGGGCTGCCATCATGACTGTTTTAATGATGTCATGCTTAGGGGCGGGGGTTTAGCTTTTGTGTAACAGATGCCGGTCAGCCAGGTGGATTGGTGGAATGATGTGATTATCAGATAATGGCTGGTCACAGGTGCCTGTGTTTGCGTGCGTTTCTTGGAGGGAGACTGAGGTCATGTCCATTGGAATAGCTTCTGTATTCGTGCCATCTGTGCCCTGCAGCTCCCATTGGCCCCTCTTGAGATGAGCCTGGCTGCTCAGTCACTCTGCCAACTTGTGTGGTACATGCTTATGCTGATGGTTGGTTTGTTTACTGGCATGTGTACAGGGCTGGTGCAGTCTCCCTAAGGATACTGCTTTGAATGTTGCCTTACACTGGTGTCAGGCAATGGGGGCCTGTTGTTGTTTTGTCTCATCTTTCAGTTCATTTTGCTGTACTTGAACCTTCGCATGCCTGTGCTGCATCAGTACGGCAATGGTGACATGCCAAATATGGATGGCCACTCACAAGGCACTTGGAGCCCCTACATTCATTTGTTCGTTGGCATGCGTGGGTGACTTGTGCATTTCACTGGTTGCATTTTACTTCATTGCACCTACGAGGTGTTGTGCAATGTGGCCAGGGAGTGGTGTACAGGCACTCAGTTGGGCCATTTACGGTTGGTTCACGATGCCGTATTTCTCGCCATGGCGGATTGGTACTTTCCGCCATGCTTGATGGCGTTATGTAAATGTCTGCTAGGGTCAGAATTCGCGTACCGTTGCGCCATGGTGGTAATTACGGTTTTGCATGGCGCGCGTGCGCGTACTTGGTGCAGTTAGCGTTGGCGTTCACTACGGTGTCGCTAATGGCATCGTACTTTACGGTGACGGGTCATAGTCGCAACGAGCGGTATTCGATGGCGGTATTGCATTTCCGCCATCGTTTTTCGATTTCCGCCAGGGTCGTAATGAGGGCCAATAAGTTTCCTTTGCCACTTCTGTGACACTGGTCTTTACTGTGCATGCTTAGTCACAGTGCATCCTACTTCAATGGAGCTCCCACCTGCTGTGGTTTACTTCCATTGATGGGATACCCCACCACCCACATTTCTTCACCCGACATTCCTTCTGATTGCTCCTTTGAAGGGAGAGGGACCCTCTGTTCAATCTGTGTTCGTCTCGTATCCCCCACTCTCCAGCAGTGTTGCCTACTGTCCAGTAGCCTGTACTCACTGTCCCTTTTGCCTCCCTCCCCTCTCACCTACACAGTCATTAGAAGCGCAGTTAACATTGATATTTTCAGCGCAGTAATATAGGTCATGAAAAACGCACCAAGGGAAAGTCCACACAGTATTCATGGGGAAATATAGTCTGTGCACAGCATTAGCATAAATGGACATGCCGGATGTTAGAGGTGAGTTGGTATTTAAAATGGAGTCTTCAAGGATGAGACTTCTAAGAGGTCACCAAATCTGCACAGAAGTACCTTAATCCAGTTTGCAAATAGTAGCTGTCAAAAGAAAGTATGCTGAGGCACTGGTGTGCTTTACTTGCACCATAATGTTTCCTATGGATGCAATAAGACAAAGCCCAGTGACAAGCCTCCAGTTGTAGGCCTAAGGAGCTGTCAAAGTATTTCTCCAGCTGCGAAGATGCAGGCAGAAGCCCTTGGCCAAGAAGGACGGTAAAAGAACACTGGGGTATGGTCACTGGAGTAACGAAAGCAGGACTGCTGGGGATCTATGCTGCCACTCACGTAGCAGAGATTGAACAGTCGGTGGGCAAAGCTGTGCAGGTGAATGCCCTGCAGTTACAAAGCAGTTAGAATTATGGAGTTCTTGGACACTGCCTACTGCTAGTCCATTGCAGAAGAGTGTGGATCCCAGACATGAGGTAAGCAAGCTATTCAGATGACAAGCTAGTTCAGAGGGAAAGTGACTCAAATGTGCATGTCGATTAAAGGGAAGTAAGCATATGGACGATTTACTCTGTTCCTAGAAGAAGGCTGGAGCGCACAGGACACGGAAACCCTTTTGATTGTAGTGTGTTGGAGCAGAGCCTTCAACTTCATTGAGTAAGTCCTCTTCCCAGTGCTTGGAGATGAAAGCCAGTGTTGAACAGGTGTAGAGTGGAGACTAATAGACTTATTCCGATCTTAGAAGCTGAATGAACGTTTGGCCCCCAAATGTGCACAACTCCATTTGAAAATCACTGCCACTTCTTCCCATGATGTGGATTCAGAAGTGAAACCCAAATACCAATTCATACAGCCAGCCAGATCTGGTCATGGTCACCCAGAGTGACCATATTAAGAGCCTCAGTAAGGTCCTATCCATATTTGGTAGCAGGCCATTACAAATTATTACAAATAGGAGGTGTGTAGGCAGGCCTGGTTAAGGAATGACTACAGAGTGCCTTTGGGGAAGCCTGGCCTAGGAGTCTCAGGCACTCCCAAGGACAAACACACACCAAGTTGTACTGCCTGTGAGGACCTGAATATATACATATTGGGAAAGAGGTTGGTGACCCATGAGGGGAAAAAAGCAAAAAGGAAAGGGACTCAAGACTTAGTTTAGGTCTACTTTCATCCTAACAAACCTTTACTGACAAAACCAGTATCCAAGCCATGTGAGGGATGTGTTGAACACAAAATGTTCTCTTGCCACTGGCAAGTGATTATTTGACCTGACAATTAATCAGTGGCCCCCTGTATTTGTGTGTTAAACTGCCAAGACTTTAATGCCATGTGGTGAGTGGCATTTATGCCGGGCTAGAACCTTATAAATTGAAATTTGGCACCATGGGTTAACATGTGACTGCTGCATGCAAATTTAAAAATAATTGGGGGAATCAAATCCATGAATAATAAATGGGGCAAAACATTACAGCATCTTCAGTTACATTAAACTGAACATTATTTGTGAAGAGATATGTCCAGAAAATTACTAACATCCAATTCTCACAAAAGGTCTGTGCAATGGGGTCTGGAAATGCGTACTGCTGAGTTGAAAGTACTTCCAGTCAAATTGTGTGAACCGCTAGGAACTCGGCTGACACAGCAGCTCTTGATGGTTCTCTCATACAGTAGAACAAGTGGGTTCCCCTTCCCTCAGAGACATGGTATTTTGGGACCTTCTGTGGAAAACCCAATCTCTTAAAACCTGACAAAGGACTGCAAGTCTTTGCATCCATTGAACCAATGGGAATTTAACTACAGAAAAGCATTAAACTTCCAAACCCTGGTAATATATGGGATGGGACGATATTAAAACTCTCAGATATAAAGAAGGAAGTGCACAATTTTGGGTATAAAACAACCTACTTGCAGACTCACCACTCAGACTACATCCATATCAATCACTAACCATTAGGAAACTTTCCTTGGCTTTGAAGGAGTTCATGGAACACTGCAGCCTCCACAGCGCCTCAAGCTTAAACATCTGCAATTCTAAATTGTTACAGATTGCCACATGTAGAGATAAATCCTTGGAAATAATCATATTCTGAGCCAAGTATAAGCTAACAAGGTGAAAAGGACATTGAAAATTCCAAAAAGAATTACACAATCACAAGACCTGATGCAACCCACTCAGAAACCAATTCTGAGGCAGGCTCTATAATCAGGCACTACTTTAGGAGAATACGACATGGAACTCATTTAGCAGTACTGAAATATAAAGGGGTAACAGGAAAGATCCCAATACAGGTATGGTGAAGACAGTTTCCATTGCCCGGAAAGGGTTGTGTAGAGCATAATATATCCCACGGCCGCATATTGACTGGAATAATCGTATGACGTCACTACCCTCACTCACTGCAGGGGCATGTAAGTGGATTTATACATTATAAAATCAAACAGCGGGCATTATGTCACTTTTGGGAGATATGAAAAACTTTCTTACCGCCCTTAAAGGAGAACAAGCAGATTAAATTTTGAGGAAGGTGGGGCATCCAGTGGTACAACTAGACACAAATAACCCTGATGGTTCACCCTTTAAAAATTGCAGGGCAAATGTGTGGGCAGCTTTAAGAACTATGTATCCTGACATACCAGATATTAATTCAATGATGGCCAGGACCATGAAGGTGGATGATGTTCCTGCTGCATATATATAAAACAGATTCAGGAAATTTGGAGAGCAGAGACAGGAGAAGCTTGTGTTAAAAGCGTGGCCATTTTCCATCATATGTTAAAAAGAGGATTCCCAGAGGAGGTACAGCAAGATTTGGATAAAGTTGTAGGACAGAAGCAAAAGGTTGGCCAGAAATGCAAGCACATAAGGTTCACAATTGCAAAAGGAGGTAGGAGAAAGAAAAAGAAGTAGCAGAGCAGGTGCAGGTGCAGAAAGTGGAGGCTAAATTGATTCAAAAGAAATTGGCTAAAATAAGTTCATAAGGAGCTATGATTACAAGCTACACCAAAGGGCAGCAGAGACAGCAGAGACAACTTGAATCAAATATGGCACACGAGTAGATGGATGATTATGCTCCTGATTTCAGAGAAATAGGAGGGTTTTCAAGGGGCAGAGGAGGTTTTCAGAGGAGAGGAGGGGTGTATTTGCTGGATTTAGAGGATTGAGGCCTAGGTTTGGTGGACAAATGGGAGGACAGTTTGGAGGACCATATGGAGTCCAGTGTTGGTCCTGTGGGAGAATGGGACATTTATCTCAACGTTGCCGGAGTAGGCCATCATATTTTTATGATCCACGTGCAAACCCCAATGGACCAGCAAGTAGGTTTGCAGGTTATCCCACTCGCTAAGGGCAGACCCCAATTATGCCCTGTGCCGCAGGCCCTTTTCCACTCCGGGGTACAAATTCATACCCAGATTAGGACTGCCCACAGAGAGCTCAGACATGTCCAGACTGTCTGTTTCTGCCGATCCGGAAGAAGAATCCCAGGTACGTATAACGAAAAGTAATCAAATTATTTCCCTTATGGTCTATACAGGGGCAACTAAACCTTGCATCAAGGAAGGTAAGTTTCCCCTTTCAGGTAAAATGCTGGACACTCAGGTGTTCTCTGGGGCTATTCTGTCAGTTCCATACAGGCAAGTTCCATACAGGCAGGATTTATCTATCAAGGTAGATTCTCAAAATGTATCAGCTCCTTTGTTGTACCTTACAGATACCCCAGTCAATCCCTTAGGCAGATGCTTGTTGAGTGCGCTGAATATGATGATCTTGTTTACTGAACAAGGTGTAGTAAGTTCAACTCCAGGTTTGTATAATGTGAGAACTATGGCGCTTTTGCGAGCATGGTATAATATTTTATTTATTTTATTTGTTTATTTATAACACACCAGAGCCCGAGGGCATCAGGGCACACAAATACATGCAAGAAAACAGCAAGCGCAGCACGATAGGGAAGGGGAAGATGAGGATCAGGTCAGATCTACTTGAAGAGGACGGTTTTCAATGTTAACAGTGCAATAGGGGGGTGCCTGTACATTCAGATGTGTTTCCTTATGGAGCAATGCTGGTGGTAGGTTGGCTTCCTGGGATTCAGGATAGAGCATTATTAATACCAGTTTTTGCTTCGGCCCACAGTGTCACCAGAGAAAGCACCCGGTATGGTTGTTAACATATTTCTAGATGCCGTAACTGTTAAAAAGGACAAGGTGGTTCTCTCAGGCACTGATGAGGAAGGAGAGGAATGGTGCACAGTTCTGTGCATTGATTCAACACTATCATTGAGGGAAGTCCCTGATTAACAATTGTTCAAGGATATCAAGGACACAGGAAAAATTATCTTTGAGGTGGGGATACCTTGCTAGATAGCGAGAGAGCATAGGAGATACCTCAGACTTTGTCCATTGTTAGAACAACATACCCATATTGGAGGGATGATTTGGGGAAGGTACCTAGTCACTTATGGACAAGCAATCCCCACGATGTGGGTTTACTCAAAAGCATAGGAGTGGTAAAGATAAAATTGAGGCTTGGTGTGATGTTGCAATGTGTGAGACTGTACCCCATGTCTAGGGAGGTGGATGAAGGGATTTATGACACCATTTTGGCATTGTGGAAGCAAGGTATTATTCGACTGTCAGTATCCCCATACAACACAGCTGTGTACCCTGTAACAAAGGCAAATGGGTCCAGTTGGAGGATGGCACAAGATTTGGGTCCTCTGAATCATATTGGAGAAAGCGGAGTTCCCGAGAGTCCTGAATCCTGCTACCATTCTTTGTAACATCCCTACGTGATCCACTCACTTTACTGTGATTGATCTGAAAAATGCATTTTTTTCTCAGTCCCTTTGAAACCTGGCTCTCGGAATCTTACTCCATTTACCTATAGGGGCCAAGGATTTCAGCAGATGAGATTACCACAGGGCTATTGTGTACCCCCGAGTATTTTTAATTAGGTAGTTCAAATGGATTTGGGGAATCTACACATGTCCAGTACTGGCATTCAGTATGTTGATGATTTGCTAGCATGTACAATTTCGGAGCAGTGCCAAGGAGATTTAATTGTGCCTCTCACCCTGCTCGCTGAGAAGAGCTACAAGGTGGGCAAGGAAAAATTGCAGTATGTTAAACCAAGGTAGTTTATCTAGGGCAAATAATATTGCCTGCAGGAAGAAAAGTAATGCCAGAGAGAACCGTTGCAGTACAAAATACACCACAACCAGCAACCGTAATACAGATGCAGCAGTTCTTGGGACTCTGTAACTATTGTAGATATTGGATCTTTGCCTACTCTAGTTACACAATGCCCTTGTTACAAGGACTTAAGTGAGTGCAGAAAGAGAAAGGTTTCATTGAATGGACGGAATAAATAAAAACTTGTTTCAAGGCACTCAGGACTGTGATCAGCAGTGCTCCAGTCTTGGGGACTCCAGATCATAAGAAGCCATTTAATCCATTTTCACACTCAAATCAGCAGGTAATGATGGCGTCCTAATCCAGAAAACATTGTTGGGTCATAAGCCTTTGGCTTATTATAGCAGGATCCTAGATCCAGTTATGCAAGGGCACTTTCCGTGTGAGCAAGTGTGGGTGGTAGCAGCGTTTACCATTCAAAAGTCCTCAGCCATTACTTTGAGCTGCCCAGTGACACTGTAGGTAGAGCATGCAGTTTCTTTGATCTTAGAAAAGTTCAAATCAACCCTTACCACACAGAGGTCCTCTGGCTATGAGGTCATCTTTTCTAATGCCTCTATACATCCAGTGAGGTGTCACACAGTGAACCCTGAAACATTCTTAGCTGAACCAGTGAAATCTGATGACATTTTACATGACTGTGCAACCTATGAGGGAAAAGGAGATGAGAGTGTGAATGTTAAGGAAGATGCATTAGTGCGAGGGATAGTGCTCTTTGTTGATGGTGCTCTGTTTTGATCTTAAAAATAACTGGGTACATTGCCTTCTCCTGGCTCTGTTTTATCTTCATAACCAGCCAGGGAAGGAACATCATTTGTCCCCCAATATTGACAGGGAGAAGGATACTCACAGCAGTCTCACCCACACACACAGCATCAGATGCTCAGATGTCAACGGAGATGCTAGGAGTCGAGTTTAGGGCCTACCTTAAGGCCTTAACCCAAGCTTTCATGTTTATATCTTCATAGGTTACTTCTTCTCATCAACAGCCAGCTACAATGGAGGGCTTTGATCAATAATCAAGAGTCCTAATACAGTCCAGCTGCTCCCGGGGATCAAGTACTGATTAGAACATTTGTCTACCGGTGGAATGAAAGTCAGTTTCATGGGCCCAATGAAGTGTCCTATGTAACCTCAAGCACTGTGAAAGTGGAAGGGAACAAATGTTGAATCCATTTTAGAATTGGACAGAAAATGGCCTGTGACTCTTCACCTTCACAAGGACAGAGTTCTAGTGGGGCAGATTCAACAGAAAATACTGAGTTAAGTATTCCCATAGAAACCAGGGCTCATTCCAGAGACGACAATGGAGTGAATAGAATTTTAAGTTCCTGTACAGATATTGAAGAAGTCTGTTAATACACATGAGGGATAGTATGTATGTTTTGTTGTTTTTCTTGTTCCTTGTTTAGGTGAGACAATTAATAATAATGTAGATATGGGTAATATGTTTGAAAATTATGAAATGTGGAAACTCGGAACCAAAAGCAGTATGGGCCCAAAGCGATTGGTAGATGAGGAGGTGGATTTTGACCCACGCTTCTGGCGTACAAAAATTGGTTATTCCTGATCAATTGTAACCACAAATAGTAAAATGTGCAGTGCACCTAACATTATGCAGAGTGAGGGGCCTATTTCAAGGACAAGCAGTCCACGCTACTACCATACCAACTGATTCATCTGAATCTTAAAGGAAAGAAAAGAAGGAGCATGATGATTTGGGATGCCGTCTGCCGTCTGTGATTATAATTGGAATTAGAGGTTTCCTTTTTATTCACAATGAATGGGAATGGGGTGACGAGTTGTAAAGCGGGAGGAATGAGGAAATTTACTTAACAACAGGTGTAGAACGCCAACAATGAATGTTCAGAAGTTTGGAAGGATTATGTAAAATGTTTACATGGCTGAAACCACTAAAAAGACCTGTTAAAATACGGGTACTGACACATTTTTCCTTATGTTTCAGGGGCGGTGGCACTATACCAGCTGGGACTAATAAAAACTGTACTAAAACTTTAAAAATTATGGAGATGGCCAGTGGGACTGCTGCAATCCTCCATAATTATTGGGTCTGTCAAACCCTGATGTACCTCCAACTCCCACCAGCCTGGGAGGGAGTATGCAGCATGGCTACTTTGCACTCCCCGATCATGGTAGTCCCCAAAGCTCATATGGTTATCTCTAACATGCCGTCCCAAGCTGAGTAAATATGTGTCATCAACTTCATAGGCATTAAAAAGAATACCAGAACATTGTATACGCTTCAGCAAAACAGAGATCATTTTTGCCTCTCTCCTGGCTCTGGGGGTCCAAGCCATTGTTAATGCCAAATGGCTTCAGATCACCCGCTATGAACTCATACAACTGGACAATTATTCAGAGACCGCTTTCAATGCTATACGCAATGAGATGAGAGCCTTGCTACTCATGACGTTGCAAAATAGATATATCCTGTACCTTATTACTGCAATGTAAGGCAGGGTGTTTCCAAAAATAGGGGTTTCCTGTTGCACATTTGCGACACCAATGATATGGACAATGGAACTTTATCACATACCATGAGAACTTTACATAATCTATGTGAGGCCATGGAAAGAGAGGCTAGGAGCAAAGATGATACTTAGCTTGATTCACTTTTTGTCTGGTTCCATCATGGCTAAGCCTAACTGCAAAACTCTTGATGCCACTTTTTGTTTTTCTGCTTGTCCTGCTTTTTTCTTGCCAGATACTTTTAAGATGCTGCTCTGCTAAGCTACCACAAACAGCTGCTATTATGTCAGTCACTATGTCCCCAGTTAGGGCCACTTCCATCTCAAATCATTTAGGTACACAAACTGAGATAGGGTTGACTGGGCCTCCAGTTGCTGCCGATTGCCTCTCTCCTAATTCAAGAATCTGGTGGAGGTCCATAAGAGGTGGGTTCCCAATGACGGGGTTGTTGAAGAACGAGAAAATATTTTGGTACTTAATATATTAACTAAAGGGGGAATGTTGGGGAAGATATTTTAAGCCCCAACACAGGAAAGAGATTTACATTGCGCAAAGTGTATTAGGCCCCAGTGTGGTAGAGTTGAAATGTGATGCAGCCACTAAAACATGGGATTCAATGTAGTTAGAAGACTGGAGTGTTACTTTGTATTCACAGATTGCAGTTACAGTAGGTAGTAACAGTATTAATAGAATGTACAATATATTGCACGATGTACCATTTGTAGCACTTATAGGCACAAAGAGGGATGCTTTGCACACTTTGGAACAAAAGGATTTTAATGTGGGGAGATGCAGTAATTCTGAACATTGTACATGTGAGGGTATGTCAAAGGTTTGAAATGTAAAAACATAATAGTATATGCGGTTTAAAAGTCCATGTAAATTGCAGTATTTGTTGGTTTGCAGGGAATTGGATTTTCGGCTGGCCTAGATGGCAGCATGACCTAGGTCACGATAGGGGAATGGGCACTCTGATAATATCGCAGAGGAGAGCAGGATGCTAAATCATTTTTTCAGTCTTTATGGTCGGATTGAATTGTAGATAGAAGAGGCCATTTCCTTAGGGTCCACGTAGGTTCTTACATGGCAGGGTGAAGGCAGGGTTAGTTAATAATCCACATGCAGGCACTGAGTTTCTATGGGCTTTGAAAGAGACAAGGAGGTTGTGGATTAAAGAGTCTATGGTCTGGGATGGCAGTGGCAAGTAAGGCTGTGTGAGGTAATGACGGAAAAATAATATCAAAACACCAGCAGGTTTGAATTTTATTGTTGTTCCAAAGGAATAATAGCCCTGTGCAATCACCATCTGAAGTTAATGGGTTTCAGTCACATGGCATGAATAATAATAAACTTTGTTATTTATGAACAATATATATATCATGTGGCAATACGTTATGTTTGACGATGGAAGATCGCGTGTCAAAAGGGGTGCATCTTATGAAAGCATCCAATGGGAATTTTAGAGTTAGGGGGTTAAATTACTTTGTATTAGTGTTATCCAATGGAGGGTTGGGGGTGACTTTGTAACTAAATCTGTGTGAATATGTAAATTATTTAAACTGTATATGAGCTGCTATTGTGTATTGCTCGTAGAACTAAGTTAGTTTTTCCACTCTAAGGAACTGACTAGGCCCTCCGGATTGTAAGCATGCAGTACACTTTCATGAAAGCCGTACTTTTGCATTGGAAGTGTTCAGGCACATCCTAACATTAGAAATGTGTGAAGCTTAAGGCTTCATGCCGTGTGAAAGAATTACACCATGTATGTTATCATATCTTGGATTTTAAATTGCTGTATTGCTTTCAATAAGATGTTCTTTTTGACTCACATTACTTTGCTTACTGATCATCATAGTCTTCCATTCAGGTTGTGGGAAATTAATCTACAATCATGCACTTTTTGTTTCACATGTTACTATAACAATGTATATATTGTCAGGTTAGATTAGTTTGTTATGTAATTTTTGCTGCTTTAACACAATTTTTATGAAAAGCAGTGTTAGTTTAGCCTTGTGTTTTTGACACCTTTTAAAAAGCATATCTCTTGCCTTACATTACACCAACTGCTTTGTTCCAGCTATACCCACAACCACGGAAGATGGGCTCACCATTTCCAACCCTGCTCATCACCCATCCTTTACCAAAATACACTGGGTTCTCATTTAACACTAATGCTCGAGAGACCCCCCATAAATATCCCTCCCAGAAAATTGCCCTTTCTCTCTCTTACACACCTTTGGGATCAGCCACCCTCTTTCTCGCTACTGACACACAGAGACATGCAAGCAGGGTAGATTGCTGCTTTGCTTTTCACTCATCCAGCGCATGAAACACCTTGATCTTCCTCTTTCCTACTCCTACTCTCATTCCTTCTGACTCTCTTCTCCTTTATAAATGCCTTCAAAGCATTTTCTAGAGGGTTGCTACCCACCAGCGCCATCATCATCCTCCACCTTAAAGATCTTTAAACAAGCCTGAATACAAAATGGACTAACTTCACCAAACCAAAGGATTCTGACTAAGTATGCTGCCTTCATCTCTAATGGCCAGTAAAAGAATGTCATACAGCAGTATCGATTTATGCTCAGACTCGACCCACCAATGTGGGCCAGTACCACGTAGGAACACTCATCATGCTTCTTTCACCCTTGATGTCCAGTAATAAATGCCCTGCCACAGTAAGAAACATGGGCAGACTGGACTCACCAATATGGGTGAGTACTGTAAAGGACATTTCATTATGCTGCCTTTACCTTTGATGCCGAGTAAAAAATGCCCTACCACAGTAAAACATGTGCAGTCTGGATCCACCAATGTGCGTCAGTACTCAGTAGGAACACGGATCCTGGCGTGGGTTATATGGCAATCGGACCTGGTAGCAGAAAGAAAAACTCAAAGATTTGCAACAAAGAAAAAAAGGGAATAAAATCCCACATTCTTCTATCAATGAAAAACCAAGATTGAGACAAACTCAATTAAGAGGATTATTTGGAATAAAGGTATCTCTCCTGATGAACCACAGACAACACTATTGGGAAACACATGTTGAGAGAAATGTTGCATGGAGACAAATAATGCATGGAAACAAATTATGCATGAAAAATAATGAAATATTCTGAATGTATGAAATCAATACATGGTAAAAGAATACAAGCTATTCTCCAAATGAAACAGTTTAAGAGAATATGGGAAATAAAATCAACACATGATAAACTAGTAACTAAGAGTTGTTATCAATTCTTTCTTATACTGGGAGCGCATTCCATATAAGTATCAATGTAAAGAAAAATACAGTATCTCAATATTGTTACAGTCGCGATATAGATACTTAGGGTGAAGATCCCGGTTAATAATTAAATATAATGGCACAAAGGAAATTGCCTAAGTAAAGATGAACCATAAACCAAAAAGGATTGGACTGTCTATAAGAAAACTGAGTAGGAACACTGTTAAGATATATTTCTAGAATTTGGCCTAGTTAACAGATTTTAGGAGGCCACCCCGGTAATAGTCACTGGGGAACTCTGAAAGGTTTGCCAAACCCCAATAAGATACGTGGATGAGCAGCCAAGGCTTATTCTCTGGAGAGTGCAAGTGGGGTCAGGGCCCCTCACAGAGTCCACACAGCATGGCATATAATAATTCAATTTAGATAGTCATTTATAAAAATACAGTTATAGGCAGACGTTCCGAACTGCTGTAGAAACGTGCTCGGTGGAGAAGCAGCAAAACATGGCTTACACGTCCCGCACTGGGGCTAGCACCACCCAACCCTGTTCGCTCTGGTCTGACCAGTGGGGAGCTGCTGGACTGCTCAGCCTTTGCCCTGCTTGGAGGGGAGAGCCACCCACATAAGGTGGCCTTGCCCAACAGGACATCCCCTTAATATGGTCCCAAAGCGGGTGGAGGGTAATTGCTTGAAACAACAGCCAAAGCTGGCAAAGCAGACCAACCCTAGACAGACAAGTGCGTCAAGTCGATCCTGTGGAGTGCACTGAGGCATACGGATAGGCCGCCCTGTTGTCTGCGTGTAAGTCAGCTGAGGTTGTTTTCTTGGCCAGGCACTGTGCTGCATAGAAAAAGTTGGCCTCTCGGAAAAGCACCAATCTTTTTTTTTCCACTGCCATTGGGCGTGCCCCTTGTCCGGCTTGGAGGGGTGGAGTGGTTTCTTGTGACGGAGCCCAGATTGGGCAGCAATAAACAAATGGAGCATAAACCGGACCCATACACACTGTCCACAGTAATTACAGGAGAAGGAGACTATGCGTTCTTGTAATCTGTGTACCGTGGGCGACAGAGGGAGAGGTCGGGAAAAAAGTGTCCAGCCACCTTATAGATTCAACTGAAGAACAATTTCTGATTAGTTCCATAAGGACTTCTAGAGCAGGGCGGCCATCTGGTCCTGCCATCCATTCCTATGGCCAGATACCAGGTGGCTGGGCTCGGAGATCGGCCCTCTGGTAGTGCAATGCATTCCAGTGGGCATACGCAGAAAGGAATCCTGCCACCCTGGTAAAGAAATGGCAGACCCTCAGGGACTTCATCTGAACAGGGGGCTGGTCAACCCATCTGCAAGGCAGGCTCCCGAGGGAGAGGGCAGCACCCCTGGCCCTCCTGGAGTTCAGGCTTGGGCATGATAGAGCTTTTCCAATGTGCCTGCAAGGCGGGCAGGGCCCCTGGCGTCCTGGAGAAGCCCTGCTCCCCCACTGCCTGGCCCTGAAAGGCCACGCCCAGGTGGTTTGGAGGAGGGCTGCATGGCCCTGGGCAGGGCGGGCAACCACTAAACACATTAGAGCTTTGCAGGCCCAGGTGCTCTCCCCTGGCATAAAGAGGGCACAGTCAAGTTTCCCAGTTCCATGTAGGACTCCTCGAGCCAGGGTTTGTTTCATTCCGCACTGCATACCTACAAACGTGGCTGAGGTTTTACAAGCCCTTTTCATTATATCTTCCTCTGCACCACTGCTGCTGGACCTGCTCACCATCACATACCACTGTCATGTACATGTCCCTGAAATGGGGAAAATAAACTGCTGCCCACCCACTCCCTCCACATGCATGTCTCTGATACCCTCAACATGTCCCTCGCCCAATCAAGAAGATGCTTTCGAGGAACACCAGAGAGCAAAGTAGCCAACTACAGGGTACACTAACATTAATAGAAATGTATGATTACCCACCTCTCTCTCTCAACTTTCTGTGACCATATTAATGAGAACCCATCAGCAGCATGACACATGAGAAGGACATACTAGCATCTGATACCTGCACTTCACCAGCTGTATCACGGCAATGGGGGACAGCACCAGGGGTCCCTGAGATGTGGTATCTCTTCAAGTGAGCACTCTTGGAATGGGATGTGTGCGTGTGTCTATGTGTGTGCCACCTCGAAAGTGGCACATGCACACAGGTACGGCTTGAACATGCACATGGCTTGGTAGTAGAAAATATGTTTACTGGCAGTCATTTTCCTTTCATCGAGGGAAGGTTGACTGTAATGCACAATGTGCCCTTTGTACAGGGGATTTACTCTCTGTTAGTAGTACCACCTGGGGTGGGTGCATGAACCAATTAACTTACTCGGACTGTGTGCTGAAATTCATGATCCATGCCCACGTTCCCAGTGAGCTGAGTGCTCCATGTGACTACCTGCATTGCTGTCCCTACCCTCTCCCTTCTTCCCACACCACTGAACTGTTGACTTCCCATAGTAACACATACCGCCAAGCCCATGCTTCCTCACTTCCTCCACAAGGTGTCTTGACAGCTGTAGTCCCAGTCCCCTGCTGCTCTCCAATTTCTCATCCTGCACAGCAGCTTTCCACAGGCATGGAAATTGAAGAGGGGCTCCACTTAGAGTCCTGTCTTCCATTTCTTTGCTGCCCAGTTCACTCATGGCACTTTTTATATATGCTTATATGCTAGCAATAACACCAACATAGGCAGACAGGGCTTTAAGTGTGCCCAGTCTAGCCAGGGCAGAACCTGGGCAGTCCCCAAAATCAGATTCCAATCTGGGCTGCTTCTGGTGCTCCCTTTAGCCCCAACTAGTGAGAATCTGAAGTTGTGTGTACTGTGCATTCTTTTTTTTCCATTTACAGCAGCAGAACAGAAAGGGTTCTGAGTTCACAGGGACATCTAGTAGCAATCAATAGTGATGGACCCAATGATACAGACTCTGTGAGGACATTTATGAATGGACTGAGGTAGTGCACTGTTAAGATGGATTTCTAAACAATGGCCTGGCGGGCAGAAGTTTAGGAGGCCACTCTAGTTTAATGAAACAGGGGAAACTTCTGGGAAAACCAGACCAATCTATGGCAGCTTGGCAGGCAGTCAAGACTAACTGTCCGGAGGGGTGAGAGTGATTGGAAGCCCACGATGAGCACACACAGTAAAACTCCACAGATTACCAGATGTATAACAAAAAGACATTTATTATAGGCCTTTATAACAAAAAATATGATTAAATCACAATTATCAAGAAAACAATTACCACACACAGTTATTCACTATGTAACATACATACAATAATGCGATTAGCCTAAGGCTAATAATGGGAGGAGAAAATAACCACAACCTGTAACAGAAAGGTGTTAGCTCGGCACATATATCAGTTTAAGGAGTGCTTCATCAACAATCCCTAATGTATGTAGTCCAGCCCTATTGTCAGATACCGAAGCTTCCTCCCCCAACTCCTCACCTGTTTCTTCCGGAATGGGTTCTGTAAGAGTAGCCTCTGATCTCTTCTGATCCCTCTTCCTTGTGGGAGTCTTGTCCTTTGGTGCTCGGGCCTTTTTATCGTACAGATAGGGTCTGTCCCCTCCGGAGGCCACCTTGGCAGAGATAATCCCTGACCGCGGGGATCCCCAGGGGGCCAGTCCTAGATTCAGGGAAAAAGCACTAAGGCAGAAAAAACCCTGTTCCCAATTGGGTTCTGCTGGGTGGCAATTAGAACTCCTCTCTTCCAATTATGAAAGTTCCATTTGCAGCAGGCAAGGAAGTCCGATAGACTTGAGAACAAACTCCTCCGCTGATGAATGCTCAGTGTATCCAGGAGAAGTGGAATAATAGAACAGGAGATATAAGAAGCTACTAGAACCAGTGGTTAAGACTAAACAGAATGACAGAGAAAAGTATTAGAAAGGATAAGTAGGTAAAGAATGAAAGAACCCATACAAAGCAGACCGCGAAGACGAACCATTAGGAAGAAGGAAGAAGTATAGAAAGAAACCCACTCACCAGTTTAGAAATGCTCCTTAAGGTCCCAGTGAGCAAGGCTAGCTCGCAAAAACAGAGTGACGGCACCGGTAGCAATATACCCCCGGTACCTACAAGAATTGAAAAGACCAAAAGTGCTCAAAGAATAAAGGCAAGAGTAAGTAAGCACGGCACGGCCCAAAGCAAGCCGATACCGCGTATAGTGCAGTAGAATTTGGGCTGAGGAATACAGAAGGGAATCACACAGAAGGCGAAAATAGGAAGCCGGAACGGATGAATTTCACGAGAGAATCTCCACACGAACCGAGCGCTGGTAAACAGATACAACGCGTCGGTTTGTGGGAGGAGTCAGCCTATAAAGGGTCGGCGGCCATCTTGGGTGAGATCGGCGGCCATCTTGGGTGAGGACTGGAGAGTGATCGATCGGCGGCCATCTTGGGTGAGGACTGGAGCGTGATCAAAGCTTCCAGCGCTTCCACAGCCTCCAATTCCTGACAGTATACCCCCTCTTTCTCGGGGCGCCCCCGGGTTTGCCCGGATGGAGTTGATGGAACTTCTGCACCAGACGCGGGGCGTGTAAATGACCCACAGGTTCCCACGTCCTCTCTGCTACTGGATAGTTCTTCCAATGGACCAGATAGTACAACCGCCCTTTGCGGTACTTAGAATCCACCAGATGAGACACCTCGTATTCTTCAGGTGTTGGTTTCACTCGGGCTCGTGTACGGATTACAGGTCTCTTGAAAGGATCCTCCTTATGTTCTTTGAGAAGGGAGACATGAAAGACAGGATGTATCCTTCTGAGGTATTCTGGCATCCTGAGTTTATAAGCAACTGGATTGATTTGTTGTATGATGGAAAATGGCCCAAGGAAACGAGAGGAGAACTTCCCCCTATGAACCCACTTGGGTAGGAATCTGGTGGATAACCAGACTAATTGTCCCACCTTCCAGCTGGGATGGGCTCTCCGACCTTTGTCGGCCCATCTCTTTTGTGAAAGTTGACTTGCTTGGTGTGCCTCCTTAGCGAGTTTGTGAGCTTCTTGCAAGTCCTGTAGAATCGTATCCAGAGTTGGAATCTTGGTTGAAGGCGGACTGAGCCCGGGCAGGTGTTGAGGATGGTAGCCATAGGTACAATAGAAAGGACTCATCTGGATCGAGGTGTGAAGTGAGTTGTTGTAGGCGAATTCCGCTTGCGGGAGAAAGCGATACCATTCTTCCTGCTGGGGACTACAAAAACACCTGAGATACTGCTCTAGATTGGCATTGAGTCTCTCAGTTTGGCCGTTGCTTTGAGGATGGTATCCTGAGGAAAGAGCCTTATGAATCCCGAGAACCTGGCAGAGGGAAGACCAAAATTTTGAGGTAAATTGTGGTCCTCTGTCCGAAACTATGGTCTTAGGTAGACCATGTAGACGGACTATGTCTTGGAGAAATGTTGCAGCCATCTCTGAGGCCGAAGGCACTTGCTTGAAGGCGGAGAAATGTGCCAGCTTGCTAAAGGAATCAACCGTCACCATGATCGTGGTCATTCCGTATGAAGGAGGCAGATCCACAATAAAGTCAGTGGATAAGTGTTCCCATGGGCGATCCGGTAAGGAGTGTTGGTGTAATAACCCCAGAGGTTTTCCTGTTTGATGTTTGTTGGAAGCACATATTGAACAGGTAGAGACATACTGACCTACATCCCTTCGTAGGGTAGGCCACCAGAATCCTCTCCGGACCAAATCAAAAGTCTTCCTAATACCAGAATGCCCTGTCAGGGGGGTGTCATGACACCAAGAAAGTATCTGTTCTTGCAGCTTCTTTGTGGGGATATAGAGGGCTCCTTCATGATAAAACAACCCGTCCTTTTCCTGTTTAGTAGATAGCGGAAATTCCGCACACGTCTGATAATGAGGGATTAGATCTTGAAGAAACGAAACCGTAGAAGCCAACACAGTGAGATGTGGTAAAACCAGTTCATGTCCTATATAGGATCCGGATGGATCTCCTAGGCTTCTAGATAAGGCGTCTGCCTTCTTGTTTTCTGTGCCTGGTATGTAAGTCATCATGAAGTCGTATTGTAGGAAAAAATACGCCCATCTGGCATGTCTGGCGTTGGAACATTCCAATTGTTGTAAGACCCGTAGGTTGCGGTGGTCAGTTCGAATAGTGAAAGGATGTGTGGCTCCTTGCAGGAGGTGTCTCCATTCTTGGCAGGCCAGCTTTATTGCCAAAAGTTCCTTTTCGATAACCGAGTAGTTTCGCTCACTACTAGTTAAAGTCTTGGAATAGTATGCGATCGGATGTTCATAGCTGTCTTCTGCCTCTTGAAGTAATACTGCCCCTACTGCCCCCGTAGAAGCATCAGTTTCCAGAATAAAGGGCTTAGTCTGATCTGGTTGAACCAAGATGGGTGCTGTAGAAAAGCAATCCTTTAAAAAGTCGAATGCTTTTCGAGGTTCGCCGTCAAAAGCAAATCTAACACCCTTCTTCAACAAGGAGGTCAGAGGGAGTACTTTTTTGGAATAATTGGGAATGAACCTCCTATAAAAATTTGCCAAGCCTAGAAACCCTTGCAGTTCCTTGATGTTGGTAGGATCTTTCCAGTTTCTTATGGCCTTTACCTTATTAGCATCCATTTCAACGCCTTCCTTGGACAATACGAAACCCAAGTAGGACACCCTCTTGGATTCAAATGAACACTTCTCTGGTTTTACTAGCAGATAGTGAGACTGCAAACGTTGTAAAACTAGTCGGACCAATGATCTGTGCTCAGACAAGGACTTGGAGTAGATCAGGATGTCGTCCAGGTACACCACTACCGACACAAACAGCATGTCAGCGAAAACCTTGTCCATGTACCTTTGGAAGACGGCTGGTGCGTTTACTAGGCCAAAGGGCATCACACAATATTCATAGAGCCCGAATGGGGTGCGAAAAGCCGTCTTCCACTCGTCTCCTTGTCTGATTCGCAAGAGGTGATAGGCGCCTCTCAGGTCAAGCTTCGTGAAGTACTCAGCCCCTTGTACAGCCTCCAAGACGTCCCGAATCAAGGGCATGGGATATCTATCCCGGACAGTGACCTTGTTGAGACCCCTGTAGTCTATACAAGGACGAAGTTCTGTCGAGTCCTTTTTTGGAATGAAGAAAAGGGAGGCCCCACATGAAGATTTGGATTCTTGAATGAGTCCGTTCTGCAAATTTGCATCTAGATACTCTCTTAACGCCTTCCTTTCCGGTAGTGACAAAGGGTACATTCTTCCGAACGGTACTACTGCTTCCGGTATTAGATCGATACAGCAATCCTCTGTTCTATGGGGTGGTAGTTGTCTAGGAATTATGTCCATGAATACCTCTGAAAAGTCCTGGTAATGTAAGGGTACTGAGGCCACTGTGACTGGCTTCTGGATACTTCTCCTGCGGTCTATGGTGTGGGGAGCGTTACACAAGGTCATACAGTGTTTTTCACAGAACTTAGAATTGAAAGAAACTCGGTTTGCAGTCCAATCTATGTGAGGGTTGTGTCTTCTTAACCAAGGAATCCCTAATACCAATGGAAAATGAGCAGCTCGGATCTGATCAAACACCAGGAACTCTTCATGTTGACCTAACCTCACCCTTAATGGAACAGTTTCCAATGTGATGGGTCCGGAAGACAAGGGTCTACCATCAACCCCTTCTACCGGAATCGGGGTGATCTTGGTTTTGGCGGGTACCAAGTGCTCTGTAGCCCACTTGGAGTCGATGAAGTTTCCCGCTGCTCCACAATCCAACATGGCGAACACCTCTGTGGGAGCTTCTTCTGTTAACCATAGGTCCACTCTGAACACCATTAAACTGTTATCTTCCGGGGTATTCACTGCTCTTGTGTAGCTGCAAGGGTGCTTGTTACCTCCCCCGAGACTTCCCTTGCTAAAGATCGGGGGCGGAAGTTTCCCTGTCGACGAGGAGGGACTTCAGTGCATTCTCTCAACAAATGTGTCGAAGAGCCACAGTACATGCATAGACCTGCCTCTCTCCTCCTTCTTCTTTCTTCTGGCGTCAGAGGACCACGGGCAGCTCCAATCTGCATAGGCTCATCTATAGCAGGGTTGGCTCTAGGTGGAGGAGTAGGGTTAGGTTGTGAGAAGCTTCGGTTTCTTCTTCTCTCAGATCTTCTTTCTTGCAGACGAGATTCAATCTGAAGGGACAATGTCACTAGCTCCTGAAAAGATGCAGGACTGGCTACTCTGGCTAGTTCATCTTTGATCTCGTCCTGGAGACCTCTTCTGTAGATGGTTTGCTGGGCGGAATCAGGCCAATCTGCCTTGGCTGCTAGCCTCTGGAAGCGAGTTAAATAGGTTTGGACGTCTGTATTTCCTTGTTTGATGTCTAGGATTGCTTCCAAGGATGAATAGAATATTTCTGGCCTATCAAACCTTTCACTGAAAAGTTCCGTAAAACGGTCATAATCACTCAGAAGGGGATCGTTTCGGGTGACAATGGGTGTAGCCCATGAAAGAGCATTTCCGGTAAGATTGGCTATAATGAACCCAACCTTTGATCTGGCTGTCTCAAAGGCGTGAGGTCGGAAGGCGAAATACACCCTGCAAGCGTCAAGGAATTCCTTCAGATCTCCTGGATGTCCGTTGTATTTGCCAAAGGAAAAGGGCATCGTAGGCAGGTCCCCGCGATCATCCCGATGTAGCACCACTTGCTGTCGGAGGGCTACGTTCTCTGTTCGCAGGGCCTGCACCTCCATAGTAAGGTTCTGCAGAGCAGCCACCAACTCCTGATACTGCTCGAGCGACGCCATGAAGGATCTTGGGCGTTGTATTCTGTCAGATACCGAAGCTTCCTCCCCCAACTCCTCACCTGTTTCTTCCGGAATGGGTTCTGTAAGAGTAGCCTCTGATCTCTTCTGATCCCTCTTCCTTGTGGGAGTCTTGTCCTTTGGTGCTCGGGCCTTTTTATCGTACAGATAGGGTCTGTCCCCTCCGGAGGCCACCTTGGCAGAGATAATCCCTGACCGCGGGGATCCCCAGGGGGCCAGTCCTAGATTCAGGGAAAAAGCACTAAGGCAGAAAAAACCCTGTTCCCAATTGGGTTCTGCTGGGTGGCAATTAGAACTCCTCTCTTCCAATTATGAAAGTTCCATTTGCAGCAGGCAAGGAAGTCCGATAGACTTGAGAACAAACTCCTCCGCTGATGAATGCTCAGTGTATCCAGGAGAAGTGGAATAATAGAACAGGAGATATAAGAAGCTACTAGAACCAGTGGTTAAGACTAAACAGAATGACAGAGAAAAGTATTAGAAAGGATAAGTAGGTAAAGAATGAAAGAACCCATACAAAGCAGACCGCGAAGACGAACCATTAGGAAGAAGGAAGAAGTATAGAAAGAAACCCACTCACCAGTTTAGAAATGCTCCTTAAGGTCCCAGTGAGCAAGGCTAGCTCGCAAAAACAGAGTGACGGCACCGGTAGCAATATACCCCCGGTACCTACAAGAATTGAAAAGACCAAAAGTGCTCAAAGAATAAAGGCAAGAGTAAGTAAGCACGGCACGGCCCAAAGCAAGCCGATACCGCGTATAGTGCAGTAGAATTTGGGCTGAGGAATACAGAAGGGAATCACACAGAAGGCGAAAATAGGAAGCCGGAACGGATGAATTTCACGAGAGAATCTCCACACGAACCGAGCGCTGGTAAACAGATACAACGCGTCGGTTTGTGGGAGGAGTCAGCCTATAAAGGGTCGGCGGCCATCTTGGGTGAGATCGGCGGCCATCTTGGGTGAGGACTGGAGAGTGATCGATCGGCGGCCATCTTGGGTGAGGACTGGAGCGTGATCAAAGCTTCCAGCGCTTCCACAGCCTCCAATTCCTGACACCTATGAAGTGAGGAGCCTAGTGCTCAAAGTACAGTTGTGCATTAACAACGTGCAGTTGGATATAAAACGACAAGCGGGTTCTCTTCAGGGGGCTGTAGCTGCTCAGAAATGGCTTGAGGCAATGAAGAATAAGTTCCTATTCCTAGAGGAGGGTCTACCCTTGCAGATAGAATGACTTTCAGAGTTCAGGAATAACTGGGGAGTGCAGGCTATCCCAGCCAAGGTGAGGATCTTTTAAGGGGTTCTCATGCGTAAAAAGAGATAGCTGCACCAGGGGGGCCACCGGTAAATTATGCAAGTACTCACCGACCCTTGCCACATTTCGAACCAAACTTCAACAGTATAGCCCACTTCATTCGTAGGTGTTAACCCAGTAGTTTCAGGATTCTCTCGCTCTCTGCGGCTGTGGGATGGGATGATCATCTGTGGCTTGACAGTAGACTTTACTCAGCTCTCGAAGAAAGGAGAAGGGTAGCTCCACTGCAGCACATTTTTGGACACAGTAGGCAAGAACTGCAGGCACTTTCAGCAATGGCCACCACAGCAGGGCGACACAAGGTCCGCAAATACTCACGGCATGGCACAATCTCGTAAATCATGAACATAGGGAGCTAGGACAGCAATTTGGCAGCATAGGGCCCAGGACCACAAACTAGTGATTCCCATAGTCTCGAGTCTCAACTCAGGATGGCAGCGTTCCTGTGCGATACCCTGGGTTCTAGCTGGTCAGTTCACTGGATGGCCCAGGAGCACTTCTGAAGAGGCTCTTCGCAAGGGTAAGTAGGAGATGCTGAGAGTAGTTGTTCACACTACTCCAAAAGGTCAAAGTGCCCTTGCAGGCCTTCTTGGTTCGATGAAAAAGCAGGGGTCCAACAGGACAACAGCGTGGTCAGTGTGCCAAACCTTCCAAGCATATCACTGGCGGTTCCTCAAGTCTGCTTTCTTGTTAAGGATACTTGGCTCCGTATGAGGTTTGGTGAAAAAAGGGCCAAAGGACAGAACAAAAGACTTTGTGGTGCGGTCATTTTTGGCCCTGGCCACAGTCTTGGGCAAAACACGGTAAAAACAAAGTAGAAATACTTTAAAAGTAAACTGCTGCCACCAGTTCATCCTAGGCACACTTGTACAAACACAAAAAAATCCTTCGAGGGTGGCAAGGGACCTAAAAAAAAAAAAGGACCCCTATGCGCGGTACTGTAAGGTACTTGGCACATAGATAAAAAGTTAACATGAAATGGCAAAACACAGTCGAAGACTAAAGGAAACATAGTTTCCCACTACTGACAGCCCGAGGGACGTGTCAGTTTCCCCATAACAAATGAGCGGAAGCCCAGAGGAGTGCAGCTGAAGGCTGTGCTTTACTGGAAAAAGTCAGGGTAGGTAAGACAAACAAAAGCAAAATGTTTGGGGGGTTCACAAATGGAGGCAAAACTGCACCTAAAGCAAATCTTTCCTAACATGCACACCATTGTTACTGGCTCAACAGGGGCGTCGAATAATGGTCTGTATCCCTAGTTCTTTGTACAGCAAAATCAAACTGCTCTCCCACAGTAAATAAAAACATGTGGCTCTTGAATATTCACTGCAGCATCATTCACAGTAAGATGATTTCTTTCATTTTTGGAGAGCTTCAGCAGTAGAAAAAATGCCCTTTGCTCATAGGAGTGTGAACTGTTGAGTAGGGAGTGGGGTGACAGTGTAATGATTGCTGCCTCACTCTAGTTATGGCGAGTCTTGGAAGGGGGGTGGTGCCGCAGTTAAGGAACAAAAGGAAAGTTGTGATGTCTCGGGAGGATAGCTCAGCAGCAACGTGCTCGCCTTGGAAGCAAGATGACATGGAGCAACGCAGGTGCGTTCCCCGGGTCCACGCTTAGAAACCTCTGGGTATTAAGCGCGTTATAAATAACCTATCATATCATTTAAAAGGAATGTTAGCAAATATGCACACCTTTTCAACTGAAGCCCTGCAGTTCCTCTTGTATACAGAAAGATAGCCACAAAGACTGAGTGCCCTAATGAATTGTAAATGTGTTCAACCAGACATTAAACTACTTAGATGTGCTTTTTGGAGAGCAGTGTCTCCTGCTCTTTTGCTCAGTGCCATGTCATTCGTCGCAGGAAAAGAGACGGATGCTTAGGTTGTAAGAGAGAGGTAAAGAAAGGGAGGGGGTGAAAACAGAGAAATTTTAAGAATGGAGGGAGGGAGAGATGGGATGATCGGGAAGAGCGAGCAAAGAGTTTTATATTTCATGCTGGTTTATTAAGTATTATTTATTTGTCCACTTTTAAAGATTTGTATTTTTATTTTATTGTATTTTTATAGTCCTTTATGCGAAAGCGCTGAACTTAATAAGACTCGTACATCAAAAATGGGAAAAGGTCACAAACATCTCAATTAGGCAGACAGAAAATATTGCTTAAGGCGAGTTTTGAAAAAGGACAAGCAGAGATAGAGCGGAGAGATAGAGGGGGAGCATTCCAGTATTTTGGGACTAGCAAAGAGTATGGGCGAAAGCGAGATGACGCACAGGGTGTACGGGGAACGGACAAGAGATATTGAGACTAGTACCGTGCAAAATGAGATATGAAATCTGTCTCGGGAGGATAGCTCAGCAGCAACGTGCTTGCCTTGGAAGCAAGACATCACGAGCAACACAGGTTCGATCCCCGGGTCCGCGCTTAGGAACCTCTGGGTATTAACCGTGTTATAAATATCATATCAATAGAAGGAAACAAGAGAACAAAGATAGGGGGAGCAAGACCAGGAAGATATTTTAAAACAATACAAAGAAAACTATACAGTAAATGACAGTCAAAAGAAAGCCAACAGGGAAAGTAGGGCAGAAGAAATAGATTCAATGGATGGAAGAATTATAAATTGATCTGAGAGAGTCTTGCGGCAGGAACAGCAAAAAGCATAGTAGAACAGTAGAAGAGACAGCGATTGCACAAGGCGAAAGTACAGACTTGGTGGTTAGAGTGGTAAGAAATTGCCGAGACTTGCAGATATTATAAGCTGAAAACAACCAGGCCGAGAAATAGCAAAGATGTGTTTAGAAAACTATAAGGAAACACAAACTTGAATAAGGAAGAAGGCCTTCTTCTTAATTATCGGATGCGTGGGCGGACCCACGCAGGCGCTTCCCCATCCTAAAGCAGGATGTGCACCAGACCCACCAATCAATACTTAGCTCACATAAACTCACAACTCCTCCCACCGCCCCGTCTGCCTAACAAAATCCAACATCACACTGCACCTCCTCCTGCCTCTGACCCCGTCACCTCCCAGCAAAGCCTTCCCACTCAGCTCAGCCACACCCAGCGCAGACAACCGAACCCTCATCAATTCTCTCTCCTCAACATGTCTGTCACACCTAAGCAGAAAATGACCCACAGTCTCAGGCACCCCACACACCGCACAGTCCCTCGACTCACGCTTCCCCACTTGAAACAGACAGCCATTCAGCCCCACATGCCCTATCCTCAACCGATTCAGCATCACCTCCTCCATTCAAGACTCCCCGCATCCACCTTCACCGACACTTTCCCACGAACACCAAACATCCACCTGCCCTTCACCCCACTCACCCACCTCTCCTGCCACTCATCCATGACCCGTCTCACCACCCAGCCTTCACCTCATCCACACTCAAAGGCAACCTCACATCAACCACTCCCCTTCTCATACCCTCACCCGCCACCAGATCCACCAACTCATTACCCAAAATGCCACTGTGACTGGGGACCCACGCCAACTCCAAATCCATTCCCCCACGTACACACTGATCAATCTTCCTCCTGATGTCCAAAATCACATCCTTCCTTTCACCATCCCCTGCCACAATCGCCTGCAACCCACTCAATGAGTCCGAGAACACCACCACCTTCTCATACCCCAACTCACACACCCTATCAATCATCAATGCAATTGCCACCAACTCAGCCGTACAAATAGACACATCATTAGTCAGTCGCCCCACTTTATACTCCCCAGTGCTTTCCAAATAATATGCCATACCCACTCTCCCAGACATAGTATCTTTCGAACCATCCGTGGCCCGTTGGGGTTGAGGAGGGATGCGTTGAATATGAGGTGGTGTGTGAAGTGCAGTGCGAAGAGTGTGGCTCATCCGGTGCGTGAATGTTTGAAGTATAATTGGAGGTTTGACTACTATAGAGACCGGTGGAGGAGGAAGGGGGGCACTTTGGGGTTTCACATGTGGGAGAAGGGGGTGCAGTGGGGTGTGGGCGAGTTGTTGGCTGTGACGGGTACGGATTTGGTGAGATGGCCGATGTGGGTGTTGGGGTCTCCAAAGGTGTGTTTAGAGTTGGCGAGTGTGGTGTCGAAGAAGCAGGGTTTGCAGGGTGAGATCAAGACTTTGGGTCAGGCGTATGTGGCAGGAAGAAGGCCAAAGCTGTATATATGTCTCGTGCTTTAGCACGCATTTTACTGTTATGGTATTCTGACAGATCAAATTAGCACCATACCCAGAGTGCATTGCACGCTCAGAAGGAATGCATGCTTGAATTACTGTCAGAGAAATGTTTGATAAATTGGCGGTCATTCTTAAGTTCCCAACATGCACTTTGTTTTATGCAAAGCAGCATCAACCGATATTCAGGGCACACACATAATTCGACGTCCCTGTGCACGTGCTACTCTTGCCCTCATTTGCATTCGCTTTTCTCTTCCACTTCCTTCACCACTCCCGTTTTAAAAATTTGAAACGGATGTTGTTAGTTTTGTACTCTATAGCCAATCATCTATTTGCACCCTGCTGGAGTTTTGCTCATGCAGTATTGCTTAATTTAAGAAAAGCATTAATTCTGCTCATGCGGAATGAGTGCCTTTTTAGTTTGGAAGTAATTTGCAAACGCAGTGAACACAAATGTACAAAAGACATTTTCCATGGTATCTTTTACTTACCCCCAAGGACGTGGCAGACACCCTTTCAGACTGCATTGCGATACTGGGAACACGCCACACCGTGCGGGTGGGTGGAACATTACAGCAAGCAATTTGAAATAACTGTGTGTAAATTGCTGAGCGATAATTAAATTAGTATTTATATTTACAAATGTAAGTTGGCTTTACAAAGTTGACCTTGCAAAAAGGTTGCTGGCAAGATATTGTGCACGCGCCTATCCGGGAAGGAAGTACTTGCACTAAGGCACTAAATTGCACCCTACTAGCTGACAGATGACAATACGTCCACGAAGCAGGAGCCAGGCCTACTTTCAATTTCACTCCGTCAAAGGAAGCTCTCGCCCTGTGAAGTCTCGTGAGCCGTCTCATGTGCCGATAAAAACGCTGCCTTCATCTTTAAACAGAGCGTAAGCCTTTCATGTGTGCTGCAGTCTGAGCACCTTTGCACTGCAATATGTGACATGCACCTTTCCCCCATGAACTCGCACTTAAACCTGCCAGCTGTTCAGAGAGCGGGATGAATACATTACCAGCCACCTACCTACCGTGAAGAGCATAGTGGCTCGGTCGCTTGGGCAGCGGGCACGTTTTTGTTTTTCAGAGACAAGGGTCCGCTAGGAAATGGTTGAGAAATTATACCAGAGCGCGGAAGACACTTGCAATTTCGCGCCTCTGCTTACACAATATCCATGCATTCAATTATCAACGGTTTAGTATGACTATTTCCTCGTGAAGTGCGCCGTCACTTTTTATAAATTACCCAGACAACAGGGAAGTACCCGTCACCGCCGCTAGATGGCGGTGGTGACTTTGCAATTATCCAGGGAACCACCAGATTCTTATCATGGGTTCCACCAAAGCGCTGTGCATCAGAACTTTGTGTTCACAGGTATACGTTTGAGGTGGCGCTTATTTTTTAATTTCTGAACGATGAAAGGCCGAGCCAACCTTCATTCAAATTAGCTTTAGCAAACCACCCAGAGTTTCATGGACATTATTCAATTGTTGTTTGGAGTAACTCAACGCCCAGTATGCACCCACTGTGAAAACCCCCAGTAATCCAGCATGTATACGTAAATTACGCACTAACAAATACAAACATTTTCGAGGGGGTGGGGGTGGTGTGCAAAATCTGCGGACAGGAGACACATTTGTCACAACAGAACCTATATCACAGGAAGACCCGTGGAAAGCCTGGAAGCGTGTGGGGACACTGTGGAGTGGGGAGCAAGGGGTCTATACAAATGTGTCTCCAAATGTATACATTATTTCACTTTTGTTTCTAAGGGCCTGATTCACAGAGTGTTTTCCTATCGGATTGCACCATTATAAAACACTTCTATGAATGAGGCCCAGTTTTCTCCATCTGTATTCCGAACATCAAGCTGTGGTCCGCGTGGGTTAGGGACAGAGTTATCCTTGCCGGCTACAGTACAAAAAAATGGGGGCTATGGTTTCTTTTTATACTTTGGGCCTGGCACACAGTGATGTCCACTTTCAAGTTCTGGACACGCACCTTCAAAAATGAGACCCGTAGTTCGGCTTAGCCCTTTCGAGACAGAGCTGGCCTGGGATCGGGAATTCTGTGGCGAGTCCATGTGCGATTCAGGGATGTGTTTCTTCCAGCGAGAAAGGCGGTGGGGGCCCCGATGAGGGACTGGGACAGTGGAACTGCAGCATTCCCTCAACCGGGAGCGCTTTCCGTGCTCGGCCTTCCGGCCAGAGGCAAGCCCCTGCGCAAACGCCGTATCAAAGCCGCGAAAAGGGGCTGCAGGGACGTTGTATGGGATTTTGGCAAGAGTTCTGCGAGGAAAGGCACCTGTAATAACCGAGGCTTTTTGTCCTATCACACGCTCGCATGCCAGTGCGAGGAGCATTCATATTTGTTCACTTTTTACGGCCTGCCTCCTGTCGAAAGGACACCGGAAGTCGACTGTACTGCAGTAACGGGAGCCCGAAAACGTTAACTGAAAGACTCTGAATTCCAAAAAGGGGTGGGGGGCGGATGTGTGCACCGTGGGAGAGGCAGAGACTCAACCGAAGAACTGAGGGGCCACTGGACCGCGCCCTGCCTCCGAATAGGATTCGCGGACGGCCGCGCTTATTCGTAATGAATATTCAGGGCTGGTGTTCGCACAGAGTGGGGAGGACTGGGCTGGTTCTGGAGAAAAAGAGGCAGCTCCCACTCCTCGTGTCACTCACGGCCTCTGTGGCTGCAGGTTCCTGCTGTGGACGCTGACTGCACACGTTCACCCGAAGCTCCGAAGGGGTACCTAGTTAGGCCACCCTGGCCTATCGCCGGTGATGAGGTGGAGTGGTGGTGGTGTGTGTGTGTATGTGCGTGTAGGAGAGCGGGGAGGGCGCCAGCCCTCAATGCAACATATCCCCATAACAAAGAAGTATTTCTTGCAACTGGAATCCCACACCTTCAACGTGACAGGAGTTTGCGAAGTTTGGGCTCCAGCAGGAGGGAAGACTGGTTCACTGCGGGCCTGTGGGGTGCGCGAGCTCTGTGGCAGTGAGAGACGAACGCGCGCCTCACAGGACGGCCTAAATTGGCACTACAAATGAAAAGAAAGCTAAAGTAGTGCCTAAACAACAACCACAAACCTTAAATAATCACACGAGGTCCGGCACATATTTGTTGCAAATCTAGTATGCTTCAACAATCGTATATCTCGTATGTAAATACTATAAATCTATTGAAGTACATATCAATACCGACGACTTAATAAGACGTTTCATGGAGTGTGCGTTTAGTTTGGTTACATGGTGCGCCATACCACCGGATATATATAGCAATAAACGTGCCCACGCTCCACTGTGCTTCTTGAACGCCCCACGCGTCAGGGTGGGCCATTTCTTAGCCAGCTTTAGACGTCTATTCTCGATAACCTGTTCCCGGTGTTGCTTCCTTCTCTGAGCACTGCCACCAGCTCCTTCACTCGTCCCATTTCTATGCCTCCCTTTTCTTCTGGGAGGCGAGCTGCACATTTTGTCACACAACCGACAGGGATCATAACTCAACTCAATAAAGAAACTTTGCACCCATTTCCCCAAAATTCATCGAAATGATAGGCATTCGAACCGAGGCAACATTTTACTGTACACACTGCTAAGTTTATGTAATATATAAACGGATGTAATGCTCGTTACCATTAAAATCTGTTCCATTAAAATGTTTAACAGGCAGGCTGCGCTGACAGTGCACTGAGGATTTACAAAGATGTGTTTAATAAGAGTGTTTACTTTATTTCTAAAAAATCATATGTCCTTTTGGTTGAGAATCTTAATTTAAAAAATGTGCACCGTTCCCAGTTATATATACACGGCTGCATCCAATAGCGTGAAGGATTTCGTGCTGCAAGCTTCACAGCTGGTGTTTCTTTCAACCCACTTTCTGCTCAGTTTGTATAATTTGCAAGAATGTTCACATCATTTCATTAGTCTATCACTGGAAACGGCGTTGTGTGAAAACCCCGAATGATAAAAGACGGATTAGTGAACATTTTGCGTGGGAAAAGTTGAATCTCAAATGCTGGACTTTCAGTTAAATCATAAGAATAATGACATCCATTTTTTTAATTGTGTGGTTAAAAATCGAAAATAAACTGTCGGTTTTCAAAGACATAAACGTTGACCTAACCTCCACTTTGTTTATTTTTACCCCTTCCAACATCCTTTTTTAATCTAACTCTTTCCTAAATGGGGAGTGAACCTCCAATCGCCTTGGACCCCTTTTAGCTTCATCGCACCCCTTCCCGACAATGCTACTGTTCCCAGCCTCCTCGTCCCTATTTGTTCCGTGTCTGGTTGCCTATGTTATAATTTGATTTTCTTGTTTCTTCTGCAAACAAAATGGCGATTTGGGGTTTTCTTGCTATGCTATTAGAGTTTCCAGCATTTTTCGACTAGTTACCCCAGCCTGCATAATAGCAGCAGCCTCCATTAATGTGTGCACATGTGTATGTTTGGGACTTATAAAGAGTGGACCTAGCTAGGAGGCAGCAGAGCACTGTACAAAGGGGACAAACCCAGGGGCTTACAAGTTGGGTGCAGGGCTAGTGGAGGGAGCAGCTGAGATGGGGAGGGGGAGCAGAGGAGGGGTAGAGTCAAGAGGGGGAAGTCCTACGGTTGAATTGAGCAATCAGTGGTTTGAGCGATGTTGTTTGAAGAGTAAGGCCTTCAGTCCCTTCCAGAAATGCAAGATGGAGGGGGCCAGTATTATCTGCATTGGTAACTTCTTTCAGACATAGGGGGCCTAATTCACAAAAGGTGCCCATCGAAAAATGCTTTGTGATTCAAGCGCATGGTGAATGGCAGGAACAGGTCTGTTTACAATTTTCTCCCTTTTGCAGGTCAGGGAAATATCTATGTATTTAAGTTTAAATACTGGACAACGGTCAGATAATAATTCCCGGGCAAAGCCTATAAACACACTAAAATGTATTAGATCATGAAAGTCATTATTGACATTTCTGAGCCAATAACAATGTTTGGAATACATCCAATTACTACTGCTATTGACTGCAATCCGATCATTCAGATTTCAGAGAATGACAGGGAAACAGCAGAAAGCATTTCCCTGCATTCAAGAAATAGCAGTGCAACTGTGCAGCAAGATCTCTTTCCTCAAGATACTCCCTCTCAGCGAGTTTCTTTTTTTCACTGCATCTTCGAGGTGAAAGACAACATCTAATTTAACACACCAACATGAAAGTTTCAACATGGAAAAATGCTTTCACTTTTGTAAAGCCACATGATTTACTTTCACATTACATCCAATGCATGCTCACAAACAATTGGTACCAGTTCAACCTAGTTTACAATCAAAATGCTTCCATTATAAAGACAACCTTATTTAAAACCTCATTTTATTTAATAACACATTTTCTTCATTTACTTTACTCATTATTAAATGAGTATTTTTTACTTCATCCCCTCCACCCCAAATCGTATATTGTTATTACGGCTATATATTAATAGCCATACAGACCTTGTGCGGGATCATTATCCCATGCGATAATGACCCTTAGGCCATTACCCAAACAATAATGATCCCTGCCTCTTTCTATTAGGCTATACGATTCATTAATAACTCCATGTTGGACACAGTGGAGTTAATCATCCCTTCGCAGATTTTAAAAGAACTTCTGTGGAATTTGAAGGACAAACTTTCCCCCTATGGTCTTGTCCTTCAAGTACAAAAAGGCACAAATAGATTAAAATGGAGCCAGACAACCCACTCCAGGTTCACTACAGCTGAACCTCATCCCCAAAGAGACACAAATCCAGCCACCACAAGGTGGCAGATCACCCAATCAGCCACATTAGAAATGACTCTCCATCACAGACCAAATTTGAACCCCAGTATATAAATTGTGAGGGGTTAAGGGGGCAATTATTCAGAGAAGTTTACTATAAGGGGGAATCCTTCCTCGACAGGTCACCATAAATGGTCATGGCTAACAAAAGGCATCAGCCAGACCAACCATATCAAAAATCATTAACCCCAGGAGGTAACAGAAGCTTACAATGGTGATATGGAATACTAGAGGGTTCACTCATTTATTTAAATCAGAGATATCAAATCCGATAGCCAAATTTGACATTATTACCCTCCAAGAAACGTAGATAACTTATCAACCCATCTGGCCAAATTATGAAATATCTTGGATTTCAGCTATAAACCAAGCCAAAGGCCGCCCGCTGTAGCTATGACGACAGCGGTCATATTGGAATTAGGAATTAAGTTAGAGGCATGGGCTGCGCAGCATCCCGGCATTCAATTAACCAAACTATCAACAACAAATCCTTATTTTCCACTGGGTTTACACTCAGCGATTCTAAATGTTTACTGGAATCCGGTAGCCATTGCAGATGATACATTTTTCCAAATCATCAATCAAATGTTAGGTTTGATCACCCATGATGATCAGATCCATACAACTATTGTGGTGGGTGATCTCAATATTAGATGTATTCCAAATGCTACTAAATATCTCACCCTGAGAGCAAAAAGATGGGTTAATGTGATGACTGCAAGGAATCTTAAGAAGCTAAATGGCACAGTGACCGGCGATATTCCTCCAGCACCAACTTGGAAAAGAGATTTGTCTCACGCAATTCTGGATTATATGTTCATCTCCACTAGAGAGGTTAACATAATTCAAACCTTTACTGTTATCCCATCTATATCTAGTGATCTTGCGGCGCTTCTGCCCATCATTCATCGCTCCTTCTGTTCTGCTGGCATCTTCGGCGGTGACATTCCAATCCCGGCATGCCGCTTCCTAAGGAAAAGGGAAAAGAACCGAAAAAAGGCATTAGTAAGCATTCAGCAAATCTTCGCTTATTTTTAAAGAATGTACGAGCTTCAAACGCTTACCTGAATCCCAGCCGCTCTGGGGGAACTCTGTCTCCGGAACTTCTCATCCATCTGCAAGAGGGTAAAGACACTCCAGGTTAGCGTGGAAACATCTATAGGCGCCGCATACCACGCTTACTCACTGCATTTCTTCTTTATAACCAGCATCCAGGCTGAAAACGTCGCGGCACAACTATTGTGGTGGGTGATCTCAATATTAGATGTATTCTAAATGCTACTAAATACCTCACCCTGAGAGCAAAAATATGGATTAATGTGATAACTGCAAGGAATCTTAAGAAGCTAAATGGAACAGTGACCGGCGATATTCCTCCAGCACCAACTTGGAAAAGAGATTTGTCTCACGCAATTCTGGATTATATGTTCATCTCCACTAGAGAGGTTAACATAATTCAAACCTTTACTGTTATCCCATCTATATCCAGACCTTCCAGGATTTTGCGGCATGAAATGCCAAATTTTGCGGCATGAAATGCCAAATTTTGCAGCACAAACCTTTATTTATTGCAGCATTTTTGCGGGACATTTTGTATTAACTGGAGGGTGTAATATTGCCACATTGCAGGAAATAGGCAGAGTGCAAGGCTACAAGAGAGCCAGGGTATCATTATTATGTATCTTTTGTATTAATTTAATAGGAAGAGTCCCAGATGTCTCTGGCTTGGCAGAACCGTGTTTGATTTGGCTACATTTCTGGTTTAATGTTCATGCCTATTTAATAGTATTAACTAAATTGATCATTATCAATTGTAATGCTGAAAATATTCCCCTTCTATGTTCTCCAATCCCCCAAACACCCACACACCTCTCTCACCAACACACATCTCACCAACTCTCCAGCACAACTTAAATTCCTTAACCTCTCACTCTGTCATACAAATACTCATGTGCTATGTCACAGTGTCAATTGACAATTTGCACTGCCAAGCCCCTGCCAAACTCCAAATCATACTCCCAACTCACACCTTACACTCTACAATTCCTCCCGCAATATACAGTCCTTCATTCTTTTGTGCTGCTTCTGCATCTTGCATCCATTCTCCCATTCTGTCGCACTCTTCCCTCATCCTTTTTTACAATCTGCAGCTCACTGCCTCTTTCTTGCCAACCACTTCCTCTCTGCTTTCTGGCTCACTGACCACACGCTCCCTCTACTTTCTGTACCTCTGCTTGCTCTCAGATTTCTCGCCCACCGCATCACTGCTTCCTCTGCTCTCTTGTGCAGCGCCTCCTCCTCTGACCCACTGCTCTCCCTCTGCTTTCTTGCCTATCACTTCACATCTCACCCATCACTCTCCCTCTCTCATAGCGTAACCATTTTTTTAAAAAAATTTAAATGTAGATTTTGACCAAGTTCCTCAAATAATGGGGCATTTAAAAAAAGAACGGAGGATATGCTATTTTTAGACAACCCATTTTTTTAAATGAGCAGGTCACCTTTTTTTCAAAGGTGACCGGCGCATTTCCACAGGCTTGAGCTGTAGCGCAAATTGTGCGCTGGCCAGCTGCCTTGAATGGTTTTCTGGGTTGTTTGACCGAATTGTAATTATTTGCGGCGGAATTGACCGTAGTCAATTTTGCTGCGAATTGATTTGCACTTCAGCCAAACAACCAAAAATGTACCTTTAACCACCACCCCACCCCCTCCCCTACTTAACTGCTTAACTGCTTGGTCGCTGCCGCTTCACCTGCAACCCTGCGGTGCCAGATCCGTCCCTATAACGCGGGTCGGATCCAACTCCGCAGGGTCCCTTTTTCGTTATTTTCTTTTTTTTTCTGTCCTCGCCTCCAATTTTGAGGAAAAAGGGAAAAACACTTCTGCAACCACCCTAGACCAAAAATACTGAACATGGGGAGCGGGTGACACCCCCGCAACACATGTTCAGTATTTTAAAAAAAATCGATCGAATAGTACTGGACGAAAAAGGTCAAATTGTAACATTCGATAGATTTTTGTCATCAAAATGGGCAGTACTTTTAATAGAATCGCTCTCCCGACAGTGTTCTGCAAGTTCCCAGCACCTTTCACAGGGACAGGCTCTCCAGGTGCCTGCCGCTGTAAAATGCGACCCAAAAAATGCGTTTCTATCCTGTTTGAGGAACAGAAATGCAAGCGACACAGCAGCGGTTCATACCTTAAAAGAAATGCATAACAGGGTCAGGAAAGACCCTGTCATCCAGTGGCAGCCCCACATCCCATGCGCGTAGGGTTGCCTACAATTTCTGCACAGTTAAAAGGCATCTTGCTTGGAAATGAGGGATGCGCTTTTAAATTGACAGAAACGCCACTGTATTTGGTCAAGGAGGTGAAAAAGGCCATCTGAATGGGCGCGCATATAAAATGTGCCCATTCATGTGTCCCTTGTGGATTGGGCTGCACTTTTTTGGGGCGCAAGTGATGAGATGTGTTAGCGCATTTAATTTCTTGTGTAAAAAAAAAGTTGAGAACCTGGCACCCTGAGTATTCTTTTTTTTAAAACAGTAATTTTTGCAGATTACTTTTTAAAAAAAATTTATAAAAAAAAAGATTTTTTTTTTTAAAAGATGCTGTTTTTGCACAAAACGGCAGTTTTTGCAGCATTTTGCGCAAAACAGCCGTTTTCGCAGCTTTTTGCAGGTTCGCAAAATCACTGTAAGCTGGAGGGTCTGTATATCTAGTGATCATAATATACTAGAAATCATATGGGCCTTCCCTGATAACAAATATCAAGAATATTTTAATATTCTGCACTAAATGAAGATAGAAATAGAATAAAATGATCTGCCCCTAAACTAGATTCCTTGAGAAATCAACTGCAATCTGATTTTAATCACTTGTCATCCTCTATAACTTGTGAGTACACGGACACCCTCAATCTGAAAATTGAAACATCAGTGGGGGCGGCCACCCAACTTTTAAACATAAACATGTTTATGATTCGATGACTCACTGTCATGATTCCTGCCCCTCATGTCCCCAGCCCTCCGAGATGTCAGGCTGGAGCCAGGCCACGATCACCTACATGGCCCTCAAGGGCCTCTCCATCCCTCCAAAGACCCACTTGGAGTCAGACTTGGCGCTTGTGGCACCAGACTCACTCACTCCCATAGGATAACACTGGGGATTGGACTTGTAGTGCATTGATGGGGACAAGATGGATGCCCCCACATATTTCGGTTCCCAGAACTGCATGTGCAGTCTAGTCTTTTGGGTGTGGTTCAGCCCAGAGACACCTGGGATACCCAGAGACTATTGAAGCCACGCCCAGGCTGAGAAACATGCTTTGCATTTTATGCACCTGCAGCGTGACATTCACCGTGTTCGGATCAGTCTCCAGTAGGCCTGCATCTTTCTTCTGCGCTCAGCTCCTGCAAGAACAAGAACACCGTTAGGAACAGCCTTACCTTGCGGCACTTCTGCCCATTATTCATCGCTCCTTCTGTTCTGCAGGCATCTTCGGGGGTGACATTCCCATCCCGGCACGCCGCTTCCTAAGGAAAAGGGAAAAGAACAGAAAAAAGGCATTAGTTAACATTCAGCAAATCTTCACTTATTTTTAAAGACTGTACGAGCTTCAAACGCTTACCGGAATCCCAGCCGCTCTGGGGGAACTCTGTCTCCGGAACTTCTCATCCATCTGCAAGAGGGAAAAGACACTCCAGGTTAGCATGGAAACATCAAGAGTCCCTGCATACAGTGCTTACTCACCGCATTTCTTCTTCATAACCGGCATCCACGATGAAAACGTCGCGGCACCTAAAAGACACAGAAAAAGAACTCAATTCAATACAAATACAAAAGGGTCGCATCGCGCATCGCGCTCTCATTCACCTTCAGCGCTACTCATCTCAGCAGCATGTCGCCACACACGGACGTTGGCCATCATCGAAGGAAGAGAACTTTTCAAAAGACTCATTATACCTACCTGTCGGTCTCTTGCCAGTGAAGTAACTAGGCAGCAACAAGCCCGCATCAATCAACATGCCCCTGCGCTGAAAGCAGGACGGAGAGCACACTTTCCAAGAAAACAAGGTGAGCTGTGGATCAAAGGGAAGGGTTGGACCCCGGGGAAGAAGGGTTTCAAGCACACAGAGACAATAGGGAGTTAAACTCTACCAATCCTGTGTTTCAGGCCCAGTCTCCAGTCGAGAAGACTCCAGGGAAGGGTTCGTGGTCGTAAGAGGTCAGAACAGGCTGAGTGACATCCCCTTGGACACCAGGTGAGCGTTACAGAACGCAAAGCCTCACATCAAAATCCACCTGGGCATCATGGAAACGTCAGAAACCAACCAGTTAGCCCACATGTTGGGGCAGCTACGTTCCGAAGTACATGCAGCCAGGCAGGAGACCAACACCCTGAGGAGAAAGCTGATAGTAGACAAAGAACCCACTGATGATTTAAGCCGGCAACTTCTCCAGTCACAAGCAGGGCATGCACCATTACAGGGAAGCATGCCCTCGATGCCAGCACCATCAGCCAATCCCGTTCAGATAACCCTTCCTGGGGCAGTTCGCTTGGCCCCACCCGAACGATTTACGGGGGATCCCAAGAGGTTTGCAACGTTCATGGACCAGTGCTGCCTGCACTTGCTTTTTAGACCAGGGGCCTTTCCGAATGACCAATCACGGGTCGCTTTTGTGCTTTCCTACCTGAGTGGTAGCGCCGCGGACTGGTTTGTACCCTTTGTGGCCCAAGACAATCCTTTGCTGCATGACTTCAGGGGCTTTCAGCAAGAGATGGAAAAGCTGTTCGCCCGTCGTACTCATGGGCAGGCATTAGACAACGAACTTCTATCCCTACCCCAAGGGGATCAAGACCTATTAACATACATAGCCACATTCAATAGACTCGTATTTGAAGCAGAATGGCCAGTGGAGAAGAGAACCACATTATTTCATTGGGGTTGCGGGGGGAGCTCAAGGATGTTCTCGCACAAGTAGTGTACCCCCCGAAAGACTGCTCAGAATTCATTGACCTTGTTGTTCAACTGGATCATAGGTTGCAGGACCGAAGAGCAGATCCAACCAGACCGGACCCTCGCCCTATGTATGTGCATTCAAAGGACAATATTGCCCGCACAATGGAAGGTTCAGGAGAACCAATGCAAATCGGGGGGGTCATCAGATCCCCCTTGACTAAAGTGCAAAGGGATAAAAGGAGACAGCAGCAGTTATGTCTGTACTTTGGAAGGTCAGGTCATTTCCTTAAAGAGTGCCCTGTGAAGCCACCGAGGTGGACTGTAGGGGCCACAGACAAGGAAGATACCATCAAGGAATCGGAAAACTCCCCACCCCGGCAAGTGTAGGGGTCCGCTTGTCGAGCAAAGAAAGTGAACTACAGACCTCCCATTTTGCACTATCTGTGGTCTTGATCAATCACCAACAACCATCTCGGATGCATGCAGTAAGAGCATACATTGACAGTGGAGCCGTTGGGAATTACATCGACCAGGATCTTGCGACAAAGATGGGGCTTCCGTTACGCCCTAAATCAACCACCGACACTGTTACCACTGTCGACGACACGGAAATAGCTTCTGGTCCAGTATCCCAATGCATTGCAGCTTTAACCCTTCTGTGCCAGGATCGACACCAAGAATCTATCGTTTTCGACCTCATTAAGGCACCACAGTTCCGGTTGATTTTGGGAATGCCATGGTTGGTAGCTCACAATCCTCAAATCGATTGGTGAGCAAAAGAATTGGCCTTTCCCGAGACTTGCACCCACACATGTTATCGCCAAGAGAAACAACCAATAGACACCAGAATCTCCACGCTTGCGACTGTGGCAATCGGCACCCTACCAAGTGAATACCAGGACTTTCAAGATGTCTTTCAGAAAGAACAGGCTAATATCCTGCCACTGCATAAACCATACAATTGCCAAATCGACCTGATACCCTGTGCACAAATCCCTTGTGGGTGAATTTACACACTCACGGAACCAGAAAACCAGCACCTGAAGGCCTTTCTTGACCAATATCTGGCCAACGGGTTCATCCGTCCCTCGAAGTCTCCAGCAGCCAGTCCTCTATTCTTCGTACCGAAAAAGGAGGGGGACTTGAGAACGTGCATCGACTATCACGCATTGAACCAGATTACCGTAAAAAACCACCACCCCCTGCTACTGATCCCTGAATTGCTTGATCAAGTCAAAGATGCCCAAATCTACACAAAGCTAGACCTGAGAGTGGCATATCACCTTGTTCGCGTAAAACATGGGGGTGAATGGAAAACCGCTTTTCGCACCAAATACGGCTTGTACAAATATCAAGTAATGCCCTTTGGCCTTTGCAACGCACCTGCAGCATTTCAATACTTCATGAACGATGTCCTACAGGAATTGATTGATGTCCGTGCTCTAGTGTACATCGACGATATTCTAGTATATTCCGCATCAAAGCAGGACCATGTTAAACACGTCCGATCCGTATTGGAGAAACTCCGTCAACACCAGCTCTACGCCAAGCTCGAAAAGTGCTCATTCCACGTCTCTGAGGTGGAATTCCTGGGCTTTATTCTCAGCCCGAATGGAATCCGAATGGATGTACACACGGTAGATGTTATCCTGAACTGGCCATCCCCAAAATCATTCAAGGGGGTACAAAGTATGCTGAGTTTTGCAAACTTCTACCGCCGTTTCATCCCAGGATTTTCACAAATCGTTCATCCAATCACGTCATTGCTAAGGAAAAGCAACAAAAAGTTCCAGTGGACGACAGAAGCCGAGGAAGCTTTCCAGGAACTCAAAGCAAGATTCACATCTGCCCCAATCTTACGCCTCCCTCGCCCTGATCTCCCATACCTGGTGGAAATGGATGCCTCAAGCATGGCTATGGGTCTGTCCTCTCACAAAAGGACCCCGAAACGGGCCAGTTACACCCTGCTGCCTTCTGGTCGCGGAAATTCACACCCCCTGAACTCAATTACGCTATCACAGACAAAGAACTCCTGGCCATTAAGTCAGCCTTTAAGGCATGGCGGCATTACCTCTTGGGCTCCAGACACACAATCACCGTAATAACTGACCACCGGAACCTCCAGTAGCTAAAAATGGCAGAGGCCCAATCCTCATGACAACTATGTTGGGCTCTTTTTTTTGCTGAATATGAATACTTGATTACATTTTGACCAGGGGTGAAAAACGGGAAGGCTGATGCCCTTTCCTGTATGGGGGTGGAAGAGCAAGGGTATCAGACCCCTGACCCAATAGCAATCATCCCGAGTGACAACCTCCTAGGAATCACAGCAACCATAACTCAGAATGAATTACATGAAGAAATCCAAAACCTGATGAGTTCGGAGTAATTACAAGCGTGGAGTGCACAAGGAGAACATTACCTGATAAAAGATCAGTTGCCCTACTTCAGGAATCGTTTATTCTTACCAAATCAAGAACTACGAGATCAAGTCATGTCCGGTTATCATGATTCCTTGATCGAGGGCCACCCCGGAATCGCTAAAACCCTAGCCAAGGTAAAACGAAATTATTGGTGGCCCACGTGGCGTAAAGACATTATCCAATTCATCCTATCTCGTGGAGTGTGTGCTCAAAACAAGTCATCCAAACAGAAACCGGCTGGGCTATTACACCATTGGAAATCCCACCAGCACACTGGCACATGTTGTTGTCAGAGCCCAGCAGGGGCCTAGTGTGGCAGCCACCAGTAAGGGGGCCTATTTATCCAGTAGATGCCATCTCTGTCCCTCTTGTAGGAATATCAGATGGGGAAGAGTGGCATCTGCTGGGCCAAAACGGCATCAGGAGCAAACAAAGGCCCGAAGACTACAACTCCCAGCAGCCCCGGGAGCAGCACACAGGGACTGGCATGCAGGGCCTGCAACCCGTGCGGACAACGCCCCAGTTATCGCGCATGCGCGAGATGGGTTCGTGCATGCGCAAGCCCCGAAACTCTGTTCGCGCTCGACTTCCTCACGGGCGGACGCATCCTGCAGAGCTCCGAGAGTGCACAACTCCTACGCGGAGCTCCGAAAGGGCACAACTCATACGCGGGGCCACCCCTCGCACAGACTACATTGCTGCGGTCCCGCTGCATTAAAGATAAGTGCTTTATCAGATTTTCACAGTTCCGAACCAGTAACTGCATGAAACCTCGGGGAGAATTGAGGGGATCAGTTCACTGCAGGAGACTTACATGCCATTTTTTGGGCATCAGGCGCATGATGTTACTAACCGCATGTAGAATTGTGTGCGAGCCAATCTGTGGTAGAAACAAGCTACGTGAACGCACGTACTCATTCCTTTTCATTTGACAGACGCAGCTCACGGTTTCCAAGGCACCTCTGGGGGGGGGCCCGCAGACAAAACCGGACATCAGACAAGTACCGAAGCTAAGTCTTTTTCAGTTTCTTGGAGAAATACGTTTTGTGTCACTAACTGCCTGGTACTGGACCAGTACAAACCCAGACTGTGCTGTACAGGTGTTCCTAATGTGTAAGGTTCCCAAGCAATGGGTGGGCTGAGAACAAGCTCATGAAATTCAGTGCGATTGATACTGGGCACTGAAGTAAGTCTCAACTAACGAAGTCATTGCTGGAGTAAGCAATGCTTGGCGCTAGCTTATGAATCAGTGTTAATAAGCTAAGCACATCACCCTACGCAGTGCAGTAAGACAGTGTATGATTGTTGAGATGCTCATGAGTATGTATTGATCTAAGGTGTTTAGTGTGACCAACCAAGCATCAAGAGATCAGGAGCATGTCTTTCCCCTAACCCCTACCTGACCATAACATCTCCCTTAACCTCTACCCAGTGATCCTACAACCCCACACCTATCCAACCCGTGGACCCTAACCCTCTTTCCCCGTGGTGGTTGCGGTTTCCTGTGTGCATTAAGTCCCAGGCGCCAAAACTGCTAAGGGGAGGAAGGAGTTCGTGCTACTTCTGCGCTGGATCAAGAGCCTACGACAGAAGCGCGAACCCACGTATTCTAAGCGCAGAAGTAGCACAAACTTAGCCGCCATCATGGAAGGAATAGCCCAAGCTCTGCACGAACTCAAGGCTGAATTAGCGGCTACTCGCCAGGACTACTTTAATCTCTCCACTCAGGTTCGGGGTCTGGCTGCCCAGGGGGTTCCTTTGCCTGAGGGGGCCCATACTCCCGTGAAGGTACATGTCACTACCGAAATTCCAGTGCCATTAGCTACCCCTGAGCGTTATGGGGGGGACCCACAGAGGTACATGACTTTTATGACACAATGCCAGTTACACTTTTTAACCAAGGCTGCTGTGTTCCGTTCAGATCAGTCCAGGACGGCTTTTGTTATTTCCTATCTCACGGGAGATGCGGCAGCCTGGGCAACACCCCTGGTCCAAAAAGACGATGCAGTGCTGTATGACTGGAGTGGTTTTCAGGAAGAGTTTGGCAAGATCTTTAACCGCAAAGCAGCCTCTCTAGTGCGAGACAAGGAATTGTTGACGCTGCAACAGGGCAACAAGGAGCTGATTACCTATGTGACGTCCTTTAATCGGTTAGTGGTGGAGGCTGAATGGCCACATCAAAAAAGGTTAGCCCTTTTCTATCAAGGCTTAAGGGATGACCTAAAGGATCTCATAGTACAGGTCGATCCCCAGCCAGATACTTGTACTGGAATGATAGACTTAGCACTGCGTCTGGATCACAGACAAGGAGAGCGACGTCTGGATAAAAAAAGATGGGAAAGCAAACAGGGAGTACTTCCCAGGTTAGATCATCAAAAACTTCCAACTATGGGGAAAAGCGACAAGGCATGAGAACCTGAACCCATGCAAATAGGTACCATTAGAGGCCCCATTACCAAAGAAGAAAGGGAAAAGCGGAGACGGGAGAAACTCTGCATGTATTGCGGGAAGCCAGGACATTTCGTTAAGGAGTGTGGTACTAAACCTAAAGGAAGTATACCGCAGGGAAACGCCAGCGCTCGTCAGTGAATGGGGTGGATCTGTCGAGCCCGAGCCTTGTTGACGCCCCTTCTCATGTCTTAGCTAATGCGACCCATATCCACAGTTCTCATGTCATTGTGACTGGACTTTTAAAAACCCGTTTGAAGAATCAGGTGATCACTCTAATGGTGGATTCGGGAGCCACAGGCAATTTCGTAGATGCCATTTATGCGCAAACCTTAAATCTACCCCTACGTCGGAAGGAAAATCAGGAACCAGTTTGCGCTGTGGATGGGTCGCCATTGAAATCAGGACCTGTGACCCAACACAAAGAGGAAGCAGTATTAGATATACAAGGCCATAGTGAAATCCTCACCTTTGATGTTATCGCTTCTCCACAGTTCGGTTTTATTCTAGGTTTGCCTTGGTTGGCCCTACATAATCCTGCCATAGATTGGACACGTGGAACGGTCGCATTCACCTCTGAGCATTGTGAGCGGCGTTGTGTTAAGGATAAAGGGAGACCTGTACACGTATTGGGTACAACACAATGGTCAGGTATAGAAGACTTGGCGGGACTTCCCTCGGCATATGCCGACTTTCGGGATGTTTTCAGTAAGGCTGCGGCAGAGACACTACCCCCACATCGCTCCTTTGATTGCAGGATTGATTTAGAACCCGGAGCAACGCTACCGTGTAGTCGGATTTACGCCTTAACAGAGGCGGAGAACAAACACCTGGAAGAATACATAAATACTAACTTGCAAAGTGGGTTCATACGGCACTCCACCTCACCTATTTCGTCACTACTATTCTTCGTGCCGAAGAAATCCAGAGAACTTAGGACTTGTATTGATTATCGCGCAGTCAACAAAGTTACAATAAAAAATCGTTACCCATTGCCCCTAATCCCAGTCCTGTTAGATCAAGTGCGGGGAGCAACCATTTACACCAAGCTGGATCTTAGAGGGGCGTACCATCTGGTGCGGGTGCGTGAAGGGGACGAATGGAAGACCGCGTTTAGAACAAAGTTTGGCTTATATGAATATCAGGTCATGCCATTCGGCCTCTGCAACGCACCCGCCGCCTTCCAGCATTTTCTGGACGAAGTCCTTCGCGGTCTCCTCGACCATTTCGTAGTGGTATCTATAGACGACATCCTCATTTATTCATCCACTGAGGAGGAACATGTGCAACACGTCAGAACGGTGTTACAACGTCTAAGGGAACACAACTTATATGCCAAACTCGAGAAATGTTGCTTCCACAGTAATACCGTCGAGTTTCTAGGATTCATTCTATCCCCACAAGGAGTGAAAATGGACAATCGAAAAGTACAAGCAATTCTGGATTGGCCAGCCCCTACAAGCGTCAAGGAAGTCCAAGCCGTCTTAGGATTCGCAAACTTTTATCGACGCTTCATTCAGGACTTTGCAAAAAAAGTGTTAGACATCACCAAACTGCTGAAAAAGGGAAGGTCATTTGCTTGGGGGCCAGAGGCTGATCACAGTTTTAACCTATTGAAGGAGGCATTCACATCGGCACCTATTCTGCTACATCCCGACCCCACGCAGCCTTTTACTGTAGAAACAGACGCTTCCGGTTATGCGCTGGGGGCTATTTTATCCCAACGAGATTTGACGGGTCACTTGCATCCAGTGGCCTACTACTCCAGAAAATTAAACCCCGCAGAACAAAATTATACTATAGCAGACCGGGAGCTACTGGCCATTCGAGCTGCATTTGCAGAGTGGCGTCATTACCTACTTGGGGCACGACACACCATCACGGTGTTGACCGACCATCGTAATCTTCAATTCCTCAAATCTGCACGTGCTTTAACCCCACGCCAGCTACGATGGGCCATGTATTTTGCAGATTATGACTTCGTAGTCACCTACAGATCTGGGCTTGAAAACAAAAAAGCAGATATGCTATCAAGGTACCCCGAAGACCATACCTTGATATGTCCGGAAGAACAAGCGAAACCCATCATAGCGGCTGAAAAAATTGCAGCAAGCATAACGAATGGATTGTTCGAGCAGATCGGGGAGGCAATGTCAGCTCAGGACCTACTTCAATGGGAGGATCCAAAAAAGGAACAACATTTAAAGGACGGTATACCTTATCACGGAACCTCCGTGTATCTACCCTCAGCTGCTTTGCGAGCCCAAGCCTTAAAATGGTGTCACGATTCCCCCCTGGCCGGACATCCGGGGGTGAACAAAACTCAAGAATTACTGCAACGGCATTATTGGTGGCCCGGTCTTCTCAGAGACACAGGGACATATGTGCAGCAATGCGAAGTGTGCGCACGAAGTAAAACTGACCATCGGAAACCAATGGGTTTTTTGCGCCCTTTGCCCACACCTACACAACCTTGGAACACCATCTTGATGGACTTTATAGTAGAATTGCCTCCCGACCAGGGTTACACAGTCATACTTGTAGTGGTCGACCCTTTTTCCAAATTGGCCCATTTCATTCCTTGTAAAGGACTCCCAACTGCGAGTGAACTGGTGGACATATTCCTGCAGCACATAGTTCGCTTACATGGAATACCTCAACACATTGTGTCAGATAGGGGGACGCAGTTTACCTCGCAATTCTGGAAACTATTTCGTAAAAAGGTGGGTGTTACGTTACAAATGTCTAGCAGCTACCATCCCGAAACTGACGGGCAGACAGAACACTTGAACCAGACCCTGGAGCAGTATTTTAGGTGTTATACTCATAGTACAGAGGGTGTTTGGATGGAAGTTCTCTGGATGGCCGAGATAGCGTACAATAATTCACACCATACCTCCACAGGATTCTCGCCCTTTCATACCACCTACAGATTTAATCCGCACATCCAACCCACTATCCCTCAAACCATCTCGAACACCGTGCCATCAGTACAAGCACGGGTGGAGTTACTAACACAGACATGGAAGAAGGTACACCAACACCTACTCACAGCAAAAGACACTAGTAAGAAATATGCTGATATGAAAAGACGAGCATGCCCTATCTACACGGTTGGAGACAAAGTATGGCTATCAACTCGACATCTGAAACTACCTGGATCACAAAAGTTCAAGCCCCGTTTTATTGGTCCTTTTCGCATCACACATGTCATAAACCCAGTGGCCATGAAATTACAATTACCAGCCCATATGAAAATACACCCAGTGTTCCATGTTGCCCTTCTAAAACCCGCGGCACCCCACATCCGAATGGCACGACCTCCCCCGGTTCTGGTAGAAGGGTACCCCGAATACGAGGTGCTAGCTATCCTCAATTCCCGAAAAAGGGGAGGACAATTATATTATTTCATTGATTGGGTTGGGTATGGCCCAGAAGAAAGGTCCTGGGAACCAGCTTCTAATGTACATGCTCCTCGTCTCTTGCGGTTGTATCACCATAATTACCCGAAGAAGCCAGGTCCTTCTGCGGGGAGGGGATGTACTGTTAGAGCCCAGCAGGGGCCTAGTGTGGCAGCCACCAGTAAGGGGGCCTATTTATCCAGTAGATGCCATCTCTGTCCCTCTTGTAGGAATATCAGATGGGGAAGAGTGGCATCTGCTGGGCCAAAACGGCATCAGGAGCAAACAAAGGCCCGAAGACTACAACTCCCAGCAGCCCCGGGAGCAGCACACAGGGACTGGCACGCAGGGCCTGCAACCCGTGCGGACAACGCACCAGTTATCGCGCATGCGCGAGACGGGTTCGCGCATGCGCAAGCCCCGAAACCCTGTTCGCGCTCGACTTCCTCACGGGCGGACGCATCCTGCAGAGCTCCGAGAGTGCACAACTCCTACGCGGAGCTCCGAAAGGGCACAACTCATACGCGGGGCCACCCCTCGCACAGACTACATCGCTGCGGTCCCGCTGCATTAAAGATAAGTGCTTTATCAGATTTTCACAGTTCCGAACCAGTAACTGCATGAAGCCTCGGGGAGAATTGAGGGGATCAGTTCACTGCAGGAGACTTACATGCCATTTTTTGGGCATCAGGCGCATGATGTTACTAACCGCATGTAGAATTGTGTGCGAGCCAATCTGTGGTAGAAACAAGCTACGTGAACGCACGTACTAATTCCTTTTCATTTGACAGACGCAGCTCACGGTTTCCAAGGCACCGCTAGGGGGGGGCCCGCAGACAAAACCGGACATCAGACAAGTACCGAAGCTAAGTCTTTTTCAGTTTCTTTGAGAAATATGTTTTGTGTCACTAACTGCCTGGTACTGGACCAGTACAAACCCAGACTGTGCTGTACAGGTGTTCCTAATGTGTAAGGTTCCCAAGCAATGGGTGGGCTGAGAACAAGCTCATGAAATTCAGTGCGATTGATACTGGGCACTGAAGTAAGTCTCAACTAACGAAGTCATTGCTGGAGTAAGCAATGCTTGGCGCTAGCTTATGAATCAGTGTTAATAAGCTAAGCACATCACCCTACGCAGTGCAGTAAGACAGTGTATGATTGTTGAGATGCTCATGAGTCCATGCAAGAATGTATTGATCTAAGGTGTTTAGTGTGACCAACCAAGCATCAAGATATCAGGAGCATGTCTTTCCCCTAACCCCTACCTGACCATAACATCTCCCTTAACCTCTACCCGGTGATCCTACAACCCCACACCTATCCAACCCGTGGACCCTAACCCTCTTTCCCCGTGGTGGTTGCGGTTTCCTGTGTGCATTAAGTCCCAGGCGCCAAAACTGCTAAGGGGAGGAAGGAGTTCGTGCTACTTCTGCGCTGGATCAAGAGCCTACGACAGTTGTCCCTCGATTTTATAACTGATTTACCACCCAGTCAAGGGTTTAACACTATTCTTGTGGTCGTGGACCTATTTTCAAAAAGGGCACATTTCATTCCTCTTAAGGGGCTCCCAAATGCATCCACTCTGGCAAAGGTATTTCTTGAAGGCATCGTACGGCTCCATGGGTTTCCTTCACTTTTGGTCTCAGACCGAGGTATTCAATTGGTATCTAACTTCTGGAGAAAATGCTGTTCTTGGGCCCAGATCGACATCCGGCTATCCACCACTCACCATCCCCAAACGGATGGTCAAACTGAGAGGACAAATCAGACGCTCGAGCAGTAACTGCGTTGCATGTTACACCAAGCTGAAGGAAGCTGGTTCAACCTATTATGGATAGCTGAATATGCTTATAATAATTCCCTACACACCAGCACTGGGCAGACACCCTTTTATACCATGTATGGCAGGCACCCACGTACTTCTGAGTTGGATGTTCCTACAACCCTGGAAATGCCAGCAGTCAAAACCTTGCACACAGCCATTTCTCAAACCTTTAAAAGGGCAGCTGAACACCTACTTCAAGCTAAGAATCGCCAAAAGAAGTTTGATGATCAACACCGAGCAAAGGCCCCCAACTACCAAGTGCGAGACAAAGTCTGGCTGGCGTCTAAACACGTGTCCATTAAAGGAACCCGAACTTTCCGTCCAAGATACCTGGTTCCATTCACCGTCACCTTCGTGATAAATCCTGTGGCGGTCAGACTGGCTTTGCCGTCAAACATGCAGATTCATCCTGTGTTCCATGTGTCTCCCCTTAAACCCGTTCAACCTGGGACCCGGGTAGCAACGCCACCGCAGCCAGTAGTAGTCGCTGGGGAGCCAGAATTAGAAGTCAAGGACATCCTGGATTCAAAGTACATTAGATCCAAATTATTCTACTTAGTAGACTGGAAGGGGTATGGACCTCAAGACAGGACATGGGAGCCTTGTGAGTACATCCATGCACCTCGCTTGCTTAGACGATTTCATCAAAACCATCCAAACAAACGAGGACCAGACAGAAAAGCCACCTTGAGAGGGGCCTTGGGGGGGGTGCTGTAATGATTCCTGCCCCTCATGTCCCCAGCCTTCCAAGATGTCAGGCTAGAGCCAGGCCACAATCACCTACATGCCCCTCAAGGGCCTCTCCATCCCTCCAAAGACCCACTTGGAGTCAGACGTGGCGCTTGTGGCACCAGACTCACTCACTCCCATAGGGTTGGACCCCGGGGAAGAAGGGATTCAAGCACACAGAGACAATAGGGAGTTATACTCTACCAATCCTGTGTTTCAGGCCCAGTCTCCAGTTGAGTAGACTCCAGGGAAGGGTTCAAGGTCGTAAGAAGTCAGAACAGGCTGAGTGACGTCCCCGTGGATACCAGGTGAGCGTTACACTTTGAAAGCGCAACTTTGCAAAAATATCAAGAATCTTAAAAAAAAGCCTGCAATTGACATAAAGAAGCAAAAATCGTGCCTCCGTACAAATTATAAAAATGCCATCAAACATTATAACCTCTCCAAAAAACCAAAAGATGGAGAAAGAATGTTGCTACAATAACTAACAAATCAACTGCCCAAATTTGGGGTCTCCTTAAGAAAGCTACCCCAATACTTCCTCTTCCTTGATGCTAAACACAATAAATGAACAAGCGTGGGGGGACCCTTTTTTGGCACTGTTTTCTAAAGCAGATTGGTTGGCCACTTGTCCACAAACCCTGAGACCAGAGCTAAATAAGCTAGTGTTTGATCATTTAGATATTGTCCTGTTAATTCATAAATTTAGCACTTAGATAGCTCCTGGACCGGATGGTGTGACAAACGCCATGCTCAAAGCTCATCCTGAGCAAAGGGCTACCATATTAGACATTATTTTTCAAAACATTCTTAATGCAGGACATATTCTACCCTCCTGGAAAGAGTCTATCATTATACCATTGTTTAAGAAAGGGAACCAAAATGACCCCACACATTATCGTCCTATTGCCCTATTGGACATACCAGGAATTTATTTTTGCAAGAGTACTGAGAGTCCTTAGTAAATGCTTAATACAGCAGATTTGTTTGATCGCCACCAGTCAGGATTTGTTAAAGGGCTGGGAAGATCAGTTAACTTACTTCTTTTATCTGCTGTAAAAAAAAACAAGCTATCTCTATCAAACAACCAATGTTCTTAGCCTTTACAGATTTTAAACAAGCCTTCGACTCAGTTTCGAGACATCTACTGTGGACTAAACTAATAGATGCAGGCTGTCCCACCCACATTTTAAATTTGATACACCAATTTTATTCAAATATGTCCGTCAAAGTCAAATTAACACAAGATGGGTTATTGCCAAAGGCTATTCGAACTCACACTGGCCTTAAACAAGGCTGCATTTTAGCTTCTACCCCTTTTAACGTCTATATTAAGGATATTAACACATTTATAAATGCTCCTCGTTTGTTTCCCCCTAAAGCTGGAAATGAGCTGACAGCTTGGCTTTTATATACTGATGACCTCGTTATAATTGAACAAACCCCATAGGGCTCCAAACAATATGTAATGCCTTGGAACAGTATGAAGCATCCAATGTTTTGATGATCAACACCTAGACATCTAGCATCATGATAATGCATACCAGTAAAAGCTAATCTAAGCATAAGTTTAAGTGGACAATTAAGGCACTTGCAGTTAATATAGTGAATGAATTCAGATATCTTGGACAAAATAGTAGTAATAATTTCACTGATCAACCATATAAAACTGAGTTGAGATTCAAAATGCAAACGTTGTCATCCCAAGGTGAATTAATACAAACCAAGTTTGGAAATTTCTCACATGGCTGGTTATGAATTTTTATACACAAAAGTCTGTTCCAGTAATTACATGTGGAGCACAGGCCAAACTGCGGGAGAACCATCGAAAATGGGATTTGCTGGAAGGCATATAACAATAATAATAATAATTTAGCATTTATATGGCGCCACAAACCCTCAGGTATCTGAGCGCTGCTTATTATTACCCATGGTGTGTGGTGCTCCTTTATCGACCTCGGAAGGATGAAAGGATGAGTTTGGTATCCAGTCAGTCCATCGAATAACAATGCATCTAACAGCAAATCATCACATTTTTTTCATTGAAATATCATTCCATAGAATGGCCATTTCGCTGAATAAAATTTGATGGATCCATCGAAATGTAAAGTTATGATTAGAGGTTAGATTAGGGTTAGGGTCGTGTTAGGGTTAGGGTTGGGCTAGGGTTAGATTAGGGGTTATATTAGGGTAAGGATTAGGGTTGGGGCTAGGGTTACTTTAGGGTTACATTAGGGTTAGTGTTGGGGCTAGGGTTAGCTTAGAGTTACATTGGGTTAAGGTTAGGGTTGGGGCTAGAGTTAGATTAAGGGTTACATTAGACGTAGTGTTGGGGCTAGGTTTATCTTAAGGGTTACATTAGGGTTAGGGTTGGGGCTAGGGTTAGATTAAGGGTTACATTAGGGTTAGGGTTAGGGTTGGGGCTAGGGTTAGTGTAAGGGTTACATTAGGGAAAGGGTTAGGGTTGGGGGTTAGGGTTGGGCTAGGGTAGCTTAAGGGTTTTATTAGGGTTAGGGTTGGGGTTAGGGTTATTTTAAGGGTTACATTAGGGTTAGAGTCAGGGCTAGGGCTAGGGCTAGTGTTAGGGTTAGGGTTGGGGGCATGGGGTTTGGGATGTGGGGGGAACCCCCAATACTTAAAAACGTTACAATGAACTGGCTAGTCCTGTAATTTCAGCACTGGACAGCGCCATGTAATGTTTTAAAGTTACAAAAAAGCATGGAAATGCTACTTTTTACATGTACATGTGCATTTCCATTGAAACCAGTCCATGTATATTGTCGATGGACTGGTTTAGATGGAATTGCACTTTTACATGTAAAATATAGGTTGTCAATGCTTTGGCAGATGATGGTTTGTGTTAGATGCTTTAGTATGTCAACAATTTATTTTCAATGCTATCACTATAAAGCCTGAGTTTGGCCCTGCCGGGATTCAAACCTGTGTCAGCAGGCTCTGCACGGATACCAAAGGGAGCGCTCTACTTTCTGTGCTGTTTGACTGGTGATATATTGGAAAAGGATATTATCTCTCCCAAAAAGCACACCAATTGCTATTCTTCGATATGAATTAAATGTAATGGTAGCCTGGCAATCTCTATCCTTGTTTAGGAAATGTATTATAGTACAGACAAACCAGTACAGACAAACTAGGCAAACTTAATTCTGCTTCTCTCTGCTGCATTAAAAGGAAATAAGGATACATCTTTAAACACGTGGGAAACATACTGCATGACAATTTATAAAAATGAAGATATTAGTGAACAACTACTTGTTGAGAACCCGGATAGGGCAGAAACAAAAGTATGATATGATATGTTATGATAGTTTATTTATATATCCCCTATACACAATGTGTTTCAAAGAAGGCAAGGGAGGGAACAAGGGAAAATACAATGACATTCTTACAGGCCATGAATAGTAAGGATGTGAAATTAACTATCATACTCGGCCTGACGACATTTAAGATAGTGCAAAAGCTAAGACATAGATAAGGAAGGGAGGGGGAGAGTGGGAAGGGAATGGAAACAAACAGGTGACTACTATACTAGTCTTGATGACATTTCTGGTAGAGCCGTAGAAAATATAAGGTGAGGGAGAAGGGTGAAGAAAGGGAGGGGAGGAACAAAACAAGCGACTATCGTACTAGGCCTGATGACATTTCAGAAAGTGCTGGAGGGGGGGGGAACAAGTAAGGGGAGGATGGAGGAGACAGAAGAGGTTGTTATCATACTAGGTCCAGGGACAATTCTGATAGAGTAAGTGCATAGAAGAAAGTAAGGGGGGAGAGGAGGAGATAGGAAAATGGAGAGGAGGAGAGAACAGAGAGTAAGCAGTCAAAAAGAGTGGAGATGCAAGAGGGGAGAGCGAATGCAATTGCAGAAGTCAGTAGTAACACATAATGTTGAAAGCCAGGATACAAGATGAAGATGGGAACAGCATGATTCAAGGCCACCATGAGTACAAGATGCAAAGGAAGTCCAGCATGAGAGTTGAGAAAGGGTGACGCACAGTGCATCAATGAAGTCCATAAAAGTCAAATCCAGTATTGGCCACAAGACGGTGATGGTGACCAGAGGGGGGTTTAAGTCAGGAGTACGTTAAAGTATAGTAACTTCTTTTTCAACTTAGGCCTTGCCTTGCCCTTTCGTGATTAATTACTCTTTATGAGCGATCCTCACTCTGATCATATATTGCCCAGAGTTTTGAAATTATTCAAACTCACCCTTGACTTAAACCTGGAGAGGTTTATTCATTTCACAAATATGTTACTCTGAGTAACTCTGATTTACACATGACTTACTTATAGTAAGTCAAGAGACAGAGTTAGCCATACACAGTCCTTGTGGACCGAATAGCAAATTAAGAAACAAATGCCACTGCAGGTGATACCCCATACTTTTCTACTGGATGGTTACAAATAGGGGTGAGAGAAATTACCACCAGCAAAATTAAATAGATGAATTTCGCCACCAAATCCAATTTGCTGGATAGCGTTCTTTTTTACCTGTTCCGTCACAAGCTTTGGTGGTTTTCTTTTTGCTTTGAAATGTAGTTTTCCCCCAAAATGTATTGTTTTGGGGAAAAAACAAATTATAAAGCATCAAAACATCCAACATTTGATTTTTCACAAACAAAAACCCCTAGTTACCAACTACAGAATCTCAGCGCAGAGGGATTTGCCCAGGGAATCACAGACAATGTTCTTCCACAGACACATCAGAACAGACCCTGGGCTGACAGTGGGAAACTGCAGGCAAATTGCCACAGGATTGGCAAGAGGATGTTTGGAATTGTCATTATATGTGATCCTGTGGCCTACTGCCTGCTCAGGGAACCAAGATTCTAATCCTCACCCGAGCACATGGACAAACCATTTGCTGATTCTAGGCCAATTATTGTACCTCCTTGTAACCCAAATTATAAATATGTATAATGTAACTATGCAAAAGTCAAATGCTGAATGTGCCTGCTCACACCTTACAAATTGCATGATTCCATCCTTTACCCTGGGCATCCTGGCTTTTGTAATCGCAAGTCTACCAGATGACGCCCCCCCCGCACACACACCATACTGTGTATTGCATGGTGCTTCATGTGGGAGATGCTTCTATTACAGTAAATTACCTTCCTTTATCAAATTCATCACACAAAGGCTGGGGGATTACTTGAGCAATGATGGTAACAAAGAAAAGGGACCAATTTGGTTGGGCCAGTTATAGCAAATACAACACTATGCAGATTTCTAGGAAGTCACCAGAACAGCTGCCAAATTGGCCTTGCACACAGGGGTGCAAACATTTACATTTATCAGGAGGGAGGGAAGCTTATTGTAACAATATATTTAGACACTACCCTTAACATGGGGAGTTCATCTCCACCCAGTTAAAGCGCCACACAATGTATCATTTGTCTGATTCAGTCTAGCCCTGTCTATGACTCATATAGAACCACGTAGATCCCTCCCGCTGTGCCACAAATAAGCCAAGAACCAGGCCAGTTACAGAAAGAATATATATCTATTAAATTATAGGTCCAATGAATATTTGCACCAAATTATTACACCCCTACGTGGCACGAAACAACGCTACCAGACAGAAACTCACTTTTTGGGATTTCACTTTTGGGTCTCATATAGCCGGAACACATGCCAAATAAACAGTTCAACCCTTTTGCCCCACAAAAAAACCCTGAAAAAACCCTGACGGTCAAAATTAAACCTTACCTTGGAAAATTACAAGATTTGTATCAAGTATTCCTTGATAAGGTTTAGATTGAAACCAATTGCATCCTTTTTCTATTTTCAAAAGCAATTTCACACATGCAGCGCTTTGTATATTTAATTTCCCCACGGACAAGAAAATGATAGCAGTTTTGAAAGCAAAACAGACTTTTGATAATATTTTGGATTGATAGAACCTTTCTTCCTTTGCCCCTGAAGCAATACAAAATCTCTTTTATCAGAGTAACTTTCTCACTCTCAGGAGAGAGTGTGCCTTTTTCAATTAGGAACTACACGTTGTTTCATTTAGCAAAGCACTTCTCTATCTAGCACCAAAACACAGACATTGCTACATTCAGCAGCCCTCTGCTTAAAGGCTAGGCCAGAGGAATGGTGACCTTTAGGAATTTCATTTTTAGACAAGGACACCCCTTCCCTTTAGGGAAATCTGGGATTCCTAGGGAAAATAGGTGTTCCGATTACATTAACAGACTTTAGTTTTTATTCACACTGGGAGTGAGTTTTATACATTTTGAATGTTAACAAAATCACCCCGTGTTATTTAGCTATAGGGGAATTCATTGAATTATTATTTTGTAAAATTCTAAGGATCTTCTTCCATACCCCCACCCATTAACTAAGGGAAAGGTATTCAATCAAACAAATCCCCACACTTTGTTTTGTTGGACAAACATCTTACATTGGATTTCTGGGTTCAGTGCTCTGGAAAGACATCAGCATTTCAGGACCCTTTCTTGGAGAAGCACATGGATCTGGTCAGGCACTTCAGTCATGGTTAGACACCAACATTCATCCCTCTATTTTGCTCTCCTTCAAGGATTTCAGCCTCTTTAGTCACTCCCCATTGTGTCTCCCAGCAATGTTAAGTCTGCAGCATTTTTCAACAGTTGCATCCAGATGATTTTGAGGCAGCACTCAGGCAAGGTTAAATTCTGCAACCCTCTTTCAGTATTCACCCAGATGATTTTAGGCAGTTCACCCCTTTCTGGCTTGTGCAGCCACTTTTGAACCTTAAAGCCACCTATCCAAAATATTAAAATTAGCAGTTGCTAGCTTATTAACCCTGAATTTTAATTGGACCTTAACAGTCCTCTCCACCCACAAGGCCCAGCCCCTCCCCGTGGATAGGCCCCTCTATTTATATAATTGAAATGATAGGATGGATGAATCCACGCACTGGAGTTACAATTTTCAATTTGTCACCTAAGAAGTCACCACATGGCAACTTTCTTCATTTTAAACATAAACATAACAACATATATATATATATATATATATATATACAGTAAGAAAAACTTTGTTAAAGGGACGTTTGCTTAAGTTGTGCCACTAAAAACCTATGAAATTAAGTAAAACAACTTTGTTAAAGGGACGTTATGATTCAAAGTAAAACCGAAAAACCCCTGAAATTCGCTAGTTATGGTTATGGTAAGCTAAGCAACCATAACTCGTGCATTGCTAAGACTAACATCCAGGACATCAAAGATGACATCACAAATTTCATTGATGACATCACTGATGACATCACATGTCTGACTCACTTTTTTTTCCTGTAGTGATATATATTGGCCAGTAACAGTTAGGAAAAAAACATGCAAAAAGTACTATATTTGTACACTTACACTTCTAATATGTTCTTACAATAATTCACTTAGGGTGCACTCACAGCATATGAAACATAAACATAAGGAAAATACACACTTGAAAGACAGCAATACTTTCTGTGTATGAAGAGAATTAGTAAGGTTATCAACACTTTCTTATTGTTTTGCTATTTTATATTACTGTACTTTCTCTGGATATGGTCATATTTGTATTCAGATTACTTTCTTTAGGGTGCAGTCAGATCATGTGATAGTTGTACATATGGAAGTAGTAGGTTTGAAGCAGCGCAATCATCTCTGTGCATAAAGATAATCAGTTAGGGTATGAACACTTTCTGTTTCTACTGCTGCTTTTTTTGCGTACTTCACTTTCCCTTTATATACTCATATTTGTATGTATTGTTCTGTCTTTGGGTTTTATATGTGATAATTAAATTATGTAGTAAGTGGGTTTTAATAGATACTTATTACATGTTGCACAGTATGCAACACTCTAATAAGAAAGCATTTATCATTTCACTATTCAACATGGGAAGATTATGAATATTGCATTTCCATCATGTATGCTGCACACAATGCTTATGATTATACATGAGTAGCTTACTGTACTGTAAAGAACTTCATAATAGAATGCTATTTATATCAATGCATTGCTTAATGCACTACATAGCTTATGATATTTATTCCAATGATCCTTGACCCGTTTTTGTCAATATTATAATATGAATCCCTTGTACAGACTTTCATGAAAAGTAAATGAAATCAGTGTCATTTGTGATGTCATCTTTGATGTCCTGGGTGTTAGTCTTAGCAATGCACGATGGTGGCGCGTGTTATAGTTGCTTAGCTTACCATAACTAGCGAATTTCAGGGGGTTTTCGGTTTTACTTTGAATCATAACATCCCTTTAACAAAGTTTTTTTTTACTGAATTTCATAGGTTTTTAGTAGCACAACATAAGCATAATGTCCCTTTAACAAAGTTTTTTTGACAATTTCATAGGTTTTTAGTAGCGCAACTTAACCATAACGTCCCTTTAACAAAGTTTTTTTTACTGAATTTCATAGGTTTTTAGTAGCGCAACTTAACCATAATGTCTACGAACATCTGACTTCATTACTTTATTGCACACCTATCCGGAGAATGCCACATGACCATATGCTTGTGCACAGCACGATGATATGTCCGAGAATCCATCGGCACTTCTCAATAACATCTGTGCCTCATGGACAGTTTGGAACTACATTTTCTACTGATGTAGGAACTTGCAACTTCAACATTCCCCTTGCACAGCTCCAGCACCTATAAATATTCATCCATTAACAATCTAGTACACAGTACATACTTTTGGCAAAACGGCTATTTACGTTAAAATGACATCAGCTAACACCATCACTCCTCCCCAAGAAACACCAACACTGCTGTAATCAATCAGCATGAGAAACACTGCCCCCTAGGCTGGCCAACTCTTTGATAGTCTGTCGCGGGACACTTGGCCACAAGGCGGTGATGACGTCACTTCATTCACGTTTGGCGCGCCTCTTTTTGATTTTTTTTTAATGGCTCTTAATTCCTAGCTTAATTTAAATACAAATGCTTTGTCCTTGGTAGGTGATGGTCACGTTTTGCAACTGCAAACATGACCATCACAACCCCAGGAACAAAGCATTAGCATTTGAATTAAGGCAGGTGTCCGAGCGTTACAGCTCGACCTGTAGACTCAAAAGGAGCCAGGCCTGCAGAGGCGCCCAGAGAAAGAAAGCAGCAGGCGGCAATGCCGTGCTGAGCAGATGGCCACTTCAGTTTGCAGAGTGGCTTTGCTGGAGGCAGGTTGTCCAACGCAAGTCGGGACAACCTACATCCCGCACAGCCACTTTACTAACCGTGGGACGGAGTCCCTAATTGCGAGACAATCCCACAAAATTGGGTACACTTGGCCACCATACTACCCTCTACCTTAGAAATAACACATGCACAACATTTCCCCCTTTTCCATCTGCCCCTCCATATTAGTGTTTGGTGCCTCTTCCCTCATTTACATCCCCACCTTTCGTTCTTAGCTCTCCTGCCAAAAAAAATCCATCCAAAAGCAAAATAAATGTTCCTTTAGGAACCACCTTTCGCAGTTAAAAAATAGAAGTAAAAAAATAAACGCATATACTCCATCTACTTTGTATTTCTCAGTAAAATACAGAGAACCAATAAGATTTTCCAACATTTCCATTTGCATTTTTTGTTATAGTAATGTGAATATTGTAGCGTTCATGCGCCATTCCAGGGACTGGAACGGTGGGTAACGGCCCAGTAGACCTAGTAATCAGGCCAAGCGAAGCGAGGGTGGATAACGTGGTCTCTGGACCATTACCCCCCATTTCAGCCCCTAAAATGGGGGATGAACGCCATTACCAGTCTAGGTTTCCAAAGCGGTAAGCTGTGCTACTAAAAAATAGGATTTCTCGTCCTATATTGGGACGCGGCGTCCCGGTTTAGGAATACAATCCTTTTCCAAGATGGCCACCATGGAAATGGAAAGCACCAGTTCCATACAGAGCCCATCTTCCCTTTCCATGGCAACCTTCAAAAGGCAAAAACAATTCCTCTAACCATATTAACATAAGCACATTTTTCTTCCCTTTCAAATCTATCATAATTGCGAATAACTTTACGAAAAAGCCAGTTCCAGGTGGACATGACCACTTGAATACAATGGTTTGTCCCTTCTGTTCATGGCCAGTAGCCACATTGCTCGGATCTTAACCTTATACCATGACCCAGACATTCGTGCCACTGTCCATGACTACAGCATGTATTATTTTCTTAATTCGGCATAGAGTTTAAACTAACGATTAGCACACACATCAAACAATCTCAAAAAATACAAAAAGAACCTAGAAACTGATACACAATTCCATATAGGCATACATGACATTTTAAAGAAATATTAGTGTTGAACCTGGGTGAATCTAGTTATAGTCGACAAACGACTACATTCTGCACTTCCCATAACCACATAAAAAATACAACCACACAGAAAAATAGTACTTGAGGTACATTGCCAAAATTAATTTTCAGAGAATAATAGGTTAAAGCCTGTTCTGGTATACAGTCGCCAAAAGCAAACATGCATAATATTCACTGTCTCCATTGTATTTGTGCAAAATCAGTCTGTAATGCTCAATCCGCTTGCATCAAAGAATCTTCATGAACTGAATTCACATGTTCCGTACAAACGTTTGGAATGCATAATCTTATCAAATGTTCTTTAATGCAAACCTCCTCTCACTGACTCTTCACGAAAAAATCCCTTTCTCTCAAGGTCAAAAAACAATTGACCCTTCTACTTTCTGTCCCATGCGTGGGCTGGCTTAGCTCGCAACCAAAAAATGAAAGTTGCTGACCTTCACTCAGAATCTAAATACATTCTCACTTTGCAACAGCACGGCTCAACGCACCCATGAGAACTCGTATTGTCATACACGTGCACAGCCGCTGTTTCCAACAAACAGTGCAGGTGGCTGCCTCAGATGCCAAACTCTAGGGGGCACCAATGTCACTCCAATATTATTTTACATACATTGTAACACAGACACATTACTCCTTCACCGGTAGGTTACGCACAATATATTGAGGAATACCTCCAAATAGGGTGGCCAACTTTGTCACATCCCTTTGCGGGGCAAAAGGTGGTGATGACGTCACAGCGTCATTCACCTGGCAGAATGAATGCATTGCACCCGAAGCTACTGACATGACCGGCCTGCAAGCCTGTCACGTCAGTAGCTGCGGTTGCAATGCAATACAATAGGACTCTTATTTACAGATTAGCTGCCACTTGCCAGCCACTGTTATTCCCATTCCCGGGATAGGTATGTATATGACCCCCTCCCCGCTCGGACCCAACCCCCCGCATGACTAATTGTGACTCCTAACTTACTCTGTTAGATTACACATTGTACTCGAACAGAGTAAGTCGGGACAACCCACGTCCCGCAGAGCCACTCGGCAAACTGCCCAACACAGGCGCCAATTGCGGAACCATCCCGCAAATTATGGGACAGTTGCTCACCTTACCTCCAAATATGCTGTATGGCTTTTGTGACAAAAAACACCACTTTTTTGCTTCTTGCTGCCACATCCCATCCCATCCTCATCAACCCTCCCCTCCCCAGACAGTATTTGATAAGTTTAACAAGTGCAATGTTGTGGTTTTTTATATGGTTTTGCAGCGATGTCCGCAGACACCAAAACACGGATCATCGATGGCAGGCGCATCAGAACAATCTGACGTACTTGACGTCCTTCACCATCCAATGAGCGAACGCGTCACATGTCTGCAGACATGACGCACCCGATTACCCAATCAGTGTCCTGCCCGCTGAGCGAACAGGGAAGTGTGTCCGCGGAGCGGACATAGATATCACACATTTTTTTAGACCTACTTTTTGACTGTTTAAATAAAAAAACCTACTGGACGGATTTTCACCAAATTTACAAAAGCACTCTTTTGGGACCAAACCGCTGCTCCTGCTGCAAATTTGGTGAAAATCCATCCAGCAGTTTGATCTGTAGCCGTGCGCAAAGTTTTTCCCCCATTCAGCAATGGGAAAAAAATAAGTTTTGGGACCCCCCTATAACTTTGCACCCCCTGGACCAAACCTCACCAAACTTTACAGAAATATTCAGAGTGGGCGATATACATTTTTTGCACAGTTTGGTGAGGATTCGTCCAGGGGGAGCTGAGTTATAAGCCACCCAAAAAGTGCTCTTCCTATGGAAACAGCAACTTAACCATAACTACACGGCCTCTAGTGTGACCGTGTAATATTTGGGTTCTCCTAATCATGCCGCTCATAATGAACTAACACCCATCTCGGCAAGAGATTGCAGGTGTGATCAGGAATTCTTCGCAGTTTATACAAAATTTAAAATAGTTCTGAATCTGAAATGTTCTACCCAGAGATCTTATTTATTAAGTTATCACATCCCTGAATCTCTGCTTTGTGACATTTTCTGGGGAGCTAAAAACACATTTTAGGTTGTAACTCTTGTCCCCAAGATTGAATTTTGGTTAAATCAATAAAAAGGCCTGTTCAGCAGCGTTTTAGTGATGCTTGAACCAGTATGATGCGACTTATGATTCTTGAGAAAATGAACACACTGTGATTGTCCATTTAAACTAATGGGAATCTTCAAAGATATATGCAGATCCTGACTTTCATTTCACAGATAAGTTTCATTTCTCCTTGGAGCATCTGCTCCTGTCTTTGCTGCTCAGTTGTTGATTTTAGCCTGCAATTACCCCATCAGCCTTTCTTCTCTCAGGGCTAATGGCCATCTTATTGCTTATCTCAAGTAACAGGCCCCAATAAAATTCCTTCCTTGTCACTGCTTCAGTGTTCTGAATAGAAGCTGAGCCACATTAAGAACTACATTTAGTCCAAGCAGCTTTATGGACAACAAGAAAAGGCCAGTACAGACTAATACCATGATAGGTACTGCAATTAAAGGCTTTTACAAATGCTAACACTGCAGCATGTGCAAACATGCACTGAACAATATTCAGTCTTATGTCACAAAGAATGGCAAAATGCTTAATATTCACAAGTTCAGAAATTGTAGAACTACATTTGTCATTTAAATTATTGTATGCATTTGCAATACATTGTACATGGGTAGCATCATTAGAGAACTCAGGGTGAGAATCAGAGAACACTGCCACAGTTTAACCACTTCAGATCAGAAGACACCACTTGCTGAACATTCAAAGAACAGTCAAGGGATAAAATATGGGGACACATACATACAGTGGGACAGGTATGCCCAGACATGGGTCCTGTGCCTGCTGGGCCTAGAGATCCAAGCTACTCCTCACTGATGAGTCCCAACAGTGCTAAACGTGTCTGGGGATGCTTGTGGTCTTGTGCAGAAGGGATGTGACCTAGCAGTTTGGGCTGGACTGCCACTTTTGTGGTGGGACCAAGCCGGATTTGCATACGGTCTTTCACCTACTGTAATGGCTTTGCAGGTGAAGAACAATGGTATGGAGGGATGCCCAGAGCAATGGCAGAGGTTAAGATTAATTCGAAACCTTCCAGTCATCGACTCTTGAGTTTTGCTTTAGTCACCCTGAGTGGGACGGGTGTGCCCAGACGTGGGTCCCGTGCCTGCGGGGCATAGAGACTCAAGCTACTCGTCACTGATGAGTCTCAACAAGGCCGAAACATGTCTGGGGAAGCCTGTGGTCTTGGGAAGAAGGGAGGTTACCTAGCAGTTCGGGTTGGGCTGCCCCTTTGGAGTGGGACCAAGCCTTATTTGCATATGGATTTTCCACTGCTGTAATGGCTTGGCAGTTGAAGAACGATGGTCTGGAGGCTTGTTTAGAGCAATGCCAGAGGTTAAGCTTACATCTAAACCTTCCAGCCATCACCTCTTGTGTTTTGCTTCAGTAAAGGGACAGCTAAATCTTGGCAAGACAATGACTAACCACGCCTATCTAAGACATGCCCTGGACAGGTTAAGGTGCCAAAAGCAATTGCCAGAATGAATCAAAGCGGAGGTATATGCCCTCCAACAGGAAAACACTGCAAGCCCCAGGCAACAAGGGACACCATTTCTTTGGACTCCCCTTTGGGGATCTTTCTCATTTGAAGGTGAACTCAAGCCCCTGACAGAGTTTAAAAATGCCTGCCATATGCAGTTTGCATTCAAACGCCTTCAGGTCATCACTTACAGAGCTAAGGTTGGATATATGCTCACCGATACGAGTGATAGTGTGCTGGCTTTGGCAGCCCCTCTATTAACATACTCCTAGCCCATTGCTATACCAGTATGATATGATATGTTATTTATAACGTGCTGAATACCCAGAGGTTTCTAAGCGCGAACCCGGGGATCGAACCTGTGTAGCTCCGTGTCGTCTTCCATCCAAGGCGAGCACGTTGCTTCAGAGCTATCCTCCCGAAACATGATGACTTTATACAAGCCCTGCAGGCTATGTTTTGCAGGCCAGGACTGACCTATTCAGCACAGGAAAGTTAGTTGTACTGACAAAAAAGGACAATGTCCATATAGGGCTACATAACTAAGTTTAAACAGCTGGCTGAAGAGACCAACTGGCCAGAAGAATGACGTTTGCTTTCTTTGTAATGGGATTAACACAATTTATTTATTTATTTATTTATACCATGCCGTAACCTGCAGGCATCAGGGCGCGTACATGAAGACAAGTATGACAAATAGAGAACAGGACATCCAGTTTGTTTAGTATGGTAGGGATAACTTATTACTTGAATAAGCTTGTTTTCAATTTCTTTCTAAAGGTTTTGTAGTTTGCCTCTAGTCTTAAGGAGCAGGCAGGCAGTTTGAAGTCTGTGCTGCTCTTGTGGGGAAGGAGCGTCCACGCCTGTTTGCTCTTTTGACCTCTGTGCGTGCCAAGAGATCCTGTGCCACCGATCTTAAGACCTGACCCGTGGTGTAAGGGGTTATTTGATCTTTCAAGTACCTTAAGGACCAACTGGCCAGGGTTCCAAGAACGGCTAATTTTAATGACCTCCACACTATGGTACTACAATTATGCTACCGAATACACAAATGACATACAAAAAAAGCAGATTCAAGGGGGAGTTACTCGGAGTGTCTTCTAAAGTTCTTCACCTACAGAAGTCCTTGAAAAAATACCAAACCAATTCAATAAGCTGTCACCAGAGGTCCATTGCCTCTTCGTAAAGGAGATTGTCAAAAGGAGCTGGGCTCTTATTGTGGTCTGAAGGGCCATTTGGTAAAAGAATGCCAAGTCGTTTTTAAACGAAAATCGGGAAATGCCTTCCCCCAACCATGTAGGGAACCTTGCTGTGGGAAGAAAGGTTTGGGCCCCAAGAATACTAAGGGCAACAAGATTTTCAAATGCATAGCACTGACAATGTAGTCCTTCTTTTAAGTACCAGTGATGTGGAATGTCAATGCTCTTATCCCTATAGCAGCCCTTATAGAGTCAGGCGCTGTTGGAAACTGTATGGCTGATAACTGGCATGTCAACACTTAGTGACAAGAGAATGAAAGGAGATTGTGGACCCCACTGAAAGTCTTGATGGCCAGCCCTAGTCTTGGGGCTTGTCAGTCAATATACCAAGCAGCTTGAAATTAAGACTGCTGGTTATTCTGAGAACATAGCCTTTGATTTTCTTAGGACTGCTTATTTTCGAGTGATCTTGGAATTGCCCTGGATCTAAAATCGTGATCTGTACATAAATGTGTCTGCAGGATCTGTCTTCCTGGGATCTGAGTACTCTGTCCAGAGCAGCATCCACACCAGTACCCATGAAACTAATGATAAGGCAGCAGTCCAGGGCCTTGCATACACCATCAATCTCCATTTCATTGGGGCACCTGCCAATTATGCTTAAATCTTGGATATTTTCCAAAAGCCAGAAAACTGAGTACTTGCTCATTTATCGAAGCTACAATAGTAACACTGACTTGCTTCCAAGATTTACTATGCTATTTTGCCGAATGTTCATTTTGTCCGAACCCGGAGGAGACAGCCGTATGAGGTTATCTAAAGGCAAATTTGAAGAATGGCTTCATCACAGAGTCCAAGGCCCTTGCAAGAGCATTACTCTTTTTCATTTCTGAAAAAAATTCTTCTCAATTGAGGCGTTGCCTGGATTACCGGGGGTTAAATCGCGTAACAGTGAAAGAAAAGTACCCTCTTCCTTTGATACCGGATATGCATAGAGCCACTATCTTCACAAAATTAGACGTGTGAGGAGCATGTCATCTTATCCATATCAAAGAAGGGATGAGTGGAAGAGCACCTCCAGGACACGGTTTGGCCCCTGCAAGTATTATGTTATGCCATTCGGCCTGGCAAAGTCTCCGTTCATCTTCCAACACTTCACATATCATGTCTTTGTACACCTAATGAACCATAGTGTATCTGGATGACATTGTAAAGTTTCCCAAATCGGAATCCGAGCACATCAATTATGTGCATTACGTTTGTCTTAGACTCAGTGTGCACCCTCTGCCTGCCAAATTTGAGAAGTGCTGTTTCGATCCAGCCACCTGTCACCTACTTGGGTTACATGCTATCATACCTAACAGTCTCCATGGATCCCCGAAAGGACATGTTCTGGCAGAAACCACAGAACATGAGAGAAGTCCAGAGTTTCTTGGGATTTCAAATGTTTACAGGAAGTTCCTTTCTAACTTCTCCCACTTAGACACCCTGATTCTGAAGACACTCAAGGGGAAGAAGCCATTTCTTTGGGATGCAGATGCCCACCCAGCTACTGAAATATATGTTTGTATCTGTGTCTATTTTGAGATATAGGCCCTTCATCAAAGAGACTCATGCTTCCGATTGTGCCATTGGAGTGGTGCTTAAATAACTAGCCAAAGGCAACTCAGAACCCCCCTTTGCATACTTATCCAGGAAGCTTACACAGTGTGAAATTAACTATTCAGACCTTAAAATTCAGGTGCTAGCCATGCCGCATATTCATTCAGCTGTCACACATGGCTGCAGCTTGCAGTGTGGCTTCACGGCACAGAGGTGTTAGACGTGTTGGATGTGCAAGACTCAGGACGGTGTGAGGTTCTTTTCTTTAGCATGCTTGAACATGCTTGGTAGCGATGCTGGCAGACAGTGGCAGCTCTGTGCAGTGCACCATAGTGCTGACCTCATCTGGCCACGTCTCAGAGATCCGTAGCCTGGGGCAGCAAGGGAGGCTCTTGTCGCGCAGCTGCTTCAGTGTTCAGCAGTGCTGAGCAGCACCTAGGTGGTGAGTACGGCCACCACCCTCCTGAGGGTCGCCGCAGTCATGGGGGATCACAGAGGGCTAGGGGTTGGCAGAACTGTGAGTCTAAGAGACTCTTGATGTGCCGCCTTCCCTCTCCCTACGTTTGGCTCTCTTGGCTCTCTGCTGCCCATGCTTTGGATATTCTTTTGTAAGCTGCCTGCTGGATCAGGGCTGGGGTGTTTCCCGTAGTTGCACAGAGTAGTCCACAGCAGTGTCCAGGGCACAGTGTTGCATGGCGTAGTGCTTCAGTGGTGCAGTGGTATTGCCCCTTTATCTCCTGCTCTTTTGTGCATGCTGATAGTGTGTGTTACTTAGCAATGTTTAGCATGGCCCTGTTGTACCAGGAGTAAGCTACCTACAGCTGGGGAAGGGCTGTTTTAGGGTTGGCTTACAGTCATGCCAGTGCTAGCTTGTGGTGAGCGCATAACCACTTCTTTTAGTAAAAGTAAAAGGTCTCTAAGCTCTAAGCCTTTAAGTTCTTGGCCATTCTTCCAGGATGGCTCAGAAATCTAGAACCAAACATCCTCAAATGGCCCTACTATCCTCCCTGCCGCTATTTCCTTGCCCAATTTTTGTCTTACCACCTCAACATTTTCTTTGGTTAACTTTAAATTTTCCACCCAGCGACGCACCATTGGCCCCTGGTAACCTAGCCTGAAACCCTGACAAAAACCCTCACTCAAAATCTGAGCCCCTTCCCTGTCCGGATAAAATTCCAACCATTTCTCCAGCATATCCAATTTAATTGGAGTAAAAGCCTTTCCCCACAACCCCTCTGCCGGTTCCTCTCCCCCTCCCCCGTCTCCCTGTTGGAAACACTGAGTGAGAGGGTGTTTCCCTGCACATTTGCTCCATTCATGCCTGAACCTACATAAGTTCCTTGTGCAGCCGTCCTTATTAAATGCCCAACACGCTGCTGAGGGTTGCCCTCTGCCTCCACCCCTGCCCCCTCATGGGCGGGTCGATCAAGAAAGGGCCGGAAAGGCACAGGCAACTCACTTGCTATGTACAGTGTTGGGTCAGGCCTCGCTGGTGCCATCCACTGCAGCCACAGAACCATGTCTATTTCCCCCATAACACCTGGCTGTCCTCTGCCATCCTTGCTCTGGATTCTTCGGCGTAGTGCACCCATGCAAACCCCCCAAAACTTGTAAATGCCTTCCTAATTACATCCATATATTTTAGCAGAGCCACGCAATGCTCAGGAAATTGCTCAAAATAGACACTGGCGTAAATAATAAATGCTACCGTCCAATTTTCAATAGTCACTGGGACCCTTTGGCGCGAGGCCAATTCTCTCCCTTCTTCCTTAGACCCCTCCTTTGCTCTCACTTCCCCATGGAGCAGCTTAAAAACATCCACAAATTCCCCTGCCTGAATCTTATCCTTAGTCGCTGCCATCAAGTGCGCACCCAAAGGTTTTGTGATGGCCATGTAAGGTAGCTTTTTCTCCTTGCTCTTTACTTCAACTTCTTTTGAAACCTGTACCCCGAGCGCCAATGGCTCAACCACCTTGTCCGTTTGTACCTCCACTGAGCAATTTCCCTTTTCACCCACCAAGGCTCCAATAGCCTGTACACCAATCTCACTCCTTGCCCCTTGCAAACCAGACCCTTCATTCCCTGCCTTCGGCCTTTTATCCTCCCTCTGCCATGAAGTTGACCAGTCCCTTTCCCGCTCACCTCTTTCTGACCTGCCAACGCCCATCTGTGGCCTGGCCTCCACTCCGATGCTCCTCATATCTTTTCTTACTGGGCTCCTGCTGCGGGGACAAAACATGTCAGCAGTCTTACCCAGCCAATTATTCCTCCAACCTCTTGCCCCCCAAACCCCCTGCTCCTGTCTTTCACAATCCCACCTAAAACCCCTTCTCTCCTTCCCCCTCCTCCTTACCGCCCTGTAACACTCATGCTCCCACTGCCCAACATATTCCTCCATCCCAACTTCACCCCTGAAATACCATTGCTGATGCGAGCTCATGCTCGGGTTGAGTCGATCCTCTTCTAGTGAGCTCAGGGCTTCCATCCCACCACTCCTTTGGCATCTTCTTGGCGGGGCCGCAGAAACCCCTTCCTAGTCCTCTTCTCTCGGGCGAGGCGTGCTCTCCTCCACCCTGTGATCCTCATTGCTAGGGACCGTGCTGCGCCATCTAGACTGTCCTTGCGCCGACCGAGGAGGGGCCATTCCTAAACCCTCTCCATGTTCATCCTCTGGAAGAGCGGGGGCTGCGCAGTGCCGTCCGCCAAAAATCCTCCTAGCCTGGGGGGCGTTCTGCGCCCCTCCCTAACCTCACTAATTGATTGGACCACTCTCTCCTTCTCCCACCTGCACTCTTCTGCAGGTATTTAGACCCCTTCTCCCTCTGTCCTGTCGCCCCGATCTGCGCCACATCCCCCTCCAACGTGGCTCCCTTGACCTACACCTTTTGGACACTCCTAACATCCCCTACCTCCTCCTGGTCATTATTAACCCCATCCCCATCAGGCTCCCCACCCAAATGCATTTCACCCCTGGATGCTCTCCTGTCAATCTCCCTCCTCATCTTCCTACCTCTGGATTCCCATACCTCACCTCTACCAGCTGCAGGGGTGCAAGCCACCACTGCTGTGAGAGCCCCATCCGCGGCTGCTCCACGCTGCGGCCTACCCCCACTTACCTCCCCTTCTCGCATAACCTCCACCACCGCCCCTTCCAGCTGGGCCTTAGATGCCCTGCTGATAATCTCGAGGGCCTCCCTCAGCGCCCTGGCATCCACCAAGCCCTTTTTACTAGCTCCCTGGCCCACCATTGTGCCCAGCTAAATGTGGATGTGCACTGAAATATACCCCTTAATCGTTCACCTAGCACCACTAATCCCCCGAGCCAACACCTACCCGTGGACAGCTACCCAGTACACTTTAAAAACCCAGGGGGGAGAACTGAGCCAAGAAAATAAAGATCTTCTTGCACAGAGTTAATTAACTCTTATAATTCCCTGCTAACAATATTACCCCGGAGTTATAATTGTACATTTATTTATATTATTTAATGCTTTCTTATTTTTTTATATACCCCCTAAAATTACACTTGCCCTTGAAAAAACCCCTCCCCTATGCTTTAAATTGCCCCCAAAGGAAGACCCCCAAAACCAGGAGCCACAAGCTCAAATTGGGGCCCAGAAAACGGCGTCCAACACTGCCCCCTGGCGGCGTGCAAGTAGCACCGCACCGAAAGGCACAGAAAACAGAGCGGTCCCTTTAAGAGAGCCGCACTGCCACCTTCGACCCAATACCGCTACTGTGCAGTGCTGCCCTCGTAGGAGCAGGGAAATACAGGCTATGACGCTACAAGCCCTCACCCACTGACACCGCGCGGACCAGGGGAGGGAAGGCATGGGCGCTGGCTGCCAGATTTAACATGAAAAGCTCAACAACACGAGCCGCGTGAGTCAGCACTTTCACCCTTCCCACGCCGTGACAAACTTGAAAACCAGAGAAAAGGAAAACCCCGCTCCCCCACCCACAGACACTGTGTTAGGTCGACGGTACCCCCGGCTATAGTTTAAAATGTTATAAAATTATAATTTATTATGCTGAACTATACCTAACCTCCCCCATTTATGCTAAACCAGCCCACCTCAACTACACTAACCTCAAGCAATGAGGGTCCAGCAACACCGGGAAGGCTCGGGAGCAGGCGACCAGGACTGATCAATCTCAAGTCCCAACCATCGCCTGCTTGCCGAACCTTCCCTGCCCCTTAAATAGCCCCCAGGGGGCGCACTATACGCAGGCCATCTCGCTGGCCTGTGCAGCGCCAAAATAACCCCGGGGAAGCGCTTTACGTTCACCCCGGTGGCCCCCTTCTAGAACATTTGATGACTTAGGTACATTTTCACCTAAAGACTTCTGGGAACAGATTGTACATACACTACTGCCATTTTTGACAAAACCTTGTCTGTCTGGTGGGAGGAATAATCCACATCAAAGTGGGTGGTTTGACAGGGAGTGCGGCATTAAAAAATCCAAACCCTTGGCAATACTGAAATCAGAGGATCAAAGAGACATTCAGGATTTAAGGCTTTTGAGGAATGAATATAAGACATTATTGACGCAAATAAAGTTGTGTTTGATAAAAAGAAACGGGATCATCTTAAAATAGTGGCTGAAACCAAAAATGTTAAAGCCTTTTGGAAGCTAGTTTCTGATCATACTGTAGCACCCTCTCTATCCACTGCTCCGATGATATCGGAGAAAGTCTGGTAGACGCATTTCAGCACACTCTAGCGAGGTCTGGTGGTCCAAATGCTGACAAGTGATGGGCTTCTTGTTTGGGATAACCCTCTGTTTGAGTATATGTTGGATATATCGCTTAAGGAGTTGGCAGAGGCAATTCCCGCTCAGAAGAGAAGTGAAGCCCTTGGCCTGGATGCAATACCAACATATCTCTTTCGCACAGCAGTGAGAGTACGGGGCCCTGTTCTTTGGTGAGTGTTCACTAACGTTAAGAGTACCCAGACAGTACCCCGGACTTGGCCAGGAGCCATAATAGTCCCAATATTTAAACAAGGTGACAAGGGAGAGCCTCAAAATTATAAGCACATTTCCTTAATCGATAGGGTCTCGAAGAAACATGGTAAAATATTACTGAGAAGATTGGAGGAGTGGATTACTCATAAATGGGCATTGGCCTAAGGATCAGGCTTTTAGGCTAACTCTGTGTATATATAGCTCAGAATCAAAAGCTAGATTTGGTGTTTATCGATCAACGCACAGCTTTCGACTCAATCCCTAGGGAGCATTTATGGGTGTACCTGCTCCAATGGGGTGTCCTGATAAATCTTTTAGTTGCAATCCGTACTCTGTATACTGACACCTATGCCCAGGTGCATTTGGCAAAGGGTGGAGGCTTGACAAGGCCCTTTCTGGTCTAAAGTGGCGGGACATAAGGCAGAGTTTTGTTGTAGGTCCTGCACTTTTTAGCCTCTATATAAATAAGATTGCAGTAGAACTTGGAAAGTTCGATATGGATGCCCCCCGCCTTCTAGGAGGGGAAAAAGAGGAATTGTACTATATACCGATGATACGGTATTGATTAATAAAACAAGGTCAGGCATACAAAAGGCACTGAACCTGTTTGAAAGTATGGTACTTGAAAATTAACTTATCGAAAACCAAAAACCAATGCATAATGAGCACTTGTGAGGCTCTGGATACTTTTTTAAGGCACAAGGCGATGTAGAACTTTGGACCCAGTCACACTTTTTAAAGAAAGTGTGGTGCCTAAGAAGGAAATGTATCATTTAAGCACGCAGCAACTGCTCTTATTGTTAAATAAGTGTGTTTTTAAATTCGTTTTTATATGTGATGACATTAAATGGATTTTGATCTGTTTGGGATCCTTGCCAAGACTCTTTGTCAGATTTTATGATGATCGTATGACGACATTGTAATTCATTTATTTTGTGTTATTATGCTTTGTGTCAGTTTTATGGTTGGTATACCGATTTAAATTGTGTGTTTACTTCTAGCATGAAGCAAGCCAGGGATGTAATTTGGGGATTTCCAGCGGTCGCAACTGCAACCCCTGGTTCACAGTTTGCAACCTCTGGGGACTCCCTTGTGACCCCCATAATTTTAAAGAATTAAAAAAAAGAAAACCGGAAGCTCCTGGTGTAGCAGGGGCCCTGCAGCTCCCATTGTGTGAGGGCCACCACCACACCAGGTCTGGGGGGTCCCCGGCCCAGTCCTCACCCATCAGGGTGAAGGCTGGGCTGGGGACGTGCTCAGTAGGTGTTGGAGTTGGAGCTGACGTTACATGTGGCACATGTCACTTGCCCCGTTCAACTCCAACCCCTTCTCCCTCAGCTTCATCGCAGCTCACATACAGGAACCAGGAAGCTCTTGCATTTTCCTGTATGTGAAAAGCACAGAGGAGCAAAGGGTGGCCTGGAAGGACAGACCAAAGCTGCAAGAAAAAATTAACAAGGCTTTAAAAAACAGATATGTGTATTTTGCTGCATGTGTGAAGTGTGTGTCAGATGTATGTATGTGAATAGTGGGTGAATGAGAAGTGATGTGGTGTGTGTTTTTGAATGTTCTGGGTGTGTGCCTGTGTAGAGAATGCAATGAGCGGATTTAGGAGAAGGTGTGAGAGAGTGACTGGTGGGTGAATGAGTATGAAGGTGATGGTGTGTGGTTTTGAATGTTCTTTGGGTGGGTGGGTGTGTGCCTGTGTGGAGAATGCAATGAGTGGATGTAAGAGAAGCTGTGAGTGAGTGACTGGTGGGTGAATGAATATGAATGTGATGATGTGTTTTTGAATGTTGTGGGTGGGTGTGTTCCTGTGTAGAGAATGCAATGAGTGGATGTAAGAGAAGGCGTGAGTGATTGACTGGTGGGTGAATGAGTATGAATCTGATGGTGTATTTCTGAATGATGTTCTGGGTGGGTGGATGTGTGCCTGTGTAGAGAATGTAATAGGTGGAAGTAAGAAAAAGTGTATGAGTGAGTGACTGGTGCATGAATGAGTATGAATGTGATGGTGTGTTTTTGAATGTTCTTGATGGGTGGGGGTGTGCCTGTGTAGAGAATGCAATGAGTGGATGTAAGAGAAGGTGTGAGTGAGTGAGTGACTGGTGGGTGAATGAGTATGAATGCAATAGTATGTGTTTGAATGTTGTGTTGTGTTGTGTGCCTGAGTGGTGAATGCAGTGGTAATGAATGTGAGAGGGGATGTATGGCTGAGTGACCGGTGGGTGAAAGGGGATGCATGTGTGCATGTGTGTGTAAGTCCCTGGGAGACTGGGGATCACTAGAACATTTTTTACAAATCCTTTACTGACTTTGCATGTTTTACTGGTATTTTCGGGCAAAGCCAAGTTCATGAGTGTCATTACCTGACTAGACTGGCATTTTGGTGCAGTCAGTCTAGCCAATACTTACTGTGGCATGACATTTATTACTCAGCATCTTTAAAAAAAAGCAAGCATGATAAGTAGTGTTACCTCACTAGAATGATGTTTTGGTGTAGCAGCCTGTATATTATTTTACTGTAGCATGACCTTTTATTAACTGAGCATCTATGTTAAATGTTAAATGTTAAAGGTATTTGTACCGCGCACCGTCACCAACGGAGTTGGTCCCCAGGCGCTCTGGCGGATCTGCAAATAAGAAGGTGGGATGAGTTAGTAAGGTGAAGAGGGAGTAGGATAGTGAGAGGAGTGGTGTTCTGTTGGCAGCTTCAACTCGGTATACAACAGGTGCTGAGCTTTTTTGCGTGTATCGGATCGATGTCAGTCCACGTGTGCTGTAGGTGCGGCTTATGTGTTGTTGCAGTGTTGCGAAGTTCGGGTGGGTTGTTGTGCGAGAGATGGTTGTGTGAGTTTTTTTAGTGAGATAAGTATGTAGAGGTGTTAAGTATTTTTGGTTAGTGGGTTATATGATATTTAACATGCTAATATTCACAATTATGTGTAAGTGTGGCATATGCTAACATTCACAATCCTGTCTAGATGCAGCGCAGGCTAGTGTTCACAATTCTAGGTGTGGCACTTGCTAACCTTCACAATTCCATCTAAGTGTGGCACATGCTAACATTCACACTCCTGTCGAGATGCGACGCATGCTAATGTTCACCATATCATCTGAGTGTTGGACATGCTAAAATTCAAATTTTATCTAAGTGTGGCAAATGCTAATGTTCACAGTCCTATCAAGATGCGATGTAGGCTATTGTTCACACTTCTAAGTGTGGCATTTACTAACCTTCAAAATTCCATCTAATTGTGGCAGATGCTAACATTCACAGTCCTGTCTACATGCAGCATGGGCTAATGTTCACATATCTAGGTGTGGCATTTGCTAACCTTCACAGTTCCATCTAAGTGTGGCAGATGCTAACATTATTAATCCTGTCTAGATGTGGCGCAGGCTAACATTCACAATCCTGTCTAGATGCGACGCAGGCTAATGTCCACAATTCTAAGTGTGGCATTTGCTAAGCTTCACAATTCCATCTAAGTGTGGCAGATGCTAACATTCACAGTCCTGTCTAGATGCGGCATGGGCTAATGTTCACAATTCTAGGTGTGGCATTTGCTAACCTTCACAGTTCCATCTAAGTGTGGCAGATGCTAACATTCACAGTCCTGTCTAGATGCGACACAGGCTATTGTTCACACTTATAGGTGTGGCATTTGCTAACCTTTACAGTTCCATCTAAGTGTGGCAATGCTAACATTCACAGTCCTGTCCAGATGCGGCGCAGGTTAATCTTCACAGTTCTCTCTAAGGTGTGGTACATATTAACATTGGCAAGTGTGTTAGTATGTAATGCAAGGCAATATTTACAGTCCAGCCATGAGTAGATTTAGGCTGGAGGGCACACATCTCTCTAACTATGTATTGTGTAAGTCTCTGGCAGTCTATGTTATGGAAAGGTAGGTAGATTGGCAGGGGCTTTCTGGAGTAGAGTAATTGCTCTACACCCCACCCATGCCACACTTACAGTTTTTGTTGGTGTCTGTTGTCTGCTGGCTTCATTGGCTTCCCCCTGCGGACACCTGCAGACACATCTTGGAGCCGCCAATGTTGGAGTTGCCCTTTGCCTCGGGCCCTTTGCCGCAGGGGCTGCTGGGCAGAGAGCTGCCCTGGGAAGGTCAGTTAAGACCAAGCGTCCCACCAATCATGTCCTTGGGGGAGGGTTGGTGGTAGTGCAGGAGGCTGCTGTATGGTAATAATCTTTCACAAATCAGGCTGGGGGAGGGAGAGGGAAGTGGAAGGGTGCCGGGGCTGCAAGGGGCAGGGGCCACATCAGGGTACAAACAATGCCCTAACCATGAAAAAGCAGGCCCAGGAGGGTCACTGCACTAGATGGCTCACCTGCACTTGCTCCAGATGGAAATCTATGATGAATCAAGCATAAGTTCTTCAAAGGGTCTAGACTGGCTTACATTGGAACCAGTTTCGACAGGTTATCATATTGTGACCTGTCACTTTTTAATGGCCAAACCAACTGGAGTATGTTCTTACATCAAAGTTTTGGCATCTGTTGGCAGAGCCAGTTTTGTGCCCACTGCCAGTGATGACAGTATAAAGGAAAATCTTAAAGCAAACATGATTATGGTCGTATAAGGGAATACTAGCATATGTTGGTAGAGCCAGCATAGAAATGTATGGGCAGAGCCAGCATGAAAATGTTTTTTATACTGGCATGATAATGCATTGGGAAATTCCCTGTGTACTTTTGGTGACTTGCATCTATAGTACTTTTTTTCATGATTTACCCTACACTCTACAAAACCGATTGTTGGCCTTTTAGCCACATTTTCACAGAAAGTGTGCTGTGTAATGCGTCATTTTAACCCATTATTCAAAACATTTTCTCTGGGGAGGTGGAAAAATTCCCCCCAACCTCCAAACCCATTTTAGTTAGTTCGGACTCCCTCGCTATGCTTGGTCACAATCGTAAGCTTGTGGCTAATATTTACACCATCCAAAAAACAACTCACCAACCACCACTGGTGGCTGGTATATTTGTGGACCAGACACTGGCCCCTTCTTTCTATGCTACGTGAAACATTAAAGCTTTGATTAAAAAACAGATTTACTTCTTTCTCTTGCAGTAGTGCATGCCCGTGCAGCGGCATAATCATCATGGACATTGAACACACGTGGTGGTCCAGGCCGGCCTTCGGTGTGGTGTGCCCTTTTCTTTGTTGAGGAGCTTGGGGGAAGAGGAGGCCCACATTTTGGGCTACGCCATTTTCTGAACAAGGCGTAGTGTGCAGTGCATGCCTTGAAATCTGCCAGTGTGTCCTGGGGTGAGAAGCAACTCGTGGGTGTTTTCAATTTAAAACAACTTTTCAGTCCCACAGATTTATGTATCTAGCACTGATATTACATACATTAAATGGTGGGGTCTTTTTAAGTCCTCTGGCACCCAGTAATAAGCTTAGATAGTAACAACTATAGGGGGTCTTGGGTATATTGAAAGAACCTTTCCCAGGTATTATACTCCAGCAAAGATAACATTATCAGGTGCACTCCCCTGTGTGCACGCATACCAGTCTAATAGGTTTCTTCTATCGTAGTGGTAGATGACTCATAGATACATTTATAACCAGGGAATTTTGTTGATACTAAATCTTGGTCAATGATTTAATTTTCAGGCCTTGCACAATCAGCATTTTGCTCCTTTGTAAAAAAGCAGCGCACGGCTCCCCAGGTCAGTGCTTTTTTGGCTTGTTTAATACAGCAACCCCATAGATAACGAATACTTCTGTGTCCATTGATCTATAGTTGTTTCATACACTATCTGTAGCCTGAGTTAGAGATTTTGGCTACTCTGTTACAAATACTGCATTACATATAGACCCCACGTCGAATATGGAAAATGACATTCCTCAAATGTGTGATCGTGGACAAATCACAGCTCTTTCTGTGCCTCGGTTCTTATATCTGACTGAAATGAGAGCGTCTGGAAACACGGGTGCTGGACGCATCTGAAAATTCTGAAGGTCGTTTGCCATCACTTCCCGTGATGTCACTTGGTGCGGGATCAAATGACATCACTTCCTGAGATGTCTTCACCGGGTCAAGGGTCGTGTGATGTCAATTCCGCTACCCCTGGCATTTTGGTGAAATGACGTCCCTGCAGCAAGCCCTTCTGGATTACCAGCACCTCTTCTTGTGAGTTACTCATTAGTTTGAAATCAGGACAGACCATTGTAATCTGAGGGCATCGCAACAAATGAAATGCAGGAATAGCCACTATGCCCAATGGAGAGAACACGAGGGTTGCTCCAAAGTGGGAGAACAAAGGGCTAAACAAGGATAGTATAGGAAATGAAAGGAGTCCTGCCACGTACACATTTAACATACTTTAAATCATGTATAAAACAATTCTTGAGCGTGTTTATGCATAATACAACACATCAATAGTGTAAATTAATTTATGTGTGTGTCATGTTTTTTGACCTGACAAAGGTCATACTGCAGACAAAAAAGTGACCATTCCCGAGTCTACGTCACGGTATAATTCCCTCGATGTTTTATGGACTGTGTAGAGGCAGGTGTTGCTGTGTCCATAGATGTTTCAGCTGCATTTAAGGCTGCCTTCTTCTGGGCCTTGGATCGTGTCTCTCTGGGAAAAAGAGCATAGAAGTATTCAGTGTGGTGAAAACTAGAACATAAATCTAAATCGTGCGCTAGTGAAGGGTTGAGCAAGTGGTTAAAATCAACTAAAAAGCTAAGAATTTATTTTTTTCTTACTGGGGCAGCACTGACCTTGTAGGAACACACCGGGGGTGGCACGGCATGGGTTTTGTTTCTTTGTATAGGTTAACAGGTCTCTGTTATTGCTGTAATGACCACCTTCATTGCGGGGCCATAGTCACAGACCAAAGGGAGATGGCACACGTGGTCCTGGATTCACTCTGTAAGGGGTCAATATGGAGAGAGAAAGTGCTGTAAAGACTGCACTGTTGCCTTACACTGAAAAAGCAACGTATTGGAATGCTAATTGCCATTGTCAGTGACTGAGATTGGGCGACACATTCAAGAGGGAAAGAAAATTCTATTAGAAAAAGCATACCTGTGGAGTGCTGGCCGCGGGTGCTGTGTACTAGGGCACTCTGGATCACTGGACACCTGGGGCCGTGGGCCCCTAAAAAAATGAAATGGCAATGTAGGTTAAAAAAATATATCCAGCGCTGTGTCTGGATGGGCAACAGTTTAAGATGGCAGAGAATCTTATCTCCTAGGCTTACTGCCAGCAAGAGCAGCAGCGCGGAGGTCACGTACTGTATTCAGTTAACAGGCATGTGCAAGCTCTACATATGAGTGCTTGCACATGCACATAGAAGTGATGGTCCAGGCATGTTGGCTTGACGCATGCATGGGCGTGGTGCAAGCGCTAGTGTGTGTGTCCTGATTCCCATGGAAACCCGTTCTCGTCCATGGTCCCCGGGGCGCGGGGGGGAGTTGGAGTCAGGCTCATGTTGTCAAGTCCCGATCTAGGGGTACAATTCATGTCAAAATATGCTGGCCGGTGCTAGAACAGGCATAAGAGAGCTACTCGCAATTGCCCTGTGTAAGGAAAGATTTCGTAATTGTAGGTAATTTTCCTTCCATGTGGCAACCCCTAAACTTTTTGCTGTTGTTTTTCACCTTGTTCTTGACTTTGCCAGAGAAGTGCAGCCTTCTGCCGCACTCCTCTGGGCTTTCGCTCCTTTTCTTACGGGGAAACTGACATGCCCTTAAGACAGTCAGTACCGGGGAACGCTGTTTCCCGTAGTTTCTTTTCTCATGTTGCGGCTTTCGCGCAACATGACACAAGAGGGCACTGTAAGCTAAGTTACAGCTCTCTTGGGTCTCTAGCCTTCTACAGGCCCTAGATACTCTTTTAGGATGGTATTTGATCGGTGCAAGTCATTCAGGGACTCGAATGGTGGCAGCGATCGTTTTGTTTATTTTGAGCTCCTTTTGGCGTTCTGAGCACGTTTTTCGCACTGAACCCAAAATGGTGGCCTGGCTCCCAAAATGGCCAGACCACGAGGCTCCTTTGTCTTGTCCACTGACCGTCTTGCTCCCTTCACCTTCCCCAGGTCGAGAGACCCGGGGCCTTCCTTATTTGGGCATGTACTTTCCCGCGAAACGTGGTTGCTTTCGCGGGCTTCTACATGTCGTTTGTGTGCCTCCAGGGTGTGGGCTGGGATGTCTGGTCCCAATACACATCCTGGGTGCCAGAGAGTCTAGGGTGGTGTGAATGCCTGGGACCACCGTGGTCCGTGATTGATCCACGTATGGTGTGTGTGTTGATGAGCGGATCTCCCATTGGCTCCCCTCCGTTTTGGCGCGAAGGGAACCGTGGATAAGAGGGAGCTGGAAACACCACTACCATGTCGATCTCCTGAGTTCTCACGAACGAAGGAATACAGGAGCCAAGTATCCTGCAACCAAGAGGCTGGACCGAGGAATCGCTGGTGACCCGCTGAAGGAATCCTCCTTTGCACTGCTGTCGTCCTGTGAAACCCTTTCCTCCTTGGATCGAACCAGAAGGCCTGTACTGGTGCTTCGACCTTTGGAATAGCAGGAACAGCTATTCCCGGCGACTTCATCAACTCCTGCCAAGTAAGCCTTCGGAAGTGTCTCTGGGCCATCCAGTTGACTGACCAGTTTACAAGGGAGTCCTGCTCTGTAACCGCTGCCAGGTTGTGTTGTATTTCGAGTCCTTGTCACTCTCCCACGCTTCGTACGCTTGGCGTCCCCAGGTCTGAAGGGAGGAGTGTACATTTGGCTTGAATACACACGGCCGTTCCGTTGTCCTGCTGCGGCAACAAACTGTGCTGGTTTCGTCGATTGGGACGTCTTTTTGCTCTACACGACTACGAGGCGTTCCCTGCTGTTCTGAACCTGCCAGCTGCTGAAACTAACGTGGAGAAGCCTGGGTCTGCTTGCTTCGGGGACCGGTGAGTAGCTTAGCTAGGATCTGGTCGCCCTCCTGCAGTATCCCATTGCTTTTCCCTGCTGTGTAAAAACAGCACCCTTTTGGCCGTACTCGCGCTCTGCTTCTGCCCGCTGTGGAGGCTGCGCTTGAGTTGCGGAACCTGTTCTCCTTCTGCTGTGCACTAACCCGAACTGCCTGACTTCCTCCGAAGAGCTTCCCCTTTTGCCCGTTGGCACCGGCGTGGCAGGTACTTTGAGCACAAGGCTCCACTCTTCGCAGGGCTCGGACTTCCATCTAGTTAGGTGCCTCTGAAGGCGAACTGAGTCTAAAGCGTTATCGCACTGCCTGTTTTCCTTTCCTTTCAGGTGGACTACATATTTCGTGCTTTAAACGCTTGCGACTGTGTATTTGTATATATATTGTGTTGATATGGTATGTGTTGGTTTAATATTGTGAGATTGTGATTTTCTCGCTACGGGCATTATTTTAAAGGCCTTAAAATAAATGTGTATCTATTTTTGATAGAACAACTGTTTGGATTAGTTTGTAAGCGCTCTTGCTTTGTGTGCTCATTGCGGGCTTTCAGTCACCCTCACCCCTCTTGAGACCTAGTCTTGACCCCCGCGATCGCTACCTTGATTGGTCTGGCTTGTCCAGAGGTTACCCTGTTCCAAGTAATTAGGTTGGCCTTCTGAACTTCTGCGCCACCAGGACAGAGTTCAGAAATCCGTCTTAACAAATTGGTGTACAGTGGTGGGATACGACTGAAGGTATCCAGTGTTGCGCTCGAACTAAGGCATTTCAGGTTATTCCAACCAGTACACGTAGTGAATTGTTGTAGTATAACTTTAAAAAGGCCATAGTCCTATCAAACAATATGGAAACAAATACCTTGTTAACTTTAAATGCTTCCAAATCAGAAACGCTGAAAAAGATGTGTGCGGAGAGAGGTGTTTCCTCTCAAGGCACAAAATTGGAAATGATCCAGAGAATCGTGGCGTGGCAAGAAGCGCAGCTTGACGCTATAACTTCCGAGGACAGTGCAGAAGGTGGTGGGGCTGCTCTCACTGGTAGAACCGACGGTTCTGCCGCTGCACTGATCCATCGCGACCACGAGGACAGGGAGGATGTGATGTCTAATGTTTCCTCTGCCAGTGTTGATGGGGAGGCTATGCTTGAATTCAAGAAGCAAGAGCTGCGGTTTAGGCAGCAGGAGCTTGAATTCAGCATAGCCAAACAAAAAATCGAACAGGCAGAAAAACAGAAAGACAGGGATCACCAGTTGGAACTGGCCAAGCTTCAGGTTGCAAATGGATCCAAGGGTCCTAGACATGGGTCTGGGGCTTCCTCTCATCCACGGGTTCCGAAAGATCTGCTCAGTGTGTATGAAGAAAGGAATGACATTATGGACTGGCTGAATGCGTTTGAGTATGCATGCGAGGTTCAAAAAGTTGACAGTGCTGATAAGATTGCGTGGTTGCTCAGTAGACTGCCCCATTCTGGCTGTAGTGCCATTATGGAAATGTTGAAGACTGAGCGGGCTGATTTCGCAATGTTAAAGCAAACTCTCATTTTAAAGTTTGGGAAGACTCCGGCCCAATATTTAAAGCGTTTTCGAGAGTATAAGAAAAAGGAAGGTGGTACTTGGGTATCTTATGTCGCTGAATCCTTGAAAAACTTAACTGGCTGGGTCGAAGGTTATAAGGTTTCTACCTTCGAAGGCATGATAAATCTTGTCATGCTGGAACATATTTTTGCTTCTTCTTCCCCGGAGCTTAAGCAGCATTTGGCCGATTCGAAGGAGATAGATCCTAAGAAGCTGGCCATTGCAGCAGACTTATGGGTGTCACATCGAGTGTCTCATAAGGACAAAACTCATCCTGGTAAGCAGGAGGAAGGGAAAAAGTCCAAAGATATGGAGGGTGGGGAATCGGCTAAATCTTCTTCCCATAAGGGCCACAAAAAGAAAAACAAGGGTAAGACACAAGAGAACTCACAGGGCAGTGGAGGTCCGCCTCCGAAACAGAACTCTGGTTACAATAAGCCTCCCTACGTAAACAGACCCACTGGGGCTTGTTTTTCTTGTGGAGCAACTGACCACGTGAAGGGGGATCCCGTTGTAAGGTTAGACCTTTGGGGGTCCACTCCGCTAATCTGGCCTTCTCCTCCTACGAGGAAGAAGAGATTACAGGAGCATCCTTCTCCTCAGACTCATTTCCCAGCGGAATAGAGGCTGAGGTAGTTTTAGTGTCCCTGGGTTCCTGGGAGCCTAAAGTCGCAGAGGCTTATGCTAGGATTCCGGATAATACCAAGCACTACTTTAAAGACAGTGTGCTGATCAATGGAGTGGATACTCCAGCTCTTAGGGATAGTGGGTGCAGTCGCACTGTAGTGGATTCTACCTTGGTAGACTCAGAGGAAGTTGCCAGAGCTACTCTGATGCCCACTAAGTTGGCTGACGGCCCCCTCCGTATGTTTCTAGTAATACCTGTAAATCTTACTTTAAATGGTACAGCAGTCAGGATTCCAGTGAGCATTCAGAGAAACGTCCCGGGAAAGGTCTTGTTAGGTAATGATCTCAGAGCTTTAGGGCTCGTAGGAGACACTGCCGAAAGACCCTACACACGGTCTCAAGCACGGGCAGCATTGGCCAAGTCCAATACGCCGCCCCAGCCGAAGGGGAAACCCAAGGCGAAAGGAGTCTACAAGTCAAAACGAGGGAAAGAGAATATTCCCCCGAGCTCGCCTACCACTGCGGTGGAGGAAGTTGGTCAATCGCCCGGGCCTGACGAGGAGGTGGCGATGCCTGAAGTATTCGACCCCAACGATCATCCTGAACTAAAAGACTTGTTAGTTGAAGGAGGTCCTGATAGGGACGAATTCAGTAAAGGCCAACGTGAGTGCCCATCTCTGGAAGGCCTAAGGAGACAGGCCTGCTCCCAGCTTGAGGGTGAACCTCCTGGGATGCATAGGATTTACCAGGAAGGTGGACTCCTGTATAGTGAGCCCACAGAGTCTACAGGAGGAGACCATAGGAGGTTGGTGGTTCCCCTTGCTGTTAGGCCCTTCCTCCTGCAGTTGGCGCATGTCGTTCCCCTTGCTGGTCACCTTGGTATGAGGAGGACCAAGCAAAGGTTATCCATGCACTTCTACTGGCCCAAGATGGGGGAGCAAGTAGAAAGTCACTGCAGGAGTTGTGCCGCCTGCCAGTTGTCTGGTAAGGTTGGCGCGACAATCCAAGCTCCGTTGGTACCGCTCCCAGTTGTGGGGGTACCATTTGAAAGGGTAGGGATCGACATGGTTGGTCCCCTTGACCCGCAAACATCCTCGGGCAATAGGTTTATCCTGGTGCTGGTCGACCATGCAACCAGGTATCCTGAGGCCATCCCATGGAAAACTGTAACTGCCAAGTCAGTTGCAGAAGCTTTACTCGGCATATTTACTAGGGTTGGCTTCCCTAAAGAAGTTGTGTCGGATCATGGCAGCAACTTTATGTCGAAGTATAGGCAGGCTATGTGGAAAGAATGTGGGGTCACCTACGGGTTCTCTTCTGCATACCACCCCCAGACCAATGGTCTGGGGGGGCGTTTCAACAGGACGTTAAAGAGCGTGATTGGGGCTCTGGAGGAGCCTCAGAGAAGAAAATGGGATCTTCTTGTTTCATGCTTACTGTTTGCCTACCGAGAGGTACCACAGGAGGGTGTTGGCTTCAGCTCCTTCGAACTTCTGTTCGGTCATCCCGTGCGGGGACCCTTAGCCATCGTCAAAGAGGGATGGGAGATGCCCACTCCCCCTGTTACTACCAACGTAGTTGATTATGTGCTAGGGCTCAGAAAACGGATGGTACTTCTAATGGGCTTGGCTAGTGATAAATTGAAGGCAGGGCAAGCGCTGGTGAAACATTGGTACGACCAGAAAGCTTCCCTCATCAACTTTACACTTGGTCAACAAGTCCTGATCATAAATCTCATAAGGCCTCGAGCTTTACAGGACAAATGGTCAGGCCCTTGCCCAGTGGTGGAGCCCCTGGGTGAGGTTAACTATTCAGTGGACCTTGGAAGGCCTGGACAGGCTCCAAAAGTGTTTCACGTGAATAGGCTGAAGGCTTTCGGCCCAAGCGTCGAAATCGCAGCACTGCTACTGGCTTCAGGCGTTGCGGGAGAGGAGTCTGAACCTCTCCCCGACCTGTTCCCAAGCAGTCCTTCAGATAGCTCTTTTGAGGGTGTCCGAGTGGCCCCTCACCAAAATGGACAAGGCTCAGTGGTTTACCTTGGACATGAAGTAGGTGGAGGGAGGAGACAGCCTCTACTCAGTCAGGTACAAGCAGTACAAGACTGGCCTACCCCCACTACGCAAACCCAAGTGAGAGCCTTCTTAGGACTCACGGGGTATTACCGCAATTTTGTGGCAGACTATGGCACCATAGCTGCTCCTCTGACTGCCCTCACAACTCCGAAGAAACCCAAGAAGGTAACTTGGACCGACGAGTGTGAGAAGGCCTTCAATGGCTTAAAAGACTCCTTGTGCCAGGCCCCTGTCCTTAGGGCCCCTGATTATCAAAGACCTTTTATCGTGCAGACGGATGCCTCTGACACTGGGATAGGAGCTGTACTATCACAAGTAGATGAGAAGGGTAAGGAACACCCTATCGGTTTTATTAGTCGCCAGTTTAAGGACAGAGAGCTCAGATGGTCCACGGTAGAGAAAGAATGTTTCTCTGTTGTGTGGGCCCTAAGGAAGCTGAGGCCCTACCTCTATGGGACCCACTTCACTGTGCAGACTGACCATAAGCCGTTAAAGTGGCTAATGAACATGAAGGGGGAGAATCCAAAGTTGCTTAGGTGGTCCATAAGTCTACAAGGCTTCGACTTCACTATTGAGCATAGGCCAGGTGTCCAACATAGCAATGCTGATGGGTTGTCCAGAATGTTTAACCGACCTGAACAAGAGACTCATCCAGGGGTGGATTAGTTCCCCCTGTCCATAGTCTTGGAGGGGCGAGTGTTAGGAAAGATTTCGTAATTGTAGGTAATTTTCCTTCCATGTGGCAACCCCTAAACTTTTTGCTGTTGTTTTTCACCTTGTTCTTGACTTTGCCAGAGAAGTGCAGCCTTCTGCCGCACTCCTCTGGGCTTTCGCTCCTTTTCTTACGGGGAAACTGACATGCCCTTAAGACAGTCAGTACCGGGGAACGCTGTTTCCCGTAGTTTCTTTTCTCATGTTGCGGCTTTCGCGCAACATGACACAAGAGGGCACTGTAAGCTAAGTTACAGCTCTCTTGGGTCTCTAGCCTTCTACAGGCCCTAGATACTCTTTTAGGATGGTATTTGATCGGTGCAAGTCATTCAGGGACTCGAATGGTGGCAGCGATCGTTTTGTTTATTTTGAGCTCCTTTTGGCGTTCTGAGCACGTTTTTCGCACTGAACCCAAAATGGTGGCCTGGCTCCCAAAATGGCCAGACCACGAGGCTCCTTTGTCTTGTCCACTGACCGTCTTGCTCCCTTCACCTTCCCCAGGTCGAGAGACCCGGGGCCTTCCTTATTTGGGCATGTACTTTCCCGCGAAACGTGGTTGCTTTTGCGGGCTTCTACATGTCGTTTGTGTGCCTCCAGGGTGTGGGCTGGGATGTCTGGTCCCAATACACATCCTGGGTGCCAGAGAGTCTAGGGTGGTGTGAATGCCTGGGACACCGTGGTCCGTGATTGGTCCACGTATGGTGTGTGTGTTGATGAGCGGATCTCCCATTGGCTCCCCTCCGTTTTGGCGCGAAGGGAACCGTGGATAAGAGGGAGCTGGAAACACCACTACCATGTCGATCTCCTGAGTTCTCACGAACGAAGGAATACAGGAGCCAAGTATCCTGCAACCAAGAGGCTGGACCGAGGAATCGCTGGTGACCCGCTGAAGGAATCCTCCTTTGCACTGCTGTCGTCCTGTGAAACCCTTTCCTCCTTGGATCGAACCAGAAGGCCTGTACTGGTGCTTCGACCTTTGGAATAGCAGGAACAGCTATTCCCGGCGACTTCATCAACTCCTGCCAAGTAAGCCTTCGGAAGTGTCTCTGGGCCATCCAGTTGACTGACCAGCTTACAAGGGAGTCCTGCTCTGTAACCGCCGCCAGGTTGTGTTGTATTTCGAGTCCTTGTCACTCTCCCACGCTTCGTACGCTTGGCGTCCCCAGGTCTGAAGGGAGGAGTGTACATTTGGCTTGAATACACACGGCCGCTCCGTTGTCCTGCTGCGGCAACAAACTGTGCTGGTTTCGTCGATTGGGACGTATTTTTGCTCTACACGACTACGAGGCGTTCCCTGCTCTTCTGAACCTGCCAGCTGCTGAAACTAACGTGGAGAAGCCTGGGTCTGCTTGCTTCGGGGACCGGTGAGTAGCTTAGCTAGGATCTGGTCGCCCTCCTGCAGTATCCCATTGCTTTTCCCTGCTGTGTAAAAACAGCACCCTTTTGGCCGTACTCGCGCTCTGCTTCTGCCCGCTGTGGAGGCTGCGCTTGAGTTGCGGAACCTGTTCTCCTTCTGCTGTGCACTAACCCGAACTGCCTGACTTCCTCCGAAGAGCTTCCCCTTTTGCCCGTTGGCACCGGCGTGGCAGGTACTTTGAGCACAAGGCTCCACTCTTCGCAGGGCTTGGACTTCCATCTAGTTAGGTGCCTCTGAAGGCGAACTGAGTCTAAAGCGTTATCGCACTGCCTGTTTTCCTTTCCTTTCAGGTGGACTACATATTTCGTGCTTTAAACGCTTGCGACTGTGTATTTGTATATATATTGTGTTGATATGGTATGTGTTGGTTTAATATTGTGATATTGTGATTTTCTCGCTACGGTCATTATTTTAAAGGCCTTAAAATAAATGTGTATATATTTTTGATAGAACAACTGTTTGGATTAGTTTGTAAGCGCTCTTGCTTTGTGTGCTCATTGCGGGCTTTCAGTCACCCTCACCCCTCTTGAGACCTAGTCTTGACCGCCGCGATCGCTACCTTGATTGGTCTGGCTTGTCCAGAGGTTACCCTGTTCCAAGTAATTAGGTTGGCCTTCTGAACTTCTGCGCCACCAGGACAGAGTTCAGAAATCCGTCTTAACACCCTGGATGATCGCAGTGTGATCGCTTGACACCGATAAATTGACAAGGTCGAGTGAGAGCTGAACCGCAGAGTGGCGAGCGGAAAATGCTGCGTGCAAAGCTGACTGCCGAACAGGTAATGTAGGAGGGGCATAACGTGAGCATAGCTAGTGGTGCCTGTAATTACTCCTACGGTGCATGTTGAAAGGGCATTCGCAGAGGATTATCTGCTGTACGGGCTCGTAGCTTTTGCCTCATTCAGACCTGTGCTGATTGCAATTTGTACATCCACCATGCCTCTTTATGGTTAAGTGCATTACTGACATTAGTGTTGTTTTCAACCTTGTCTACCAACCATCAGCTGATATCATCTTAGCTGTGATGGTATTCAATGAAGTGTGAAACCAGGGGAGCAGTTGGAGACTTACACTGTATCCTCGAACAGTGTTCGTCAATCCTCTTGTTGACTTGTCCTGTGGTTTGGACTATCTATCTGAGGCCACAGGGAATTCTATAATGTGAATGACATTTGTGTTCTTACAATTCAAGAAATGCCGTAATGTTCAGTCTCTACCCGCTATTTTAAAGCTTTTGGTCTTCTTGGTGAATTTACAGACCGAGCACGTACCACAGTGATCATGTCCTGATGTCTTTGAGAATCCAGAATGTATTCCTGGTTGTTTTCTTGGTGAGCCTGGCGTGGGTCAGGTACTCTTTTAAATTTTTGGAACGTTTCAGGGTCATCTGGGGTTAAGGTTCATCCAGAATGTTAAGTTGTATCAGTGGCCAGCATTTTTTGATAATCTGTTTAATTTTAGTTGTGTCTGGATCGAAGATAGTCACACAGGTGATGCTATCTTGTCCAGTAATCTTGACGTTAGGTTGTAAAAGTGCTTCTCTCAGAGTATGTAGAGCTTGCTTAAAATTGTTTCTTAGAGGTTTTTTGGGCATACCCACATGCCTGTAGTTTGGCTTCAAACATTTGGGCATGGTGCCTATATTGAGACATCTCAGTACAGTTTCTCCTTACCCATAGGAACTGGCCATACAGTAAGTTGTCCTTAAGATTTTTGGGGTGACTACTCTGGTAGTGGAGCAGAGTATTCTGGTCTGTGCCCTCTTGAACAATGTGCAAGTTAGTTTTTCTTCTTGAACCTGGATGGTTACATCCAAGAAGTTGATGAAGGTAGAGCTGCTGTCAAGAGTAAATTGTATTTCCGGGGTGCATGAATTGAGCCATGTATGAAAAATCTTCAGTGTTGTAGGGTTCCCTTTCCAGATGAAGATGATGTCATCTGTGTACCTTTTCCACTTCTTGATGTTCTCAAAAAATGAATTGATCTCGTTAAGGACATAGGACTTTTCATATTCTACCATGTAAATGACTGCTAGGCTGGGTGCAAATGCTGCCCCCATGGCAGTGCCACAGGTTTGCAGGTAGAAGATGTCATCGAATGTAAAGTAATTATGTGTGAGTGCTAGTTCCAGAAGTTCCACTATGAAGATCATCTTTTGATCATTGGGTGTGTAAGGTGGGCTCTCACACACTCCAAAGCTGCCCCTTGTGGGATGCTCATATAGAGCACTTTTATGTCCATTGCTGTCAAAAGGTCTTCGGATGGATTGTAGGGGGTGTCTTTAAAGATTTGTATAGTGGCCATAGTGTCCCAGAGATAAGTCAGGGTCTGCTGGCTGAGGGGCTTGAGGAAATAGTCTATACATTTCAAATCGGCTGTAGGATGGTCCTGCAGCAGAGCCATTAGGTCTGCTGGGTGGAGTGAGTGCATTCTTGTGAATTTTCGGGAGCGTGTAGAAGGCTAGGATCCTGCCTTCAGATGTACTGAGATAGGCTTCTTCCTTCTTTGTGATCCAATCCTGTTCTAGGGCAAAGGTGGTTATTTCTTGAATCTGTCGTTTGATGTCCAGTGTTGGGTCCTTCTTGAGTTTCCTGTAGTTGATATCATCTACGAGAAGTTCCCCAACCATCTTCCAGTACTGGCTGATGTCTTGTCTCATGATCCGTTCCCCCTTGTCAGCTGTCTTTATGACAATATCTTTGTTGTCCGCTAACTGTTTGAGGGGTCGCTGTTTGTTATTTGTCATATTATGCCTCAGTGTTTGATGACCAGATTGGGCCTATTTTGTTTATGTAGTACACTTCTGCATAACCTATATTCCAGGTTCTGAAAACATCATGGATGTCACCTTGTGTAGAAGTTATGCCAACAGTTTGTGAGAACTAGTCAATCCAAACATATAATACTCACTAACCAGATTGTAGGGACTGTAACTTCTTTTTTTCTCCAAAGAACACCTAGTGGAATCAGTTTCCCCAAAGTTTTGGAACTTTGAATTATAAACAATGCCTTTGGTATGCGAAAGATCCCTGACTGCTTCTTTCTACATTAAGTGCTTGCTTGTTCACACTGGAAAATGTCAAGGTAAGGTGTTAAAGCTTTGCCCTGACAAGCCTTTGGTGGGGCACATAGGCATTGTTTCTACTAAAACCACATCAAGGGATACTTTTTGGCAACCTATCTTAAAAAGGATATTGTACAATAAATCTTTGTGTGCCCAGTGCAAGAAGCCTCAGCAAGTTATTTCCACAGATTTTGTACTAGATCTACCGCCTTCAAATGGCTGCACTGCAATATTGGCAACTGTGGATTACTATACAAAGTTGGTTCATTTCTCCCCATTCCCTAAACTTTCTACCACGCAGGAGATAGCCAAAGTTCTTTTTTTTCGGGAGATTTTCAGACTACATGGATTGCCTCTCACGATCATCTCAGATCATGGTACACATTATATTTCTGCATTTTGGACATGCTTATGTAAAATTCTGAGCATCGACTGAGCTTTGTCCTCAGCATTTCACCCACAATCTAATGGACAACCCAAGACTTTGTACCAGTCATTGGAACAATACCTGCTATGCTAAACTGATAATTGGGAGATGTAGTTATCAACCACAAAATTCTGTACATACAGCCAGCAAGATGAGCTCCTTCTTTTGTACTTATGGTAACCATCCAAAGGCTCTGGGTTTTGATCCTGAATCACTAATTCCATCATTAGAAACACATTTTCAATTTTTATATGATGCCCAAAGAATGGCAACACAAAGTATTGAGGAAATTAAACCGAAGTGTAAACTACAAGAGGACCAAAGGTGAACTGGGGTACCACCATGCAAAATAACATCAAAGTATATCCCAAAGCACCTGGTACCATCGGAATTGTCACCTAGTTATTACAGACCATTTGAGATCCTGCAGAAGATTAATAAGAATAATCTCAGAGCTGTATTCTCCCTGTTTCTCATAATTCATTGTTGAAACATTGCCAGGTTAAGCAGGAGAAGTATGTTCCCTGGCTACTCAAACTGTTGAGATTGACAAACATATAGCGTATGATGTACACAGCATTTGTGATTCCAGATATCACAGGGGATGCTTACAGTATTTAGTTGATTGGAAGTGGTACAACTCCTGTGACAGAACCTGGGAACCTGAAATTTCTGGGAATGCCCCTCACCTAATCAGGAAATTCTACCACAGTCACCCATGGAAACCTTGGAAAGAGGTATCCTATCAAGACTCACTTGAGTCAACAAAGTGTCTGTTATTATTGGTCACTAAGGGGTGCACATGTATGTGTTTTTCACTTGTGCCTTGTCCTTTCCAAGATGGCAGCCACATAGTCATATTCTGCCTCATTCATAATGGCAGACTTCCAGTTCTCCACCAGAGCCACAATGTAGATTTTTGCAGTTGAGCCCTCAAGATAGCCCCCTTAATGTGCATGAGTACTCTGTGTTCTCCTCCTTCCATCTCAATCCTCGTTCCTCTTCCTTTCTTGCCGGTGTCTCTACTGGCTTGTTAACCACCTCTTGAGTCCTTCTGAAGAAGATTCCCTTCTCCTTCTCCTACCGTGCCTCCTACCGTGTCTGCTGGGGTTTTACTTATAGTTCTCTGCCTGCTGGAACCAAGATATTCTGAGCCGCCTTCCCGATACTAAAATTCTACCGTTCACAATCTAGGGGTTTTCCCCCTTGCAGTAATGTCCTTCTCTGAGTGCACCAGAATTGGTCATTCCAGATCCACTGACAAGGTCGCTTTAGTAGGACACCTAACCTACCCTTATTCACCCACTGCACCTCACCCCAAGACTAGTTCTAAGCGCACTCAAGTTAAGACATGCCCTTGACAACCTGATATCATACCATTCACCCACTCTACCATGCCCACGCTATCTCACCACACTCATCCAATCTAATGCACCCCCTTTTCTACAACTCACTCACCCAATCTACCTTACTCCATTTACCCATTCTGCCCCACCGACTCTCCCACTATATGTCTCCCCACTCACCGACTTTACCTTAACCCTCTTACCCACTCTCCCTCACCCAGCTCACTAACTCTAGATCAACCAATCTACCTCAAGCATCCAGTCGACCGCACCCCACTCTCGATTTTGCCAAACCCAACTCAACCACTCTTGCTAACCTTGCTCATCCAGTCTACCTCAACCTACTCACTAAATCTACCTCACCTCACTCACCCACTGTACATAATTGCTCTCATTAGTGTCTACCGCGAGGAACGCCATTCGCGATAATCACGGAACCAGCAAACAACGTGACGGAAGAGATCGTGTTCAGGAATTGAGATCCCAACAAGACTTCCTTCATAAAATGTTATGAACAAAGCTGCGAGACTACAACAAGCTCTCCTTATCGAAGGGACGTTTACAAGTAGAAAGATACAGTACCCTTTCAGGCTTTCCAACTCTTTTGTCTGAAAGTGGCAACATTACAGAAACCGAACGTGCTGTTCCTTGCATATAAAAACAATTGGACAGGATATGTCGCAATCTCGCCTCTAAGGGGCTTGCTGATTGGGTCTAAAAAAGCAATATTGGGTCCTGAAGAATATGATACACGCAAGACATCATTGAAACCGGTCGACCAGATATATAGATGTCACCCTATTTAGAGTGACACAAGTGGACTTATGCACTTTTAAACACAAACTGTTTGAATCCATCTCAGAGAGTTTATGCTCCTTATTTACAAAGTTGTTAAACAGTCATGCACAAGAGAATGGTACATGCACTTGTAAAGAAATGAATTAAATATAAAGTGCATTTTTGTGCGGAGAATTTGTGCGACACATATATGTATTTTTACAAAATGTTTTAATAAATAACTCCTGGATCAACCAGACACACCTCACGGAGGGCAATTAAATTGTCGAAGAGTGTGACGCCGAGTCCCACGTGACCTGTCTGTTTCATCCAGGGGTGCAGCCGGGAAAAGGTTTTTTCCGTAACTGTCTTGGTTTTAGCTGTGTGGATTTACGAACTTTAGATGTATGAAATTTATTGTGGTAGCTCACTGTGAATATGGTTTTTCATGTTTGTTATATAGGGTATGAATAGTCTCCATGCAAATGTTGCCGACAGTCGGCATATCAGTATCCATTTAGGGTTAGTAACATCAAGCAGGGGCAGTTCAGTGCACCCCCTGCAGGGAAAGAGTTAGGGTTGCATTAACTGTACAACATAATAAATAGCTCTGGTGAAGTTTTTTTCTTGTTCCTAAGTCTGTTTTGTGTGTTATAATCATAATTGCTCTCACCCACAGTATCGTACCCTCCTCACACTCTTCCTCACCGCACTCACCCACTACACCTCACCCCATTATCCACTGGACCTCACTAACTCTACCTCACACCACTCCCAAACTCTACATGGCTCACTGTACCTCATCCCCTTCACCCACTGTACCTCACTAACTGTATATTATCCCACTCAAGCACTCTACCTAATCATTGAACCTCACCGACACCCACACAAACACACACACACCGTGTTGTACCCCACTTACCCACTCTTCATCATACCACTTACTCTACCTCACTTCAATAACTCACTCAATATCACCCCACTGAGCCACTTTACCTCAATCATTTTACCTCAACCCACTCACCCACTAAAATGCACCCAACCCACCCACATGACCACAACCCACTCTCCCAAACTAGCTGACCTCACTTACTCATTCACACTCACTGCACTCTCCCACTCTAGATCAACACACTTAGACACTCTACCTTAATCAACCCACCCAATGCAACTCACCCCACTCACCCACTCTGCCATGCCCCATTCACCCACTTTCCCTCACCCAAATCACCTACTGTAGCTCATCTACTGTACCTCACCCCACACACCCACTCTAGCTCACTCACTCACTTTCTCTATCTCACACCATTAATCCATTCTTCCACAACCTGTTCACCCATGCTACTTTAAACCACTCACCTACTTTACGTCACCCATCTCGGCCACTCTCGCACAACCACTCAAGCTGAACCAACTCACCAACTCTACTGCACCTTAAACAGATGCTCCCTCATCTTGCTCATCCTTCCTCACTCACTCTCTTACTCTGCCACTCCCAACTCATCCACTCTTCCTCACCTTGCTCCTCCACTCTACCCCACCATACTCACCTAATCTACCTCAAACGACTCACCCACTCCAACTCACTGGCTGTACCTCATCCCTCTCACCCACTCTATGGCAGCCTACTCACACACTTCCCACCTCACTCACCCACTGCACCTCACACCACTCACCCAGAGTACCACACTAAATCTACCTCACACCACTACCAAATTATACATGGCTCAGTGTACCTCATCCCACTCGCCCACTGTACCTCACCCACTTTACATTATCCCACTCATGCATTCTACCTAACCACTCAATACCACCCACTCACACACTGTACTGCACGCCACTTAACCACTCTTCATCATACCATGTACCCACTCTGAATCACTGCAATAACCCAATCGGCATCACCCCACTCAGAAACTTTACTTTGCCCATCCTACCTCAACCAACTCACCCACTCTAATTCATCCAGCCCACCCACAATTCTTCACTGACTCTCCCAAATTAGTTGAACCCACTTGCCCATTCAGCTTTTCCACAATCTCCCACTCTAACGTACTCTACTCCTCTCCTTACTCATCCACTCAACCTCATCCCACTCACCCACTCTACCGCATGCGCTGTGCTGGGCTCCAATTACCCACTGTCCCTCACCCACTTTACCTCTTTTTTCTCTAATTCACCCCCTCACCCACTTTAACTCACCAACTCTACTGCACTCCACTTACCCAATTTACATCACCCTACTCATCCAAGCAGCCACTCACTCTTCCTCACCACTCGCCCAATCTACCTCACTTCATTTACCCTTTCTGCCTCACCCCAATATCCCACTGTTCGTAACGCCACTCACATATTCTATCGCACCCCACTCTGCATCACCCTTTCTACATCATCTCACTCACCCACTCTCCCTCGCCCAGCTCACCCACTCAAGCTCACCTACTCCAACTCATTCCACTCACATGCTCTACCACACCCAATCCATCCACTCATTCACTGCACCTCACAACACTCACATACTCTACCTCATCTAGCTCACCCACTCTATTGCGCCCACTCACACTCTCTTCCTCACCTTATCCACCACTTAACTTCACCCTACTCACCAACAGTACATTACCCACTGTACAGCATCCCACTACTTCACTTACTGTATCTCACCCCCACTCAACCACTGTACCCCCACTCATATATTATACCTAATCCACTCTACTTCATCATGCTCATGCAATCTACCTCACCTACCCTAATTCACCCACTGCACCTCACCCCTCCCACCCAGTCCACTGCACCCTATTCACACACTCCTCCTCACCCACACACCCACTCTAAACCATCCCCTGCACCTCAAACACTCTATCTCACACCACTCCTAACTTCTAAATTACCCACTGTACCTTATCCCACTCACCTACTGTACCTCATCCACTTTACCTCATCCCACTTATACACTCTACTTAGTCACTCAACCTCACCCAATCACACACTGTACTGTTCCCCACTAACCCACAACTCCCCATGCCGCTGATCCACTCTACCTTACTGCAATAACCCACTTGACATCACCCCTTTCAGTCACTCTACCTCACCCATTCTACCTTACCACACACCCACTCAGATGCACCCCCTCACCCATACTTCCTCACCCCACTCATCCAATCTTGCTCACTCGACTTACCAATTTTGCTTCACCCCACTCTACATCAACATATTCAGACACTCCCCTCACCCAACCCACCCACTCTTACTCACTACACCCACCCATGCTCCATCACCCAGTCTACTGCATCCTACTCACATACTTTCCTTTACCCAATCACCCACTCTTCCTCACCTACTGTACATCACCACACACATCCACTCTTTCTGACCCCACTCATTCACTCGACTTAACACCACTCACCTACTTTATCTCACAGACTCTACCTCAACCACTCTAGCTCATCCCACTCACCCTCTCTGTTGCACCCTACTCACACTATCCATCATCTCACTCATCCACTCAACCTCTCTCCACTCGCCCACTGTACCTCACCTACAGCACTGTAGCTTACCCCACTCACCCACTCTATGTCAACCACTTTACCTTCTTCACTCATGCACTCTACTTCTCTCTCTACTTCTCCCACTCAATCACTTTAACTCACTGTCTCCACGTACCCATTCTTCATCATCCATTGACCCACTTCTGTCTCACACCAATCTTCCACTGTACATCACCCCATTTATCCACTGTCTCACCTCACTCACCTACTTGACCTCACCCACTCTATGTTTCCCATTGTACCTCATCCCACTCAGCTACTTTCTTTCTTTCTTTCTTTCTTTCTTTCTTTCTTTCTTTCTTTCTTTCTTTCTTTCTTTCTTTCTTTCTTTCTTTCTTTCTTTCTTTCTTTCTTTCTTTCTTTCTTTCTTTCTTTCTCTCTCTCTCTCTCTCTCTCTCTTTCTTTCTTTCTTTCTTTCTTTCCATTTAAAAAGCGCTCAAGCCCAGGGGCATCAAGGCGCTGTTACAAGAATATGTCTTAGTTGCAGAACATAGGTAGGCGGTTGTGTTACATTTTCTCACAAAATATGTTGTCTTAGTTAATATTCTTTAGGTAAGTGGCTTGGTTACATTAGCCCTTGCCTAAGTTACAATATGCAGGATAGGTTACAGTATGCAGGCTTGGTTACATTGGTTAGACCTGTGTGATAAGGCAGCAGGGTTACATGTTGAGCTGCAATCATACATAGGATACAGTTGTTTGGTTAAGGACACTCATAGTCAATACTCATAGTTATACATTGAATAAGCATCGGTGGAGGGTAAGGCCTTAACAGTTGTGTGTGCAGTTTTAGGCAAACAATCTAGTTTTGATTGCCTTGTAGAAGGCGAGATGAGAGGCTTCAGCTGTGATGGCATGAGGCAGGGAGTACTCTTCCACAGCCCACACACCCACTCTGCATCATCCCACTACCACTTTTTATGACACTCTACTCACCTACTCTTCTGCAGCCTACTTCCCCATCCTACCTCTCACACTGTAACTTCCAACTGACCCATACTTCTGCACCCCACTCACCCACTGTACCTCACCCCACTCACCCACTCTTCTGAACCCCACACAAACACACACACTCTTCATAACTCAACTCACCCACTCTACTACACACATTCCACATCACCACTCTCTACCACACTCCACTAACCCACTTTACCTCACCCCACTCACATTCTACTACACCGTACTTCTCTGCTCTTCCTCAGCCTGCTTATCCATTCTACATCACCCACCCTATCCCCCACTCACATACACTACCCTCACTCACCCACTCTACCTGATCTACACTAAGTCAGTTTACTCACCCACTACACAGTATACCTCATACCATCACCCATGCTACTACACCATACTTACCCGATCTTTTTTCATCCCACTCACCCACTCAGCCCCACGGACTCACACTGTACCTCACCCACTGTACCTCACCCTACTCAGGTAATCTACCTCACTCACACACACTAACTCAATCCACATACTCACTCTACCTCAGCCACTCTACCTCAGTCACTCTTCCTCACCCACTCACCCAATCTACTTCACTCACTCATGCTACCCCACTCAGCCACTCAACATAACCCCACTCTACCTCACCCAGTTTAGCTAACCCCACTCACCCACGCTATTGAACCACACTCCCATACTATTTCTTACTCCACACACCTAATTGAGCCACTCTATTTACCCGCTCTACCTCATTCCACTCTTCCACTTTATCTCACCCCCTCCACCTTTATAGCTTACCCCAATAACCTATTTCATCTTACCCACTCTACCTCATCCTACTTGCCCATGCTACTGTGCCATACTCAGCCACTCTTTTCACCCCACTCACCCACTCATTATCACCCCAGTCTACCTCACACCACTCCCAAACTGTACCTCACATGTTTTATTGCACCCCACTCCACCACTCTACCTCAGCCACTGTACCCCATCGCAATCAACCACTCTACCTGACCCAACTGTACATCATGCACTCCATCTCTCCCCACTTACCCACTCTAATGCACCCCACTCACACACTTTCCACACCACACTCACCAGATATACCCCACTGTACATACCTGCTCTAATTCATTCCGCTCAATCCCTCTAAGTGATCCCACTCATCTACTCTAGCTCACTCCAATAACTCTAATGTATCTCTTTCAACTACCTCACCCTCTCTCTCTTCCTTATTTCACACACCCACTCTACCCCATTTCACTCACCCATGCTACTGCACCATACTCACCACCAAACTTTCTCACCTCACTTACCCAATCAACCTCCGAAACTGGGTTCAGACCCAGATGCAGCACGAGACAGCAACCATACAGGCGGTTGATGACACCCTTAGCATCCTTGATGACGGCTACCCCTGCCTCCAAGTTCTACTCGACATCTGAACTGCTTTTGACAGAGTAGAACACCAGTGACTTATGGACACCCTACATCAGCAACCTTGCCCTATGCTGGTCCACGTCCTACCTAACCAACTGCCAGCAGTTTGTTCAGATGTACATTCTATATTGCCAATGCTACCCATCACCTGTGGACTCCCGCAGGGTTCCATCCTCTCACCAGCAATCTTCAATCTGTGCATGGAGCCACTGTGAGGCCTACTAGCCACACACAACATACACATACACCAATGTGCCAATGACACACAGCTATACCTCAAGACCGACTCCATCAAGGACCTGCCTTTCATTTATCCAGTCTTGGATGTCCAGTGCATGCTTGTAGGTCAACCCCTCCAAGACCAAATTCCTACTCCTCACCAACAACACTGAACACTCACACATACAGACCTGGCTATCAACCATGAACTCTGAGGGCTTTATACCTGTGCTTGCGTCCTGCGCCAAGTCCCTTGGCTTCCACATCAACAAACACCTCTTCTTCAAGGCACACATTGCTAGGAATAATGCAGACAGCTTGGTATCAGCTCTCCCTCCTGCAGAAAGACAAACCCTTCCTCCCTCCAGACAGCTTTAGATCCAATGCACTACTCGAAGGCCTCCCATCGTCCTCCCTTCTATCCCAGAGAAATGTCCTACAAGCGGCCACACGTCTCATCAAGGGTCTACGCAGATACAACCACATCAGCTCTCCAATCATTGACCTTCACTGGATCCCACTGCACACACAAATCACCTTCAAGTCTTGCTGGATCATCTATAAGGCAGTCACCCTTAAGTTACCCAGCTACCTTGCGGAGAAACTCAGTATATCCAGAGGACAACACACCACCAACAGCCAGGACACGTGCAGACTTGAAATCAGCTGCTGAAAAAAGGAAAGGGCCAGAAAACAAGCCTTCTATGCCTACACCCCAAGACTGTAGAACCTCCTCCCCATCATCCTCAGACTCGTTCCCACACTCCTACAATTCAAAAAAGAACTCAAGACCCACCTCTTCAAGGAATATCTCTGCCTCAACACCTAGGCCATCACATTACCCCTCGAACCACCTGACCCACCAGCCGCCACCCGCTCCTTCTTCCATGCGCCCAGTACAGATGTACCCCTCCTCTGTGCCCCTCTGCATCCCACCTACCCGCTGTATAGCTGTTCTGTTGTTACCTCTGAAAAGTGCACTGTTATGCATCTGTACTGTTGTCTACCTTTGTAAAGTGCTCTGTTATGTATCTGTATTGTTGTATACCTCTGTAAAGCAATCCATTGCTTCTCCCACCCAATAAATACAATAATAATAGTAATAAATATAAAAAATAACTCACTTACTGTACCTCATCCCACTCACCCACTGTAACTCACCATACTCACCCACTACACCCGATTTACTCTACCTCTTAAGACTCATGAACTTGACTTCACCCTACTTAACCCACTCTACCTCACTCCAATCATCCACTCTTCCTACCCCACTCTCACATCACTCCACTGTCCTCACCCACTCCATCCCAGCCACACACCCACTGTAATCAACCCAACTCCCCCACTTTACCTCACACTACTCACCTTTTGTAACTCACCCCAATAACCGTACTTCATCTCATCCACTCTACCTCACCCCACTTACCCACTGTACTCCATCCCACTCACCCATCTTACTGCACGATACTTTCCCATTATTTCTTACTCCACTCACCCACCAACACTCACCCCACTCACCCACTGTAACCTATCCACTAAACCGCATTTCAAACACCCACTCTTTTTAATTTAACACATTTTATTGAGACTCATGAGTAATTCAAGCTGAACAGGAAACAATCAACACCGGTGTGTACACCCAGTATCGATTTCTCTAACTTGGCAAGCCTCATAAAATTGGTAGTTTTTACCAATACAGTTAACAGTTCAACATTGTCATCCTGTTAGCCGACAGGATTGTTTCCACAAATTCATAAGTTCTATGTATGAAATAAGAGAGGAAAGATTTGACAGAGTAGAACAGAGTGGGTGAAGCACACCTTTAGTTATAAAGAAGGGCAAGAAGAAGAATGAGAGCATCAAAAAGAAAGAGACCATCGGGAGGAGAAAGAGAAGAAGAAAAAGAAGATTAATAAAGGAAATAGGAAATAGAAATAGAAAATACATCAAGGATTGGATGTTTACAGATAGTGGAGCAAAATCAACATTCAGAGTATATATTTTGGAGCATGTCATTTGGATGTGTAGCTTGGTAATGTCTATAGAAAAATGAAATAGGCACAGCTGCACACAAATGTATATAAAACGTTTTGGATGGTTAGACAAAGTGGTGAGGTGCAGAGGAGAAAGACACAACCCTGACACTAGATTGTGATGATCAAAAGGCCAAAAAGACAAATGGTGTCCACAAACTTCAGGGGACGCGAGTGTTCCACAGTTCGTGGACACCGTTTGTCTTTTTGGTAGCTTGATAATGTGCCACCAAAGGGCTATAGACCTTTTCCATAGCATAGCTGGCCTCATGACATAAACCAATCATTGGGGCTCATTATGGTGTAGCCGGTAAAACCCGACGTTAGGCGATGGGTAACCAGCAACCCTGTAACGTCCTTACCGCCATCTGATATCCCGGTGCCACCGGGATATCACAAGTGACGGCGACAACGGTAAATCCCCATTTCCATGGAGTCCGGTGCTTCAGTGACAACCATGCTGGTAGGGGCCTGAAAACCCGGTAGGTCAGGCCTGCTGGGAGATCCATGGCCCTTACCAGAATTGCCATTCAGTCTATAAAGTCATATTACCATCCATACCTAAAAATTTAAGCCAGTCGGGACATTTGTTTATTTGTTTGTTTGTTCATTAATTTGTAGCGCACACCGAACCCTTGGGTAACTGGGTGCAACAAAATATGAAGGGTATTTATAGCATGGTTACATAGTTAAGTACAGGTAAGGTAGGGTAAATTGCATATATTACATAAACAGGTAGTCAATTGGAAGTTCATATATACATAATTACAGAGAAGGTGTAGTACTCATAGCTTAGATACTTAGTTAAGTTCAGGTAGGGTGCATTACATACATTGTGTAATTGGGTAGTCAAGTGACATTCATATATACAAAGTTGCAGAGTCAGCGTAAGATACAATCGGGAGCTAAATACAGAGGTTCAGATGGATGCAAACTCCAAGGAATGTGCCGGAATGTTAGTCATACTGGTCGTCGGATTGTAGCCAGTTCAGAGTGTTGCATCTGAAACTGTAGTATGCCTGATCTGTTCTGAGGTTAATAGGTAGTGCATTCCAGTATTGGGCAGCTTTTACCGGAAAACTGTTTCCACCAGTTTTTTTTAACCTGAATCTAGGTACTTGCAGACAGTGGGAGTTAGCCACTCAAGAGGGGCGAGTTTATGTTCTTCTGACTATTCTTTCCATGAGATAGGGTGGGGCTGCGTTATTCAGACATTTGAACGTTAGCAAGACTGTTTTGAAGAGGATCCTATTGCTAATTTTAAGCCAGTGATGATCTCTTCTCATGTTAGATACATGTTCTCTAGTTGATAGGTTCAAGGCCGTTCTAAGGACATTGTTTTGCAGTGTCTGGATTTTATTAGTGATGTATTTATTGGCTCCCAGATATAGGGCATTGCAATAGTCGTGTTTGGATAATATTAGGGCATTAGCTAGGATAATGCTGCTAGCCTGTGTTAGGAATGGCCTGCATAATCTAATAAGTTTACAGGTATAACCGGTGGATGAAGCAAGAGCGTTTACCTGTTTTCACAAGGTTAAGGTAGAGTCAAGATAGAAGCATAGCGCCTTCACTTCTTTGGCTACTGTAATTGTTTTACCATCGATGTTGAAGACGGAGTAATTGTTGTCAAGTTTTTTTTAGATTGGCGGCGGAGCCCAGGATCAGGATCTCTGTTTTATCATCGTTCAAGCAGAGGCCATGAGTTGCCATCCATGCCTGAATGAAGATGTACATTTCATTTACCAAGGTTGTATCAGAGACGAAATTGCCCAAAAGGGGAATGAGGATCTGGGTGTCACCGCGTAGTTAGTGTAGGTGACACCCAGTCTGTCCAATTTGTCAAATAGGGGCTTGGTAAATACATTATACATAGTGGGCAAAACACAAGAGCCTTGTGGCACGCCACATGCTGTCTGAATTGGGTCTGCCGATGCCGAGGTGGAGAAAACTCACATAGTCCTGTTGTCTAGGAATGACTGGACCCGGGCTATGGCTTCGCGCGAGAAGTGGGCAGCCAATGCCAGGTGTTTGCATAAGACTGCATGGTCCACCAGGTCAAAGGGTGCTGACAGATCAAGGAGGAGCAGCAGGGCAGTGTTTCCTTTGTCGGTAAGCTCATCAATTTGTGCCTTGAGGGCAATTAAGGCCGTCTCAGTACAATGTTGTGGTCTGAATCCGGATTGACCGGAGTCCAAGAGTTGGTTAGTCTCAAAATAGTTCTTAATTTGAAGATAGGCTACTCTATCAATTGTCTTGAGGAGGAAGGGGACTGTGGTAATAGGCCTATAGTTAGTGGGGATGGACGGGTCTAGTGTTTGTGTCTTGAGAAGAGGTAAAACCCAAGACTCTTTTAAGTTGCTTGGGACAGTATTGGATGAGAATGAAGCATTAATTAGTTTACAGATGAAAGGGGCTAAATCTCTTGCAGCATCCTTAATTATTTGGGCAGGGCAATTGTCACCTTTACAGTTAGAAGGCTTTAGGGAAGCAATCATTTTTTCAGTTTCTTGAATAGATACTTTGGTGAATGTAAATGGTGCTGGACCAGGCATGTCGTTCGTAGGGCCGGTTGTTGGTGTATCGGTAGAGAGCAAGGAATCTTTTTTTTGGCAATTTTAATTTGCAAAGTTGTTATTTTGTTGGCTAAGGCATTCTGGATGCTGGTGCACCATTGTTTGTCTTTGGGTAAGTTATCAGGTGGAGGAATGGGTTATTCTAATTCCCGAAGGATCACAAACAGTTCCTTAGTGCTGGAGCTGGCATTTGAGATTTTTTCATTGAAGAGATCTTTTTTTCGTGCGGATAATTTCTTTTTTGTAGTTGATATCCAGGCGTTTTAGTTGCAATTTGTTTTCATCTGCAGGGGGAGTGTCACCATAGAGTTTATAGTTTTCTTTTATGCATTCTTAGTTCTTTAAGGTGGGGGGTAAACCAAGCGTTGAGGTGTGGCTGTTGTTTACTCTTGCGTAGTTTAAGAGGTGGATTGGTGTTGAGGGCCTTGGTCATAGTGTTGTTGTAGAGATCCACAAGTAGATCAGGATCTGAGTTACTTGAGAGAGCATTAATAGCAGGAAGGAGAAGTGGTAAAGTTTGTCAGGTGTAATATTTTTTTTAGATCTAATGGGGAGGGGAGGTGCCATAGTTTTATCTTTGGCTATTTGTTTGTCTAAAGTTAGGGCAAAGTCAATTAGATGGTGGTCAGTCCAGGGTAATTTTAGTAATGGCGGTGGGACAGCTCAAGGTGGCTACCCAGTCTAAGGTCCTTCCTTTGTCATGAGTTGGAGAGAGGACTTTTTGGGATAGGCCATGTTCAGCGAGCATTGTTGCTATTGCATGAGCTTGTTACATAAGCTAGGATCACATCAAAAGTCCTCTAGCAATCCCCATGGGCAATTTCTGGCTTTTGAGTGAGGTTCCTTCTTACATATGTTCACTTCCATTCGATGTATATGACCCACCTCATTCCACAAATAAGACATCGAGAGTTTAGAGAAGTCTTTCCAATTTGATGTGATAGATTTAAAGGCTATATCTATTAATGTGTCAAGTAGTTTCTCTTGGGCAATGTTTCCTTTGCAGACAGGATGTTCACGGCCACTGAACAAATCTTAAAGGGAAACTGAACATGACATATGGACATAATCAATGTCCATACCTTTCACCAAAACCAAGCAATGAACTTGCACAGGAACAGTATATGTTGTATTGCTCCGTTTTACGTTTACCTGATCAGCACATGCCTTTAGGAGCCTACTTGATCTGTGTATCTGATTCTGGATGGCATGAACAGCGCCCTGCATTATAACCAATATAGTGACTGGGCGGTTGAGGCTGTCTTTGACCTATTTCGGACCAGAACAGGACTGCAAGACTTGTCCTTGGCCTCAAGCCCAGGGATTGTATCTCTCCAGCACTGAAATCTCTTAATTGGCTCCCAGTGGTTTCAAGGATTAAGTTCAAGACCCTTTGCATTGTCAACAAAGCCTTCTGGGGCCTGGGTCCGCAATACCATCAACTCTCCCTTCGGAAATACCTTCCTACTCAAGCTCTTCGCTCCTCCACCTCAAACTCCCTCAGGGTCAGTCTCTTCTCCAAGCAACAAGTTGGTGGTAGATCTCTTTCTTCGGTTGGGGCCTCCCTCTGGAACAGCCTCCGTGCCTCTCTGAAACTTGAGGAGAACCATCTTCGGTTCTGGAAGAACCTCAAGACCTTCCTCTTTGCTTCTGCCTTCTCTCTTCCTCTCCTCTGTTGATCTCTGTCTGCTTAAGCACTGGGCACATGGCTACCCTCTGATTTCGGGCCCAGATGCCTGCCCACCCAGCCACATACCCACACTGCCTCCTGGCAACCCTTTCACTTGGGTCTGTATCTGCACCCTACAGTCCCCTCCCTGCTCTTATTAGACACCCGCTGTCTGTGCCTTATTCTTGCACTTGCCACCTACTGGCCGCACTACCTGTTGTTGTTTTGATCAGGTGTTCAGCAGTTTCCACTCCTCCCCTCCCCTTGCCCTTTCCCCCTTCCCTCTCCCCTGAACATGCACATTCTCAATGTCACTGGGCCTAGTAAGATTGTTGTTTTGTCCTCCCTTGTACCCTTCCCTTGCCTCATCATGCCCTGAAACACTTGTGTATCAGCACGATATAATTAAAATAGCATATCATATCACGCCATCGCAGGACTTCAGCTAGAAAAGGCTATCCCACTCTGCCCAAGGCCTTTTCCCCATCTAACATTAATAGTTGCCCATGGTTTATCCATAGCCTTAGCTAAGTCTATTATGTCACCGAGTAAATGGGTGTTCGCTGATGCCAGGCTACCTTTAATAAAACCGGTTTGGTCTCTGTGCACCAATTATTGGATAAGCTGATCTAGTTTAATTGCCATTAGTTTGGCAAAGATTTTTGCCTCAGTGTAAATCAGTGTTTTGGGTCTGCAGCTTCTGACCGGCAGTGGATCTGCTTCTGGATTAGAAATAACATGTATCACATATGGATGAAAGGTCCCTGATGTGTCCCGCTTGTGCTTTAGGATGTAAAGAGATACTCCACTGTAGATGTAGATGAAAGGTAATCCAGAAACATCTGATAAACATCCATTGGCAGCCTGTCTGGCCCTGGTGCCTTCCCCTTCTTAAGTGTCCTATTTGGCAACTTAATTTCCACTAAGTAGATTTGCTTCTCTAATTTAGTAACTTTAACTTGGGGGATCATATGGTGAGTGGGGTTAGGAGGTATTTTTCAGGAGAGCTACAATTAAGGACTGAGAGGCAAGAGACTCCAGAGTGTAAAGGGCTTCATAATATTTTGCAAACTCTCTGCCATTTCACTGTCTCCAGTAGTCGTACTTTTCTCCACCTTTAAAGATATGACTTACTATTTTGCTTCCTGGCTTTAAGGTAGATGGATAGCATGGAATCTGCTTTTTTGCACCTCCAAAGAATTTGGAATGATATCTCAGAAGCACCCCATTATCAGAACTTTAAGAAGATCTGGAGTGGAAGCTTGGCTATATCTGTTTTCCACAACATTAATGTTGGTTAGGTTTTTAGCATTAGTCTGTCTCACCATCTTATCGTTTGAGGCCACATAGATATGTCCCTCAAATGCTGCCTTATGCACATCCAAAATTGTCACAATCATCGTGGTACTCTCATCCCATCCTTAGCACTTACGTTTTTCAAACATGTCACCTGACTTGTTTGCTAGCCGCTTGTTTGTCTCACCGCCACCTTTTTGTTCTCACCCACCTCTCCCCTTCATGCCCTATCTGAAATGTCATCAGGCTTAGTATGATAGTCGCCTGTTTTGTTCTTCTCCTTCTCCCTTAGTCCAATCCCTGCTACTTCCCTCTCCTCTTGTCAAACTCCAGCATTACCTGAATTGTCGTTAGGCATAGCAATGTAGCCCCTTGTCTGTCTCATTCTCTTGCCCCCCTCCACCCCTTCCCTATCATTGCCAATTTGCTCTTACTCTTTCATATATGTTCCCCTGACCTTTTTTTCAAAAGAAAGGGGGTGAGAAGCACACTCTGGTTCCCAGCTTGGTGTACCTTCTACAGTCCAGTAGATCTTCCCCTCCAAGTGCTTTCATCCCTCTTGCAATCTTCAGGGAGGCAGCCTGTTCATGTGTTAATGGTTAGTACCAATTATGGCCTCAGGGAATTCTGGTTGCTGTAGTCAATTCAAGTAGCAAGGAACCAACTCACCCTCAAATTACACAGTCTAAATCCCCAATTGGGGGAGGGGGAAAACCAGCAGTGTGGCTCTCCTAAGTAGGGACATGTGTCACCCCGGTGCCACCACTTCTGGAGCCGGGACTCCCAAAAATGTTTTTTGAAAGATAGGGTGTGAGGAGCGCACTCTGGTTCCCAGCTTCATGTACCTTCCATAGTCCAGTAGATCTTCTCCTCCAAGCGCTTTCATGCCTCTTGCAATCTTCAGGGAGGCAGTCTGTTCAGGTGTTAATGGTTAGTACCAATTATGGCCTCAGGGAATTCTGGTTACTGTAGTCAATTCAAGTAGCCAGGAACCAACTCACCCTCTAATTACAAAGTGTAAATCTCCAATTGGGGGAGGAGGAAAACCAGCAGTGTGGCTCTCCTGTGAAGGGGCATGTGTCACCCTGGTGCTGCCACCTCTGGAGCTAGGACTCGCAAAAACATTTTTTTAAAGAAAGGGGGCACGGGCGCACTCTCGTTCCCAGCTTGGTGTACCTTTAGCAGTCCGGTAGATCTTCTCCTCCAAGTTCTTTCATGCCTCTTGCAATCTTCAGGAAGGCAGTCTGTTCAGGTGTTAATGGTTAGTACCAATTATGGCCTCAGGGAATTCTGGTTGCTGTAGTCAATTCAAGTATCCAGGAACCAACTCACCCTCACATTACACATTGTGAATCCCCAATTGGGGGAGGGGCAAAACCAGCAGTGTGGCTCTCCTCAGTAGGGGCATGTGTCACCCCAGTGCCGCCACCTCTGGAGCCCGGGACTCCCAACATTTTTTTTGGAAAGAAAGGGGGTGAGGCGCGCACTCTGGTTCTCAGCTTGGTGTACCTTCCACAGTTCAGTACAGCATCTCCTCCAAGCACTTTCATGCCTCTTGCAATCTTCAGGGAGGCAGTCTGTTCAGGTGTTAATGGTTAGTACCAATTATGGCCTCAGGGAATTCTGGTTGCTGTAGTCAATTCAAGTAGCCAGGGACCAACTCACCCTCAAATTACACAGTGTAAATCCCCAATTGGGGGAGGGGAAAAACCAGCAGTGTGGCTCTCCTGAGTAGGGTCATGTGTCACCCTGGTGCCACCACCTCTGGAGCCCGGGACTCCCAAAAACATTTTGTGAAATAAAGGGGGTGAGGGGCGCACTCTGGTTGCCAGCTTGGTGTACCTTCCACAGTCCAGTAGATCTTCTCCTCCAAGCGCATCTCCTGACCTATTTGATAGCACCTTGTTTGTCCCCCCCAAACCCTATCTGTTCCCACCCTGCCCTCCCCCTCCAGCACTATCGGAATTGTCATCAGACCTTGTAAAATAGTTGCTTGTTCTGTTCCTCCCCTTCTCCCTTATTCCAATCCCCTCTTGCCCACCCTCCTCTTGTTAGATTGCAAGAGCACCACCCAATCTGCTGCCATTACCACCAGTGCATGATCCTATTTCTGACCTAGACACAGAGGTCAAAAGCCTTTTGCTTAGGAACAGGTAACAGATTCTAGAGAACGATGAATTTGCAGGGGAATCGAATGTATATACCAACTCACCTGGGTTGAATATGTGCCAAACATCTGTTAGATTAATGTTCTGGACAAATTGTTCAAAAGCCTTATGCATTTTTGATGGGCTGAATTTCCAATTTGATTTCCTATTCAAGATGGGGTTTAGCTGTAAATTACAGCCCCCAACCCAACACAAATTGATAATCAGTTTCTTGTGTGTAACATGAGCCAGAGATTATGCCAAAACCCCTGATCTGCCTGATTAGGCTCATAGACATTTAGGATTGTTAAACAGACCTTTTCTATTGTACAATCCACTATTCCATATGTCCCACTTTCATCTGCATCCAATCTGATTACCTGAACTGAGAGCATCTTGTGAACCAGAATGACTACCCCTCCCTTCTGACCTTTTGACTCGGGATAATACACCTGGCCTGTTCACTGACCTTTAAGCTTAACCGCCTCCCTATGAGGAAGGTGGGTTTCCTGAATAAGTGTCACACGAGTGTCCATCTTCTTCAGAACAGAACCTTTTATCTTTTAATAGGGGCTCGTAACCCCTTAACATTGCACGTGAAGAGATTTACCATCTTATTTCAGTGTTGCTGATGTACTAATAGTGTCCCTTTTGGTGTTAACCATAAACCACCAAGCAACAACCTATTGATTCTTAGAAACATAACATACAAAATTCATCCTAGGCAAGAGAAGAGAAAAAGAAAAAGTGGAGCAAGGGTAGAACAATAAGGATTAGACAAATGTCTTATCATAAACCCCACAGTGGTCAGCAACTCGCCTAACCCCTAGAAGACAATGCTCTACTGACCTTGTGCCGCCACCAGTAAAGCAGAGACTGAGAGAGGAACCACAAGCACGGACGCTGACTGGAGCGAAGAAGAAACACGGTTGCTAGCTGGAAACCAGGAGAACTTTGGGAAGGGTTCCAAGTCGGTCCAGAGATGAAGGACCAACCGGCAAGCAGGGAAGCCCTGCGTTGAGGAGAAAGCAGCAGTGGAGGCGTGCTGCCGAGGGAAACAGCACAGCCCCAGATGAGCAGAACACTGCAGAGCTGCCACAGCCCCCAGAGAGCCACAGGAAACCATGGAGAGCATGGAGAAGCACGCGGGAAATCCCAAGACTGACCAGAGAGGACCGGCAAACACACTAAAGGTACCTGGGTGACTGGGATGGTTGGTGGGGTTGCAAGAGAGAGAGAAGAACAGGTCTAGTACCTGCACCCAATTGAGTAGAGCATCACAAATCCTCTTCATCGGCACAACACCTACCAGAGGGGTGAGCCAGGACTGCCAGAGCAGTCAGAGAGAGAAGCACAATTCTGAGACCTGCACCCAATTGAGAAGAACATCACCAATCCTCTTCTTTGGCAGAGAAGTGAGCCAGTCTGGCCAGAGCAATCAGAGAGAAATGTTTGGGTATGGGACCCACACCCAACTGAGAAGAGCATCACAAATCCTCTTCTTCAGCAGGAAAGTGAGCTAGGTCTGTGAAAGGAAAGCAGCAGAATCCCACAGGTCTGGGGCCCATACTTACATGCCAGTAAACCAAGGTGAAAGGAAGACATAGGGAACAGAAGCATTCCCCCTGGTGAAATGGAACTGTGATAAAGAGTCTGAGGAGGGCCTGGGAAAGGGAGTCATTCTCCTGCACTTTGCGGACTGTGGTAAAGGGCCAGAGAAGAGACATGGGAAGGGGGACATTCCCCTTACTATGGTGAAACTACAAGCCAACAGAGATCAGGGAAAGGAAGCCATAGCCCCAGTGCTATGTCCCAAAGCAGAGCCAAGACAGGCCCAGGGAAGGGAATCATTCTCCTGGCACTGTGAATGTACTGAGATCAAGATACCTGGAGAAGAGAAGGGAGGCATTCTCCAGGAAGCCAATAGGGAAGAACACTATGGACAGTAAGGAATGATGTTTAAGTTGGAACTTTACCTTTTAAGTTTAAATTGCGAACTTTACAACAAAACAAGCTGGAACATTGTTTGGTATATTGGAAAGGAACTGAGACCTGGAGAATTTGCACTATGATCCATTGTCAAGAAGAAGGGAGCCATTCTTCTGGACCAAGAAGACCCACTACTTCTTTAGTTTGGTTACAAGTGTGAGGTGCAGTGGTAGGAATTTTGACACACAGTGTACTCTTTTCATTTACTTGGACATTCTGACAGAATCCTTACTTGAGGCAGGTAACCACCTCTTAGAGTTAAGGAGAGATAGGTTTCCTCTTTATTTTGATTAAATAAAAGTTTATGCCAAAAAGCATGCCACCTGTGTGTCAGTCTCCTCGTTCTGCACCTTTACACTTTGCATTCATTATTTCCATAGAATCGGTGATTCCTTTGGACTATTCCAAGATGGCCACACCATTAGCTTCTGTGAGGCTGTGATCGATGTGAGAAAGGAAATATGGCATGTCCGTGAAAATGTTTTTCTTTTTTTCAGCACAATCCTTGCCCCAGGCCTGAACCGCTTTCAGTGCTTGTGCTTTCCTGCCTACCTCCACTGAGGAATAGGTGTCCCCGCAGCCTTTCATGCAGGTGTAGCTGCACCACCTCTCCTCATCTGCTCCTTCCCTACTGTGGAAGCGGTCACATAGACGTGTGGGGTCGCTGTTGATTGTCAATGCATGATGACTCCATCTCCTCACCAAGTGCTCTGGTGGATGCTGCAGTGCTTGACGACCATGTTCCCTGAAAGTGGGACAGTTCCATACTGGCAATGCTCTTCCTTTTATATCTTATTGGTGCTGGGACACGGCTTGCTAGATTATGCTGCCATTTTACCATCTACTGGCCAACACCCACTCTTTTCCACAAACTCTTCTTCTCCTCACTCAACTACTTGAACACAACCCCCTCACCCACTCAATGCCACCCAATCTACCTTACCATACTCACCCCTCTTACCTACTCTTCCACAGCCCACTCATCCACTCTACTTCTCCCCACTCACACTTTCTACAACACTCCACTATTCCTCACCCTACTTCTCTGCTCTACCTCTCCCACTGTACCCCATCCCACTCACCCAGTATACTGCAACTTACTTACCCATTCTTTCTCACCCAATTCATCCATTCTATTTCAACCACTCTACCTCACCTAACACACCAATTCTTTTGCATCAAACTCACCCACTCCTCCTCTCCAGACTCACCCATTATACCTCACCCCACCCACCCAACCTCCACCCTCCCTCACCCACTGACTCACTGCAGTCCCTCCCAATGACCCACTCTGCCACCCTTGCTTACCCACTCTTCCCGGCTCCACTCACTCACTTTATCTCACCCTCTCGTCAACTGTACCTCACCCACTCTACCTAACTCCACTCACCCACAGTAAATCACCCCTTACCCTCTTTAGTTAACCCCATAAACCCTACTCAATCTCATCCACTCTACCCCATCCACTCTACCTTACCCATTATACCTCATCCCACTCTACCCCATCCCACACACCCATGCTACTGCACCATACGTACCCATTCTTTCTCACACCACTCACCCACCTCAACCACTGCACCTCACCTCACACCACACATAATCTCTTCCGCACCCCACTCACCCATTCTACCTCACCTCATTCAACCACTCGCCCTCACCCACTCACTCACTGTAGCTCATCAACTCTACCTACCCCCACTGTATCACATCCTCTTTTTTATTGTGTTTGGTTTTGTTTTAAAAACGTACACACACTTTCATATCAAACATAACGGAGTACAATTACATTCACCCTATAAAAACACAATTTATATTCAATGTTATTGACATTAAATATCCTAAAATAGAAAAAAAGAAAGCCCTCATTAATACCTAATAGATATATTATGCAAAAAGGCTAAGCGACCGAGTATACAACATTACAAATGTCCCCGTTTGCCATAACCCATTCACCCACTGGATCTCACTTCACTCACCCACTCTCCAACACCCCACTCACAAACTCTACATCTCCCACTCTACCTCACCTCATCCACCCCTCTACTGCACCCAAGCACACTCTTTCTAACCTGGCATCCCCATTTATCATCACCCCACTCAGGCACTCTATATCCCCCACTCTACCTCACTCCACTCACACACCCTATCTCACACCACACACCCACTGTACCTCACTCATTATACCTCACTCCATTCATATATCATAGCTCACTCCACGCACCCACTGTACCTCACCCCCTCTGCCATGGTCCCATTCGCCCACTCATCCTCACTCCACTCACCCACACTACCACATCCCATTCACCAATACTACCTCACCTCAATCACCTGCTCTACTGCCAATCAAGCATGTGCTTTCTCACATACTCATCCATTTTTCCTCATCCTGCTCAGTCACTCTACGTCACCTATTCTACCACACCCCATTCACCCACTCTGCAGCACATCACTCACCTACTCTTCCTCATTCCACTCATCCATTCTACCTCAATCAACTCACCCACCCTACCAAACCCTACTCACTTACTCGTCCATGTCCCACTCACCCATTCTGCTCCATTTATCTCACCCACTCTACTGCACACCACCCACACACTCTTCCATACCCACTTGTCATGACCAAATTCACTCATTATACATTACTCACTCTATCTCACCCAAACTACCTCACCCTCATCACCCACTCTTCCACACCCAACTCACCCACTCCACCTCACCTTATCAAACATTCTACTGCGCCCCTCACCCACCTTTCCACCCTACTTCCCCACTCCACCTCCCCTATCCTACCTCACCTATCTACCTCACACCACTCACTTCAACTCATCCCATTCACTCACATTACCCACCACACACACACACACACACTCAACTTCACCCACTCACTGATTCTACCTTACTCCACTCACCCACTTTAATTGACCCTCTCTACCTGACCCAATCCAAGACATTGTTCTTTTTTACTATAACCATGCCTTGCTCCTGCTGAGCACCGGCTCGGCCATATGATCCATGACATCAGTAAGGGAAAGGGGTTGACCCACGTAAAGGTCTGGATAGAGACAATGGAAGACTTTGAGAATAGACTGTTTACTGATGGGACTACAGTTGCCCTGGAAAGAAATAAACAGGATGGCATTCAGGATTAAAGCACACTTTTCAAGCAAGCATGTCCCGAAGAATTTGATAAAAATATAGGCCTGTGTGGAATCTCCAAGATGGACCCAGGAAACCTGATTTATTTTGAGGATATAGAGGACAAAGCTTTTTTGAAGAGATCATAATAACAAAGGGAATAGGGCGATATGCGAGGGATAGGTACTCAGAGAACATGCACACACTATACACTGTGCAGGACAATTGCTCTGAGCATTCATTTGCAGCTGTCTTTATGGTGGTCAGGGGCTTACTTGGGTTGACACTCCTCTGGAGAACTATATCTGAATAAGGTGATATGATATGATATGATATGACATTTATAACGCGCCTATACACAAGTGTTTCAAGGCGTGATGATCTGGGAACAACTTCAGGGGTCCCTTAAGCATGTCCACAAGCCCACCAACAATTCTGAATTCTTGGAGGGCATTTTGATGTTTTGATGGCAGATCCGTACCCCGTTATCTATGCAAGGATGATAAAACACATTATTTCCGGGGGAGCCCAATGTGGCAGCAATATACCACCCATCTGAAAGCTTTTATCATTATGGTATGTTTCTTAGCTTCTCAACCATTTTATTGCACCAGTGGCCTAGTAATTATAGTGCAATAAAGAAGTATATCAAATTCTGATAGTGTTGCCAAACATATATTGTAAAAAAGAACACAAGTGCAGTGCGTCACCTTTAAGTGCCCATTAAAAGCCTGCAAAGTTTAACTGAAGGAGTAGAAGGTGAAGGAACAGTTACAGTCAGCAGGGAAAGAGGCTTGATTGCTGCCACTGTTGCCATTGCACTATTGTCAGTGCCAAGGGGAGGAGCAGTGGTTGGTTTGTGGAGGGATGGTTGACAGGGGATAAGGGAAGGCACTGGTGGTTCAGGAGAGGGAGGACACAAGGGAGACATGTGTTCTGCCTTGCATCTAAAATAATGTGTTTTTTATACTTATAAAGCTAGGTGTGGTCCCCCCCTCAATCCTTGCATGCACAAAGCTGAGGATGATAGTCCTCAGAAGAATAGGAAGGCCTGCCTAGTTCTCCAATCAATCAAATTGTACTCTCTTACACCACTGCTCCTACTGTTGAAAGTAACAAAACGCTGGACCAATAAGTGTGCCATATTGCTCGGGACATGCTGACAGGTGTTAGTATCACTTGCTGATCCTCTGTGGAAATGGTTTTCAGTCCATAATCAGGCAACAGGGCACCATGACTCTTCTTCCTTGGAGCCACATGGTGGGAAAAGGGGGCTGTGGCAGTGGAGCATCAAATGGGTAGGGGGTGGACGTCAGTGGTGCTGAAGGAGGCAGTGGGACCTGTGTGGCGGTGGGTGAGAAGGCAGGCACTGCAAGAGTTTGGGTGGGTGAAGAGAAGGCAAGGACTGCAAGGGTGGAGATGGGTTAAAGGAAGGCAGGGGCTAAATAGATGGGGAACGTGAGGAGATAGGGGTAAAAGTGTGGGACAGGTGAGACGAAGGCAGGGGCTAAAAGGGTTGGGTGGGTGAAAAGAAGGCATAGAGTGCAAGGGTGATATAGGAGAAGTGGGAGGTAAAAGGACAGGCAGGGTGAGGAGAAGGTAGAGGTACAAGGGTGAAGGCTGTAACCTGACCCTCATGACTTCCCTCTATGATTTCTATTTCAAAGGTAGGAGCAGGCACCACCACCTTGCTCTCAACCAGCATGTCCAAATCGTCACTGATGTGGAACACTCTGTGAACGAGATTTTGCAAAGGCCTCCTGTGAGTCTCCAGTTCAGAGAACATGCATTACATACTCGATGCTGTGTGTCAGAAGAATGGGAAACAAAGTCAGAGCTTTGGCCCACTCCATGGCATAGTCCAGCACCTTTTCTTGCCTCTTTCTGGAACTGCAGAGCATCTGGAGAGCACAGTGTTACATATGTTAGAACATTTGAGCACATCACCAATAATGTAGCAGAAAACACTGTGGGGATTTCCAGGAGAAAGAGGGCGAGGGAGAGAGAAAGAGATAGATATTGGCAATGACGAGCATTGTCATTGGTGAGTGGTATACACAGGACAATAACATATAGTGGCATTGAAAGTGCACTTGGGTTGTATGCAGAAATACGTTGCATTACTGTAGAAGAAAAGGAATGAGAGAAAGAGAGAATGTTTGTGTGTGAGAGAGAGAGAGAGAGAGAGAGACAGGGAGAGAGAGAGACAGAGAGACAGTGAGAGAGAAATTACATGTGCAGTATCAACCACAATAACGTACTTTATTCTAATAGGACATAATGAGGCAGAGTGAAAGAGAAAGCAATTGAATGGGAGGCAGAGAGGATTGCCAATGATTGACATGTTCAGTGGTTTGTGACATGCACTGCACAGTACCGCCCCATACTGTACATAACTGTAATGGTAAAGAGGAGTGGGCTAGAGTTTATCGGGCGGAAGGTACAGACTTTTCAGGGGTACCCGGGTCTAGGCAGGGTCTAAGTCTTGTAAATGTTCTATGCTTCAATGACCAGAGAGTACTCCAATACAGAGTAGAATGGTTATACGTTGCAATCATGCTTGGGTTTTTAAACATACTCTGGCCTTTTTACAGGCTGCAAAAAGATTCATATACTAACTGGTACCACCACAGGTCAGTAAAGCTGACATTAAATTGAAACAAGTAGGGGGCTGTGGAGGTCGCAGCTACTAATGCCTATGCAGTAACCCTCCTTTTTGTTTGGTGCGGTGAGAGTGAAGACAGTGGCTGTCTATTCTTACAGTATTTGTTTTGTGTGCAGTAAAATGCAGGGATGGTAGGCATTGGATTGCATTGTACTGTGGCCTTCTTGCTTGATGAAGGACAGGTGTGCCCTGAGTACGCTCATGTCGCTAGCCTGGACACTTGACCTTCAGAAATCTTTTATATATATAGAAACATACATTGTGTTTTTTAAAGACTCAAAAGACTAGATTCCCCTTAGCGAGACCTGTTTGCAGTTTGCACGTGCAGTTAGGCCATAAGACATTGCCATAGAATTGTTTCCAGGACCTTAGACAGGATATGCTGCTATGTCCTTTTGACTGATAAGCATACAAATGCTTTGTATACAACGTTGTATTTTGCAGAGCTCATCTCAGGAATCCCAGCATGAATGCCCTGGGCCAGAGACCAGGGATACGAGGTATGCACACCCTGTACACTTTGTACAGGACACACATGCCACATGATAAAAGTTGAGGTCTGCAACCTACACCTCTCTGGATGTTTTGTACTACACCATCCATGACCCTTCACCATTCATCATGCTGTCTGGTGCTGCATGGAGGTTCAGTCAAAGACATCTGGAAAGCCAAAGATTGTAGATCGATGCTGAATGCAGTGGCAATAAAGCCCCTCCATAATGCAAAGGTATGTGCTTGATGATTTCATGTATGCGCTTCCAGGCTGCGGATGCTGCGTTGTGATGGCCCTGAATAATGGCATATTCCGCTAAGTGACAACCATAAGTTTTCCATTGGGAATGACCATGCAAATCTTGTCCTTTGAGGGAACTGAAACTGTATTTCTGTGAGCTCACCGTCCCATAATGACAGACTCTGGGGATTTCAACATTTAGTGTTGCATTGTTCATGATAGTAACCTTTTCTGAAAAAAGTGTGGTAGTATATGATTGATATATGTTTGTTTTGTTGAACATACTGTCAAGGTGAGTTCTGTTCCACGCAGAAGCAGCACGAACTCCTACCTCCCCTTGGCGGTCTTGGTGCCTGGATTAGGCAAACGCAGGTCACCGCGACCCCCACGGGGAAAGAGGGTTGGGGTTCTTGGATTGGATGGGTAGAGGATTATTAGGTACACCGGGTTGAGGTTTAGGGAGCGGTTATGGATAGGCAGGGGATTTCTAGGAAAGGCATGCTCCTTGGCTCTGTCCTCGGCTAGCTGTTACAATAGACAGAGGTATTGCAGCCTTCACGGCTTTTTCCACATCACATGCATTCCCTCATACATGCGTTACCCTTTTCTGAGATCAAGACATGCATCCATGCGTTACCCACTTGGTGTTGCAGCCCCACACTCTGTTATAATCAGCACAGAGGTGGAAATTCGAATTGCAGGTTAGAAACAATAACGTAACAGTATGCTATTCAGTATCTCCAGTTGTTCAGGAAAATAAAACAAAATACTGGATTGGAGCGAGCACTCCTGCGCGTGCACAACAAATCAGACTGTTTTCATGCATAGGCAAATAACTTATAGGCACTAAGCTCTGGCTTCGCCAAGCGTCCTGCTCCCTTGCGGTTTGGGCGGATTCTGTAGGCTGCTAGGGCTGAGGCATTTTCGTTCCTGACACACACACAAAAAGAAAACTGTTAGTGCGTGCCCCCCTAGAAGTGTGTAGATCCTGTCTCCCAATCAGCCCAAACAATGCCTGCAACTGGCGAGCATAACGTAGCATGCAGTTAGGAGTTAGTATGTTGAAGCGTTCCGCTATTCACTCGTGGTCGCTTCCCAGAAGTTAGTATTTCAAAACTGGTCAGAAACTCGCTCCGGAAAACTTCCGTAGCAGTAACACTAGAGCGGCACTTATCTCATGAAGCGCGGGGCCAAGGAAGGTGTTTTCCGGCGAGGACGGGCCCCGCAAGGGAGGTTTTGCCAGAGCTCCGCTGAATGCATCCTGTCCGATGCAATCTCAAGCGCAAACAAGCGTTCGCGGGTTGCGCATGCGCAGTAGCTCTCTCGTGCATGCGCGATGCCTTGGGCGTGGGCTTGGGCGTTGCCTGGGCCATTTGCAGGTCCCGTGTGCCTGGCTTGTTCCAGAGAGTCGGCTGGGCAGCTGGGGCTGCGGTCCTATGCCCGGAGGCTGCTGGGATTTGAAGTCCTGCTACGAGCCTCTTCTTGCTTCTAATTGTCCTGCTATCACACAAAGCACATCTGCAACCTGGACACAAATGACATCTACTTAATGGCTTACCCATACCTGTTCCAGCAGCAACTTCATGCTTTCCTTCATTAGTGTTCGCCTTTACGACAGTACACCCCCTCCCCACCGAAGGGCCTGGCTTAGAGGGGTGGTTGCAATGGAACAGGCGCATGAGCCGAGGAGCATGCACATTAGAGGCGGGTTCCCATGATCTATCTTCGGGGCCAAAACCCACCCAATCTATGAAGTAAAATAACTGGCCTCCCCGTATTCGTGAATTAAGTATTGCCTTTACCTCATATTCTGGAAACCCCTCGACTATAATGGTTGGTGGTCTTTGCATTCGTATGTGAGGGGCTGCAGGCTTCAAGAGAGCCACATGAAAAACAGGGTAGACCTTCATGTGGGAAGGCAAACGCAGTGGCATGGCCACTGGGTTTATAACTTGTGTGATGCAGAATGGGCCAATAAAACGAGGTTTTAGCTTTTGAGGGCCTGATATACGTAAATGCTTGGTTGAAAGCCACACCTTATCACCTATTTGATAGTCTGGGTTGGCTCAATGCTTTTTATCAGCATGTTGTTTGTTCGTGATTTTAGCTTTTATCAAATTCTGATGAGCCTTTTTCCAAGTTTCTGTTAACAAGTTTATTCTTGTCTGCACTGATAGTAAAGTATCTGGAAGTACTGCGGTAGATAGTTGCACATGTGGTTTATACCCATATGTTGCGAAGAACGGTGAGTACCCAGTGGCAGTATGTTGTGAGTTGTTGTATGCTAGTTCTGCAAGCCACAGGGTGTCCAGCCAACTTTCTTCTGCCCCATGTGTAAAACAACGAAGATACTGTTCGAGAGTTTGGTTCAAGCGCTCGGTCTGTCTGTCTGTTTCGGGATGGTAACTGCTGGACAACTGTAACTGTATACCGATCTTTTTACAGAAGAGACGCCAGAATTGGGACGTAAACTGAGACCCCCGATCTGATATGATGTGTTGTGGTACTCCATGCAATCGGACTATGTGCTGCAGGAACAAGTCTGCGAATTCACCCGCAGACGGTAGGCCTTGACAAGGAACAAAGTGAACGAGTTTAGTGAATGAGTCTATTACCACTAATATGGTTCTGTAATTCCGGTCCGGAGGCAATTCCACAATAAAGTCCAGTGACACGGTATGCCACGGCTGACATGGTGTTGGTAAAGGTCTAAGCAGACCCATGGGTTTCTTGTGCTCTGTCTTGTTCCGAGCACACACTTCGCATTGTGTTACATATTCTCGAACTTCCTTATGAAGGTTCGGCCACCAGTAATGTCGTTGAATCAACTCCTGAGTTTTATTAATGCCTGGATGTCCCGCTAATGGCGAATCATGGCACCAGTTGAGTGCTTGGGTTCGCAGTGTTTGCGTTGGTAAATACACAACCTTACCCTGATACGGTATCCCTTCTTTCAATCGTCGCTCCTGTGTTGGATCTTCCCACTGGTGCAATTCCTGTGCCGTCATTGCATCACCAATTTGTTCCAATAAGGTATTGGTTGTACCTCCTATGATTTTAGTTAGGGTACTATAGGTTTTGCTTCCTCTTCAGTGTTAGGGCAGCTTGGTGGCTCTGGATACCTAGATAACAGGTCAGCTTTCTTATTCTCTTGACCTGGGCGGTATGTTACCACGAAATCAAAGTCCGCGAAGTACATGGCCCACCGTAGTTGATGTGGGGTAAGGGCACGTGCGGATTTTAAGAATTGAAGGATCCGATGATCCGTTAGTACGGTTATTGTGTGCCTTGCCCCTAACAAATAGTGTCTCCATTCAGCAAAGGCGGCTTTGATAGCAAGTAGTTCACGGTCAGCAATGGTGTAGTTCTGTTCTGCAGAATTGAGTTTTCTCGAATAGTAGGCTACCGGATGTAATTGTCCAGACTGGTCCCGTTGTGACAATATAGCCCCCAATGCGTAACTAGAAGCGTCTGTTTCCACCAAAAAAGGCAACGTGGGATCTGGATGGAGAAGAACAGGTGCTGAAGTAAACGCTTCCTTCAGTTGTTGAAAACTATGTTCTGCCTCAGGCCCCCACACAAATGGTTTTCCTTTTCTCAGCAGTCGAGTGATGGCTAAACTTTTTTTGCGCAAATCCCTGGATAAATCTTCGATAAAAGTTTGCGAACCCCAGTACGGATTGCACTTCTTTGATGTTTCGTGGGGCCGGCCACTCCAGAATTGCTTGTACTTTATGCGAATCCATCTTGACTCCGTCGGGTGATAGAATGAACCCGAGAAACTCCACCGTAGTACAATGAAAAGTACATTTTTCCAATTTGGCGTATAGATGGTGCTCACGCAAACGTTGCAATACAGATTTTACATGCTCTATGTGTTCCTGTTTGTTACAGGAGTAAATCAGGATATCGTCGATGTAGACCACGACGAAGACATCCAGGAATCCTCGCAGAACCTCATCCAGAAAATGTTGAAAGGCGGCGGGTGCGTTACAGAGACCGAATGGCATGACCTGATATTCGTAGAGTCCGAACTTCGTCCTAAAGGCGGTCTTCCATTCATCTCCTTGACGCACCCGCACCAGATGGTAGGCCCCGCGTAGGTCCAGTTTTGTTTGGTTTGCGCTCCACGTACTTGGTCCAATAAGACTGGTATCAGGGGGAGTGGGTATCGAATCTTAATCGTGATCCGATTTATTGCCCTATAGTCTATGCACGTCCTAAGGTCCCCGGTCTTCTTCGGGATGAAGAATAATGGCGAGGAGACTGGGGAAGTAGAATGGCGGATGAAACCATTTCGCAAGTTGGTGTCTATGTACTCCTTAAGATGCCGATTTTCTGCTTCTGTGAGGGCGTATATCCGACTGCACGGTAAGGTGGCTCTGGGTTCCAAATCTATCCTACAGTCAAAGGATCTATGTGGTGGTAAAGTCTCGGCGGCTGCCTTGCTGAAAACATCGCAGAAGTCTTCATATTCTTGGGGCAAATCCCCTAACAGGCTACGGTCATCTTCGTTTGTGGCCCCCAACACTTGCACCACGTGTTTTACGTTCTTGGTGCAATGTGTATTGCAATATTCTGAGGAAAAGCGAACCGTGCCACAACTCCAGTCAATAACTGGATTGTGTAACATGAGCCAAGGCAGACCAAGGATGAATCCAAATTGGGGGGCCGCAATAACATCAAATCTGATTAGTTCCTTATGACCTCGAATGTCCAATACCATCTCACCCGTTTGCTCCGTCACAGGCCCAGACTTCAATGGAGACCCATCGACTGAACAGACCGCTTCTTGTACATCTTTAAGTTGTACTGGTAAGCCCATCTTTTGAACATAAGCAGCATCCACGAAATTGCCTGTGGCTCCCGAATCCACCATGAGAGTGACGGGCTGATCAGCTTAACTTGTCTGTAGAATCCCTGTGACGGTAATGTGTATTTTACTGCTGTAAGTTACATTACCCAATGTGTGCTTAGGGGCGTTGTGATGGTTTTGGCTTGACAGATTTGCCCTACTCACTGGCGAGCACTGGCGTTTCCCGAAGGCGTGCCGGAACTACCCTGCAATGACATTTTATTTGGTTTTACTCCACATTCCTTTACGAAATGTCCTGCTTTGCCACAATACAAGCAAAGCTTTTCTCGCCGCCGCTTCTCCCTTTCTTCTCTGGAAATCGGTCCTCTAATTGACCCTATCTGCATGGGCTCTGACTCCGGAGCTCTTTCTGCCTTACCAGAACTGATCGGGCCTTTCTGATAGTCCAGCCTAGCCGAGTTTGGTTTATTCTCCCATCTCCTTCTGTTTTGCCTTCTTTCATTTTGACGATGATCTAAGCGTAAGGCCAGATCTATCATTGCCGTACACGTGGTTGGTTGGGGATCTACTTGTGCTATCAAGTCTTTTAGCTCCTCCCGAAGTCCCTGATAGAAGAGGGCCATTCTCTTCTCGTGTGGCCACTCGGCTTCCACTACCAGACGATTGAAGGTGGTTACATATGAAATCAAATCCTTGCTTCCTTGTCGCAAAGTGAGGAGTTCCCGATCCCGTACTAAAGAGGCTGCTTTCCTATTGAATATTTTCCCAAATTCTTCTTGGAACTCCCCCCAATCATACAAAACGGCATCATCTTTTTGCACTAACGGGGTTGCCCAGGCTGTGGCATCTCCCGTAAGATAAGAAATAAGAAAAGCGGTCGGGGATTGCGCGGTACGAAATATAGTTGGTTTTGTGAGGAAGTGCAACTGACATTGTGTCATCAATACTGAGTATTTGTGTGGGTCCCCCCCGTACCTTTCTGGGGCAGCCAAGGGCATAGGTGGCTCAGTAGTCACTTGGACCTGCACCGGGGTTGGTGGGGGCCCCCCTGGGAGTGGCCTACCCTGTGCGGGAAGCTCCTGCACTCGAGTGGTCAAAGTAGCATAATCCTGCCTAGTAAGATCTAGTGCAGCCTGCAGTTCGTTTAAGACACAAGCTATGTCCTCCATTTCTTGTTTCTGAGTTCGTGCTACTTGGGCGTATGAGTTATACGTGGGTTCGCGCTTCTGTCAAAGCGAGTTCCGTTCCACGCAGAAGCAGCACAAACTCCTACCTCCCCTTGGCGGTCTTGGTGCCTGGATTAGGCAAACGCAGGTTACCGCGACCCCCACGGGGAAAGAGGGTTGGGGTCCTTGGATTGGATGGGTAGAGGGTTGTTAGGTACACCGGGTTGAGGTTTAGGGAGCGGTTATGGATAGGCAGGGGATTTCTAGGAAAGGCATGCTCCTTGGCTCTGTCCTCGGCTAGCTGTTACAATAGGCAGAGGTATTGCAGCCTTCACGGCTTTTTCCACATCACATGCATTCCCTCATACATGCGTTACCCTTTTCTGAGATCAAGACATGCATCCAACATTCATGCATGCGTTACCCACTTGGTGTTGTAGCCCCACACTCTGTTATAATCAGCACAGAGGTGGAAATTCGAATTGCAGGTTAGAAACAATAACGTAACAGTATGCTATTCAGTATCTCAAGTTGTTCAGGAAAATAAAACAAAATACTGGATTGGAGCGAGCACTCCTGTGCGTGCACAACAAATCAGACTGTTTTCATGCATAGGCAAATAACTTATAGGCACTTAGCTCTGGCTTCGCCAAGCGTCCTGCTCCCTTGCGGTTTGGGCGGTTTCTGTAGGCTGCTAGGGCTGAGGCGTTTTCGTTCCTGACACACACACAAAAAGAAAACTGTTAGTGCGTGCCCCCCTAGAAGTGTGTAGATCCTGTCTCCCAATCAGCCCAAACAATGCCCTCAACTGGCGAGCATAACGTAGCATGCAGTTAGGAGTTAGTATGTTGAAGCGTTCCACTATTCACTCGTGGTCGCTTCCCAGAAGTTAGTATTTCAAAACTGGTCAGAAACTCGCTCTGGAAAACTTCCGTAGCAGTAACACTAGAGCGGCATTTATCTCATGAAGCGCGGGGCCAAGGAAGGTGTTTTCCGGCTAGGACGGGCCCCGCAAGGGAGGTTTTGTCAGAGCTCCGCTGAATGCGTCCTGTCCGATGCAATCTCAAGCCCGAACAAGCGTTTGCGGGTTGCGCATGCGCGGTAGCTCTCTCGCGCATGCGCGATGCCTTGGGCGTGGGCCTGGGCGTTGCCTGAGCCATTTGCAGGTCCCGTGTGCCTGGCTTGTTCCAGAGAGTCGGCTGGGCAGCTGGGGCTGTGGTCCTATGCCCGGAGGCTGCTGGGATTTGAAGTCCTGCTACGAGCCTCTTCTTGCTTCTAATTGTCCTGCTATCACACAAAGCACATCTGCAACCTGGACACAAATGACATCTACTTAATGGCTTACCATACCTGTTCCAGCAGCAACTTTATGCTTTCCTTCATTAGTGTTCGCCTTTACGACACATACATGGAAATGTGTGGTCTGCTCACATGCTGGAACTTCAACCCTAACCTCAGGCACTGGCTGGTAGCTGCCATCAATCTAGAATCAGGGAGTCGACCACCAATCTCAGCAACTTCAAAGTCTTTGGTAAAAGTGGTGGCCATTTTAAGAATGACTTTCATTTGACACCAACATGGCAATGCCCAGGTCCTTTCAACTAATGATACCAGGAAAAAGTCTCAAGAACATGTCACAAGAGCAGGTTTCCAGAGCCATTCTGAAGGGTCAGGAAAATAAGGACCACGTCTCCCACAATTACCCTCTTTTACTGAGAGAAAATCCAGCGCATAAGTGGGAAAATCAACCACCAATTCAAGGGAATACAAAATCTGGGGAAAACATGGAAAACCCACAGCAGCGACTTTCCCATCCTGCAGAGAATCGCTATAACAGACCTAGCTTTCCCTACCGCATCCACGGTAAATGGGAGAGGCGTGCCTAATCCCTACACACCACCCGGGTACCCAGTGACCACTCCACTTCTTCTCTAAAACACAAGGGAACATGAGAAAAAGGGCACCTATTTTCTTCCTACAACTCCAACCCCGAGAGACAGAAAGTTCTCCTGTAATCAACACCTCCGTTGGAATCAATAGGTGAAACACCTGCACAACAGAAACATTTGCCCAAACTCCCTATTCACTGAAGGGAGTTTAGAAACACTGCGTACAGTGGGCAGACAACACCGACGCCAGGAAAAGGAGGTCCTGCAGCAGGATGGTGGACCCAGGACAGCTGCGACATAATGGCAGACAGCAACTTACACAGAATATATATTTTCTAATTCTGGCTGCCATATCTAATGACTCCTATCCTAGATGCTGGACTACAGCATCACTTTTCCTCTCAGCCTTCTTAAATAGAACACCTGCCCTTTCGAGCCAATTAGAAATAACCCTTGAAGACCAAACTCTACAAGGGCCAGATTTGAAGATAAGGAGAGAGCGGAGATGTGATGTGCACAGTTGGCAGGTTGTAATAACAAAGAGCTGGAGTTCTGTTGGACCAAGGTGAGAAACCCAGATTGTACAAAAAGGCAAGGAGAAGTAGAAAAGAAGGAGAGTGGCAAATGGTGGGGAGAAAGAGAAAACCTGGAGATTGGAAGATGGAGATGACAAAGAAAATCTGGAGTGTGAAAGAAGGTGGGAAAAGAAGGAAAACTCAGAGAGCAGAAGAAGGTGGAGAGAAAGAGAAATCACAGAGAGTGGAGAAAGGCAGAGAGAAAGACAAAACCCTGCGATTGGAAGACGATGGAGAAAATAGAAAACCTGGGGATTGACAAAAGGAGGGGAGAAAGAGAAAACCTGAAGTGTGTAGAGCGTAGAGAGAAGAAGAAAAACCAGATAGAATAGGAGGTTAGGGAGATGGAGCATTCCTGGAGAGAGAAAGAAGGTGGAAAGAAAATTAAACCCCAGAGAGTGAAAGAAGTTAAATAGAAAGAGAAAAACACAGATTCAAAGAAATGGCAGAGAAATAGATAACCAGAAGAATTGAAGAAAGTCAGGAGAAAAAGAAGACAAAGAAGACTGAAAGAGTGGAAGATGGCGGAGGGAAAGAGTACAACTGGAGAATGAAAGAACGTGTGGAGAAAGAGAAAATCCAAAGAATGGAAGAAGGTAAAGAGAAAGTGAAACCCCACTGAATGGAAGAAGTTGGGGAGGAAGAGAAAACCTGGTGAGTGAAAGAGGGCAAAAAATAAAACCCTGAGAGTGGAAGAAGAAGGGGAGATAGAGATAAGATGGAGATGAAGATGGTGATGAAGAAGAAAAAACCTGCAGAGTGGAAGAAAGTGGTGGAAATAAAAAGAAAACCCACAGATGGAAGAAGGAAGCAAGAAATTGAGTACACAGAGAGGGATGAAGATTGAGTTGAAGTCAGAGCACCGGCAGTGAAGGAAAAATCAGAGAAAAAGATTAGAGCAGTGGTGAAAGGAGGAAGTGAAGAGTGTCAAGAGGGGGAAAGAGAGAAGAAGTGAAATCCCTTGCTCCCAGGAAGAAAAAAATATTAGCGGAAATGTTCCCACAGGAAAAGAGAGGAGGAAGACGCCCAGAAGCATAAGAGGAGCAGAAGTAGGTGAGCAGAACATCACATATCAGGAAGGAGCAGAAAGAGTGAGCTGGGTCCTTGTACCCAATAACTGGCCAGAAGAATGATTGGGGCAATTACCCAGAAGAGACTATTTCACAATGTGGGAACACTTTTAATAGACCCAGATAAACTAAAAACTACCCTGACAAAGAAAATACCCCACCTTGTGTCAGTAGTGGGATCGCTGAACCTGGCAAAATGTTCAAACCATGGGCCTCATAACAACTTCGGAGATAGCCATGGCGCTACTGGTGGTTCAAGAGAGGGAGGACACAAGGGAGACATGTGTTCTGCCTTGCATCTAAAATAATGTGTTTTTTATACTTATAAAGCTAGGTGTGGTCCCCCCCTCAATCCTTGCATGCACAAAGCTGAGGATGATAGTCCTCAGAAGAATAGGAAGGCCTGCCTAGTTCTCCAATCAATCAAATTGTACTCTCTTACACCACTGCTCCTACTGTTGAAAGTAACAAAACGCTGGACCAATAAGTGTGCCATATTGCTCGGGACATGCTGACAGGTGTTAGTATCACTTGCTGATCCTCTGTGGAAATGGTTTTCAGTCCATAATCAGGCAACAGGGCACCATGACTCTTCTTCCTTGGAGCCACATGGTGGGAAAAGGGGGCTGTGGCAGTGGAGCATCAAATGGGTAGGGGGTGGACGTCAGTGGTGCTGAAGGAGGCAGTGGGACCTGTGTGGCGGTGGGTGAGAAGGCAGGCACTGCAAGAGTTTGGGTGGGTGAAGAGAAGGCAAGGACTGCAAGGGTGGAGATGGGTTAAAGGAAGGCAGGGGCTAAATAGATGGGGAACGTGAGGAGATAGGGGTAAAAGTGTGGGACAGGTGAGACGAAGGCAGGGGCTAAAAGGGTTGGGTGGGTGAAAAGAAGGCATAGAGTGCAAGGGTGATATAGGAGAAGTGGGAGGTAAAAGGACAGGCAGGGTGAGGAGAAGGTAGAGGTACAAGGGTGAAGGCTGTAACCTGACCCTCATGACTTCCCTCTATGATTTCTATTTCAAAGGTAGGAGCAGGCACCACCACCTTGCTCTCAACCAGCATGTCCAAATCGTCACTGATGTGGAACACTCTGTGAACGAGATTTTGCAAAGGCCTCCTGTGAGTCTCCTGTTCAGAGAACATGCATTACATACTCGATGCTGTGTGTCAGAAGATTGGGAAACAAAGTCAGAGCTTTGGCCCACTCCATGGCATAGTCCAGCACCTTTTCTTGCCTCTTTCTGGAACTGCAGAGCATTTGGAGAGCACAGTGTTACATATGTTAGAACATTTGAGCACATCACCAATAATGTAGCAGAAAACACTGTGGGGATTTCCAGGAGAAAGAGGGCGAGGGAGAGAGAAAGAGATAGATATTGGCAATGACGAGCATTGTCATTGGTGAGTGGTATACACAGGACAATAACATATAGTGGCATTGAAAGTGCACTTGGGTTGTATGCAGAAATACGTTGCATTACTGTAGAAGAAAAGGAATGAGAGAAAGAGAGAATGTTTGTGTGTGAGAGAGAGAGAGAGAGAGAGAGACAGGGAGAGAGAGAGACAGAGAGACAGTGAGAGAGAAATTACATGTGCAGTATCAACCACAATAACGTACTTTATTCTAATAGGACATAATGAGGCAGAGTGAAAGAGAAAGCAATTGAATGGGAGGCAGAGAGGATTGCCAATGATTGACATGTTCAGTGGTTTGTGACATGCACTGCACAGTACCGCCCCATACTGTACATAACTGTAATGGTAAAGAGGAGTGGGCTAGAGTTTATCGGGCGGAAGGTACAGACTTTTCAGGGGTACCCGGGTCTAGGCAGGGTCTAAGTCTTGTAAATGTTCTATGCTTCAATGACCAGAGAGTACTCCAATACAGAGTAGAATGGTTATACGTTGCAATCATGCTTGGGTTTTTAAACATACTCTGGCCTTTTTACAGGCTGCAAAAAGATTCATATACTAACTGGTACCACCACAGGTCAGTAAAGCTGACATTAAATTGAAACAAGTAGGGGGCTGTGGAGGTCGCAGCTACTAATGCCTATGCAGTAACCCTCCTTTTTGTTTGGTGCGGTGAGAGTGAAGACAGTGGCTGTCTATTCTTACAGTATTTGTTTTGTGTGCAGTAAAATGCAGGGATGGTAGGCATTGGATTGCATTGTACTGTGGCCTTCTTGCTTGATGAAGGACAGGTGTGCCCTGAGTACGCTCATGTCGCTAGCCTGGACACTTGACCTTCAGAAATCTTTTATATATATAGAAACATACATTGTGTTTTTTAAAGACTCAAAAGACTAGATTCCCCTTAGCGAGACCTGTTTGCAGTTTGCACGTGCAGTTAGGCCATAAGACATTGCCATAGAATTGTTTCCAGGACCTTAGACAGGATATGCTGCTATGTCCTTTTGACTGATAAGCATACAAATGCTTTGTATACAACGTTGTATTTTGCAGAGCTCATCTCAGGAATCCCAGCATGAATGCCCTGGGCCAGAGACCAGGGATACGAGGTATGCACACCCTGTACACTTTGTACAGGACACACATGCCACATGATAAAAGTTGAGGTCTGCAACCTACACCTCTCTGGATGTTTTGTACTACACCATCCATGACCCTTCACCATTCATCATGCTGTCTGGTGCTGCATGGAGGTTCAGTCAAAGACATCTGGAAAGCCAAAGATTGTAGATCGATGCTGAATGCAGTGGCAATAAAGCCCCTCCATAATGCAAAGGTATGTGCTTGATGATTTCATGTATGCGCTTCCAGGCTGCGGATGCTGCGTTGTGATGGCCCTGAATAATGGCATATTCCGCTAAGTGACAACCATAAGTTTTCCATTGGGAATGACCATGCAAATCTTGTCCTTTGAGGGAACTGAAACTGTATTTCTGTGAGCTCACCGTCCCATAATGACAGACTCTGGGGATTTCAACATTTAGTGTTGCATTGTTCATGATAGTAACCTTTTCTGAAAAAAGTGTGGTAGTATATGATTGATATATGTTTGTTTTGTTGAACATACTGTCAAGGTGAGTTCTGTTCCACGCAGAAGCAGCACGAACTCCTACCTCCCCTTGGCGGTCTTGGTGCCTGGATTAGGCAAACGCAGGTCACCGCGACCCCCACGGGGAAAGAGGGTTGGGGTCCTTGGATTGGATGGGTAGAGGATTATTAGGTACACCGGGTTGAGGTTTAGGGAGCGGTTATGGATAGGCAGGGGATTTCTAGGAAAGGCATGCTCCTTGGCTCTGTCCTCGGCTAGCTGTTACAATAGACAGAGGTATTGCAGCCTTCACGGCTTTTTCCACATCACATGCATTCCCTCATACATGCGTTACCCTTTTCTGAGATCAAGACATGCATCCAACATTCATGCATGCGTTACCCACTTGGTGTTGCAGCCCCACACTCTGTTATAATCAGCACAGAGGTGGAAATTCGAATTGCAGGTTAGAAACAATAACGTAACAGTATGCTATTCAGTATCTCCAGTTGTTCAGGAAAATAAAACAAAATACTGGATTGGAGCGAGCACTCCTGCGCGTGCACAACAAATCAGACTGTTTTCATGCATAGGCAAATAACTTATAGGCACTTAGCTCTGGCTTCGCCAAGCGTCCTGCTCCCTTGCGGTTTGGGCGGATTCTGTAGGCTGCTAGGGCTGAGGCATTTTCGTTCCTGACACACACACAAAAAGAAAACTGTTAGTGCGTGCCCCCCTAGAAGTGTGTAGATCCTGTCTCCCAATCAGCCCAAACAATGCCTGCAACTGGCGAGCATAACGTAGCATGCAGTTAGGAGTTAGTATGTTGAAGCGTTCCGCTATTCACTCGTGGTCGCTTCCCAGAAGTTAGTATTTCAAAACTGGTCAGAAACTCGCTCCGGAAAACTTCCGTAGCAGTAACACTAGAGCGGCACTTATCTCATGAAGCGCGGGGCCAAGGAAGGTGTTTTCCGGCGAGGACGGGCCCCGCAAGGGAGGTTTTGCCAGAGCTCCGCTGAATGCATCCTGTCCGATGCAATCTCAAGCGCAAACAAGCGTTCGCGGGTTGCGCATGCGCAGTAGCTCTCTCGTGCATGCGCGATGCCTTGGGCGTGGGCTTGGGCGTTGCCTGGGCCATTTGCAGGTCCCGTGTGCCTGGCTTGTTCCAGAGAGTCGGCTGGGCAGCTGGGGCTGCGGTCCTATGCCCGGAGGCTGCTGGGATTTGAAGTCCTGCTACGAGCCTCTTCTTGCTTCTAATTGTCCTGCTATCACACAAAGCACATCTGCAACCTGGACACAAATGACATCTACTTAATGGCTTACCCATACCTGTTCCAGCAGCAACTTTATGCTTTCCTTCATTAGTGTTCGCCTTTACGACAGTACACCCCCTCCCCACCGAAGGGCCTGGCTTAGAGGGGTGGTTGCGATGGAACAGGCGCATGAGCCGAGGAGCATGCACATTAGAGGCGGGTTCCCATGATCTATCTTCGGGGCCAAAACCCACCCAATCTATGAAGTAAAATAACTGGCCTCCCCGTATTCGTGAATTAAGTATTGCCTTTACCTCATATTCTGGAAACCCCTCGACTATAATGGTTGGTGGTCTTTGCATTCGTATGTGAGGGGCTGCAGGCTTCAAGAGAGCCACATGAAAAACAGGGTAGACCTTCATGTGGGAAGGCAAACGCAGTGGCATGGCCACTGGGTTTATAACTTGTGTGATGCAGAATGGGCCAATAAAATGAGGTTTTAGCTTTTGAGGGCCTGATATACGTAAATGCTTGGTTGAAAGCCACACCTTATCACCTATTTGATAGTCTGGGTTGGCTCAATGCTTTTTATCAGCATGCTGTTTGTTCGTGATTTTAGCTTTTATCAAATTCTGATGAGCCTTTTTCCAAGTTTCTGTTAACAAGTTTATTCTTGTCTGCACTGATAGTAAAGTATCTGGAAGTACTGCGGTAGATAGTTGCACATGTGGTTTATACCCATATGTTGCGAAGAACGGTGAGTACCCAGTGGCAGTATGTTGTGAGTTGTTGTATGCTAGTTCTGCAAGCCACAGGGTGTCCAGCCAACTTTCTTCTGCCCCATGTGTAAAACAACGAAGATACTGTTCGAGAGTTTGGTTCAAGCGCTCGGTCTGTCCGTCTGTTTCGGGATGGTAACTGCTGGACAACTGTAACTGTATACCGATCTTTTTACAGAAGAGACGCCAGAATTGGGACGTAAACTGAGACCCCCGATCTGAGATGATGTGTTGTGGTACTCCATGCAATCGGACTATGTGCTGCAGGAACAAGTCTGCGAATTCACCCGCAGACGGTAGGCCTTGACAAGGAACAAAGTGAACGAGTTTAGTGAATGAGTCTATTACCACTAATATGGTTCTGTAATTCCGGTCCGGAGGCAATTCCACAATAAAGTCCAGTGACACGGTATGCCACGGCTGACATGGTGTTGGTAAAGGTCTAAGCAGACCCATGGGTTTCTTGTGCTCTGTCTTGTTCCGAGCACACACTTCGCATTGTGTTACATATTCTCGAACTTCCTTATGAAGGTTCGGCCACCAGTAATGTCGTTGAATCAACTCCTGAGTTTTATTAATGCCTGGATGTCCCGCTAATGGCGAATCATGGCACCAGTTGAGTGCTTGGGTTCGCAGTGTTTGCGTTGGTAAATACACAACCTTACCCTGATACGGTATCCCTTCTTTCAATCGTCGCTCCTGTGTTGGATCTTCCCACTGGTGCAATTCCTGTGCCGTCATTGCATCACCAATTTGTTCCAATAAGGTATTGGTTGTACCTCCTATGATTTTAGTTAGGGTACTATAGGTTTTGCTTCCTCTTCAGTGTTAGGGCAGCTTGGTGGCTCTGGATACCTAGATAACAGGTCAGCTTTCTTATTCTCTTGACCTGGGCGGTATGTTACCACGAAATCAAAGTCCGCGAAGTACATGGCCCACCGTAGTTGATGTGGGGTAAGGGCACGTGCGGATTTTAAGAATTGAAGGATCCGATGATCCGTTAGTACGGTTATTGTGTGCCTTGCCCCTAACAAATAGTGTCTCCATTCAGCAAAGGCGGCTTTGATAGCAAGTAGTTCACGGTCAGCAATGGTGTAGTTCTGTTCTGCAGAATTGAGTTTTCTCGAATAGTAGGCTACCGGATGTAATTGTCCAGACTGGTCCCGTTGTGACAATATAGCCCCCAATGCGTAACTAGAAGCGTCTGTTTCCACCAAAAAAGGCAACGTGGGATCTGGATGGAGAAGAACAGGCGCTGAAGTAAACGCTTCCTTCAGTTGTTGAAAACTATGTTCCGCCTCAGGCCCCCACACAAATGGTTTTCCTTTTCTCAGCAGTCGGGTGATGGCTAAACTTTTTTTGCGCAAATCCCTGGATAAATCTTCGATAAAAGTTTGCGAACCCCAGTACGGATTGCACTTCTTTGATGTTTCGTGGGGCCGGCCACTCCAGAATTGCTTGTACTTTATGCGAATCCATCTTGACTCCGTCGGGTGATAGAATGAACCCGAGAAACTCCACCGTAGTACAATGAAAAGTACATTTTTCCAATTTGGCGTATAGATGGTGCTCACGCAAACGTTGCAATACAGATTTTACATGCTCTATGTGTTCCTGTTTGTTACAGGAGTAAATCAGGATATCGTCGATGTAGACCACGACGAAGACATCCAGGAATCCTCGCAGAACCTCATCCAGAAAATGTTGAAAGGCGGCGGGTGCGTTACAGAGACCGAATGGCATGACCTGATATTCGTAGAGTCCGAACTTCGTCCTAAAGGCGGTCTTCCATTCATCTCCTTGACGCACCCGCACCAGATGGTAGGCCCCGCGTAGGTCCAGTTTTGTTTGGTTTGCGCTCCACGTACTTGGTCCAATAAGACTGGTATCAGGGGGAGTGGGTATCGAATCTTAATCGTGATCCGATTTATTGCCCTATAGTCTATGCACGTCCTAAGGTCCCCGGTCTTCTTCGGGATGAAGAATAATGGCGAGGAGACTGGGGAAGTAGAATGGCGGATGAAACCATTTCGCAAGTTGGTGTCTATGTACTCCTTAAGATGCCGATTTTCTGCTTCTGTGAGGGCGTATATCCGACTGCACGGTAAGGTGGCTCTGGGTTCCAAATCTATCCTACAGTCAAAGGATCTATGTGGTGGTAAAGTCTCGGCGGCTGCCTTGCTGAAAACATCGCAGAAGTCTTCATATTCTTGGGGCAAATCCCCTAACAGGCTACGGTCATCTTCGTTTGTGGCCCCCAACACTTGCACCACGTGTTTTACGTTCTTGGTGCAATGTGTATTGCAACATTCTGAGGAAAAGCGAACCGTGCCACAACTCCAGTCAATAACTGGATTGTGTAACATGAGCCAAGGCAGACCAAGGATGAATCCAAATTGGGGGGCCGCAATAACATCAAATCTGATTAGTTCCTTATGACCTCGAATGTCCAATACCATCTCACCCGTTTGCTCCGTCACAGGCCCAGACTTCAATGGAGACCCATCGACTGAACAGACCGCTTCTTGTACATCTTTAAGTTGTACTGGTAAGCCCATCTTTTGAACATAAGCAGCATCCACGAAATTGCCTGTGGCTCCCGAATCCACCATGAGAGTGACGGGCTGATCAGCTTAACTTGTCTGTAGAATCCCTGTGACGGTAATGTGTATTTTACTGCTGTAAGTTACATTACCCAATGTGTGCTTAGGGGCGTTGTGATGGTTTTGGCTTGACAGATTTGCCCTACTCACTGGCGAGCACTGGCGTTTCCCGAAGGCGTGCCGGAACTACCCTGCAATGACATTTTATTTGGTTTTACTCCACATTCCTTTACGAAATGTCCTGCTTTGCCACAATACAAGCAAAGCTTTTCTCGCCGCCGCTTCTCCCTTTCTTCTCTGGAAATCGGTCCTCTAATTGACCCTATCTGCATGGGCTCTGACTCCGGAGCTCTTTCTGCCTTACCAGAACTGATCGGGCCTTTCTGATAGTCCAGCCTAGCCGAGTTTGGTTTATTCTCCCATCTCCTTCTGTCTTGCCTTCTTTCATTTTGACGATGATCTAAGCGTAAGGCCAGATCTATCATTGCCGTACACGTGGTTGGTTGGGGATCTACTTGTGCTATCAAGTCTTTTAGCTCCTCCCGAAGTCCCTGATAGAAGAGGGCCATTCTCTTCTCGTGTGGCCACTCGGCTTCCACTACCAGACGATTGAAGGTGGTTACATATGAAATCAAATCCTTGCTTCCTTGTCGCAAAGTGAGGAGTTCCCGATCCCGTACTAAAGAGGCTGCTTTCCTATTGAATATTTTCCCAAATTCTTCTTGGAACTCCCCCCAATCATACAAAACGGCATCATCTTTTTGCACTAACGGGGTTGCCCAGGCTGCGGCATCTCCCGTAAGATAAGAAATAAGAAAAGCGGTCGGGGATTGCGCGGTACGAAATATAGTTGGTTTTGTGAGGAAGTGCAACTGACATTGTGTCATCAATACTGAGTATTTGTGTGGGTCCCCCCCGTACCTTTCTGGGGCAGCCAAGGGCATAGGTGGCTCAGTAGTCACTTGGACCTGCACCGGGGTTGGTGGGGGCCCCCCTGGGAGTGGCCTACCCTGTGCGGGAAGCTCCTGCACTCGAGTGGTCAAAGTAGCATAATCCTGCCTAGTAAGATCTAGTGCAGCCTGCAGTTCGTTTAAGACACAAGCTATGTCCTCCATTTCTTGTTTCTGAGTTCGTGCTACTTGGGCGTATGAGTTATACGTGGGTTCGCGCTTCTGTCAAAGCGAGTTCCGTTCCACGCAGAAGCAGCACAAACTCCTACCTCCCCTTGGCGGTCTTGGTGCCTGGATTAGGCAAACGCAGGTTACCGCGACCCCCACGGGGAAAGAGGGTTGGGGTCCTTGGATTGGATGGGTAGAGGGTTGTTAGGTACAGCGGGTTGAGGTTTAGGGAGCGGTTATGGATAGGCAGGGGATTTCTAGGAAAGGCATGCTCCTTGGCTCTGTCCTCGGCTAGCTGTTACAATAGGCAGAGGTATTGCAGCCTTCACGGCTTTTTCCACATCACATGCATTCCCTCATACATGCGTTACCCTTTTCTGAGATCAAGACATGCATCCAACATTCATGCATGCGTTACCCACTTGGTGTTGTAGCCCCACACTCTGTTATAATCAGCACAGAGGTGGACATTCGAATTGCAGGTTAGAAACAATAACGTAACAATATGCTATTCAGTATCTCCAGTTGTTCAGGAAAATAAAACAAAATACTGGATTGGAGCGAGCACTCCTGTGCGTGCACAACAAATCAGACTGTTTTCATGCATAGGCAAATAACTTATAGGCACTTAGCTCTGGCTTCGCCAAGCGTCCTGCTCCCTTGCGGTTTGGGCGGTTTCTGTAGGCTGCTAGGGCTGAGGCGTTTTCGTTCCTGACACACACACAAAAAGAAAACTGTTAGTGCGTGCCCCCCTAGAAGTGTGTAGATCCTGTCTCCCAATCAGCCCAAACAATGCCCTCAACTGGCGAGCATAACGTAGCATGCAGTTAGGAGTTAGTATGTTGAAGCGTTCCACTATTCACTCGTGGTCGCTTCCCAGAAGTTAGTATTTCAAAACTGGTCAGAAACTCGCTCTGGAAAACTTCCGTAGCAGTAACACTAGAGCGGCATTTATCTCATGAAGCGCGGGGCCAAGGAAGGTGTTTTCCGGCTAGGACGGGCCCCGCAAGGGAGGTTTTGTCAGAGCTCCGCTGAATGCGTCCTGTCCGATGCAATCTCAAGCCCGAACAAGCGTTTGCGGGTTGCGCATGCGCGGTAGCTCTCTCGCGCATGCGCGATGCCTTGGGTGTGGGCCTGGGCGTTGCCTGAGCCATTTGCAGGTCCCGTGTGCCTGGCTTGTTCCAGAGAGTCGGCTGGGCAGCTGGGGCTGTGGTCCTATGCCCGGAGGCTGCTGGGATTTGAAGTCCTGCTACGAGCCTCTTCTTGCTTCTAATTGTCCTGCTATCACACAAAGCACATCTGCAACCTGGACACAAATGACATCTACTTAATGGCTTACCATACCTGTTCCAGCAGCAACTTTATGCTTTCCTTCATTAGTGTTCGCCTTTACGACACATACATGGAAATGTGTGGTCTGCTCACATGCTGGAACTTCAACCCTAACCTCAGGCACTGGCTGGTAGCTGCCATCAATCTAGAATCAGGGAGTCGACCACCAATCTCAGCAACTTCAAAGTCTTTGGTAAAAGTGGTGGCCATTTTAAGAATGACTTTCATTTGACACCAACATGGCAATGCCCAGGTCCTTTCAACTAATGATACCAGGAAAAAGTCTCAAGAACATGTCACAAGAGCAGGTTTCCAGAGCCATTCTGAAGGGTCAGGAAAATAAGGACCACGTCTCCCACAATTACCCTCTTTTACTGAGAGAAAATCCAGCGCATAAGTGGGAAAATCAACCACCAATTCAAGGGAATACAAAATCTGGGGAAAACATGGAAAACCCACAGCAGCGACTTTCCCATCCTGCAGAGAATCGCTATAACAGACCTAGCTTTCCCTACCGCATCCAGGGTAAATGGGAGAGGCGTGCCTAATCCCTACACACCACCCGGGTACCCAGTGACCACTCCACTTCTTCTCTAAAACACAAGGGAACATGAGAAAAAGGGCACCTATTTTCTTCCTACAACTCCAACCCCGAGAGACAGAAAGTTCTCCTGTAATCAACACCTCCGTTGGAATCAATAGGTGAAACACCTGCACAACAGAAACATTTGCCCAAACTCCCTATTCACTGAAGGGAGTTTAGAAACACTGCGTACAGTGGGCAGACAACACCGACGCCAGGAAAAGGAGGTCCTGCAGCAGGATGGTGGACCCAGGACAGCTGCGACATAATGGCAGACAGCAACTTACACAGAATATATATTTTCTAATTCTGGCTGCCATATCTAATGACTCCTATCCTAGATGCTGGACTACAGCATCACTTTTCCTCTCAGCCTTCTTAAATAGAACACCTGCCCTTTCGAGCCAATTAGAAATAACCCTTGAAGACCAAACTCTACAAGGGCCAGATTTGAAGATAAGGAGAGAGCGGAGATGTGATGTGCACAGTTGGCAGGTTGTAATAACAAAGAGCTGGAGTTCTGTTGGACCAAGGTGAGAAACCCAGATTGTACAAAAAGACAAGGAGAAGTAGAAAAGAAGGAGAGTGGCAAATGGTGGGGAGAAAGAGAAAACCTGGAGATTGGAAGATGGAGATGACAAAGAAAATCTGGAGTGTGAAAGAAGGTGGGAAAAGAAGGAAAACTCAGAGAGCAGAAGAAGGTGGAGAGAAAGAGAAATCACAGAGAGTGGAGAAAGGCAGAGAGAAAGACAAAACCCTGCGATTGGAAGACGATGGAGAAAATAGAAAACCTGGGGATTGACAAAAGGAGGGGAGAAAGAGAAAACCTGAAGTGTGTAGAGCGTAGAGAGAAGAAGAAAAACCAGATAGAATAGGAGGTTAGGGAGATGGAGCATTCCTGGAGAGAGAAAGAAGGTGGAAAGAAAATTAAACCCCAGAGAGTGAAAGAAGTTAAATAGAAAGAGAAAAACACAGATTCAAAGAAATGGCAGAGAAATAGATAACCAGAAGAATTGAAGAAAGTCAGGAGAAAAAGAAGACAAAGAAGACTGAAAGAGTGGAAGATGGCGGAGGGAAAGAGTACAACTGGAGAATGAAAGAACGTGTGGAGAAAGAGAAAATCCAAAGAATGGAAGAAGGTAAAGAGAAAGTGAAACCCCACTGAATGGAAGAAGTTGGGGAGGAAGAGAAAACCTGGTGAGTGAAAGAGGGCAAAAAATAAAACCCTGAGAGTGGAAGAAGAAGGGGAGATAGAGATAAGATGGAGATGAAGATGGTGATGAAGAAGAAAAAACCTGCAGAGTGGAAGAAAGTGGTGGAAATAAAAAGAAAACCCACAGATGGAAGAAGGAAGCAAGAAATTGAGTACACAGAGAGGGATGAAGATTGAGTTGAAGTCAGAGCACCGGCAGTGAAGGAAAAATCAGAGAAAAAGATTAGAGCAGTGGTGAAAGGAGGAAGTGAAGAGTGTCAAGAGGGGGAAAGAGAGAAGAAGTGAAATCCCTTGCTCCCAGGAAGAAAAAAATATTAGCGGAAATGTTCCCACAGGAAAAGAGAGGAGGAAGACGCCCAGAAGCATAAGAGGAGCAGAAGTAGGTGAGCAGAACATCACATATCAGGAAGGAGCAGAAAGAGTGAGCTGGGTCCTTGTACCCAATAACTGGCCAGAAGAATGATTGGGGCAATTACCCAGAAGAGACTATTTCACAATGTGGGAACACTTTTAATAGACCCAGATAAACTAAAAACTACCCTGACAAAGAAAATACCCCACCTTGTGTCAGTAGTGGGATCGCTGAACCTGGCAAAATGTTCAAACCATGGGCCTCATAACAACTTCGGAGATAGCCATGGCGCTACTGGTGGTTCAGGAGAGGGAGGACACAAGGGAGACATGTGTTCTGCCTTGCATCTAAAATAATGTGTTTTTTATACTTATAAAGCTAGGTGTGGTCCCCCCCTCAATCCTTGCATGCACAAAGCTGAGGATGATAGTCCTCAGAAGAATAGGAAGGCCTGCCTAGTTCTCCAATCAATCAAATTGTACTCTCTTACACCACTGCTCCTACTGTTGAAAGTAACAAAACGCTGGACCAATAAGTGTGCCATATTGCTCGGGACATGCTGACAGGTGTTAGTATCACTTGCTGATCCTCTGTGGAAATGGTTTTCAGTCCATAATCAGGCAACAGGGCACCATGACTCTTCTTCCTTGGAGCCACATGGTGGGAAAAGGGGGCTGTGGCAGTGGAGCATCAAATGGGTAGGGGGTGGACGTCAGTGGTGCTGAAGGAGGCAGTGGGACCTGTGTGGCGGTGGGTGAGAAGGCAGGCACTGCAAGAGTTTGGGTGGGTGAAGAGAAGGCAAGGACTGCAAGGGTGGAGATGGGTTAAAGGAAGGCAGGGGCTAAATAGATGGGGAACGTGAGGAGATAGGGGTAAAAGTGTGGGACAGGTGAGACGAAGGCAGGGGCTAAAAGGGTTGGGTGGGTGAAAAGAAGGCATAGAGTGCAAGGGTGATATAGGAGAAGTGGGAGGTAAAAGGACAGGCAGGGTGAGGAGAAGGTAGAGGTACAAGGGTGAAGGCTGTAACCTGACCCTCATGACTTCCCTCTATGATTTCTATTTCAAAGGTAGGAGCAGGCACCACCACCTTGCTCTCAACCAGCATGTCCAAATCGTCACTGATGTGGAACACTCTGTGAACGAGATTTTGCAAAGGCCTCCTGTGAGTCTCCAGTTCAGAGAACATGCATTACATACTCGATGCTGTGTGTCAGAAGAATGGGAAACAAAGTCAGAGCTTTGGCCCACTCCATGGCATAGTCCAGCACCTTTTCTTGCCTCTTTCTGGAACTGCAGAGCATCTGGAGAGCACAGTGTTACATATGTTAGAACATTTGAGCACATCACCAATAATGTAGCAGAAAACACTGTGGGGATTTCCAGGAGAAAGAGGGCGAGGGAGAGAGAAAGAGATAGATATTGGCAATGACGAGCATTGTCATTGGTGAGTGGTATACACAGGACAATAACATATAGTGGCATTGAAAGTGCACTTGGGTTGTATGCAGAAATACGTTGCATTACTGTAGAAGAAAAGGAATGAGAGAAAGAGAGAATGTTTGTGTGTGTGAGAGAGAGAGAGAGAGAGAGAGACAGGGAGAGAGAGAGACAGAGAGACAGTGAGAGAGAAATTACATGTGCAGTATCAACCACAATAACGTACTTTATTCTAATAGGACATAATGAGGCAGAGTGAAAGAGAAAGCAATTGAATGGGAGGCAGAGAGGATTGCCAATGATTGACATGTTCAGTGGTTTGTGACATGCACTGCACAGTACCGCCCCATACTGTACATAACTGTAATGGTAAAGAGGAGTGGGCTAGAGTTTATCGGGCGGAAGGTACAGACTTTTCAGGGGTACCCGGGTCTAGGCAGGGTCTAAGTCTTGTAAATGTTCTATGCTTCAATGACCAGAGAGTACTCCAATACAGAGTAGAATGGTTATACGTTGCAATCATGCTTGGGTTTTTAAACATACTCTGGCCTTTTTACAGGCTGCAAAAAGATTCATATACTAACTGGTACCACCACAGGTCAGTAAAGCTGACATTAAATTGAAACAAGTAGGGGGCTGTGGAGGTCGCAGCTACTAATGCCTATGCAGTAACCCTCCTTTTTGTTTGGTGCGGTGAGAGTGAAGACAGTGGCTGTCTATTCTTACAGTATTTGTTTTGTGTGCAGTAAAATGCAGGGATGGTAGGCATTGGATTGCATTGTACTGTGGCCTTCTTGCTTGATGAAGGACAGGTGTGCCCTGAGTACGCTCATGTCGCTAGCCTGGACACTTGACCTTCAGAAATCTTTTATATATATAGAAACATACATTGTGTTTTTTAAAGACTCAAAAGACTAGATTCCCCTTAGCGAGACCTGTTTGCAGTTTGCACGTGCAGTTAGGCCATAAGACATTGCCATAGAATTGTTTCCAGGACCTTAGACAGGATATGCTGCTATGTCCTTTTGACTGATAAGCATACAAATGCTTTGTATACAACGTTGTATTTTGCAGAGCTCATCTCAGGAATCCCAGCATGAATGCCCTGGGCCAGAGACCAGGGATACGAGGTATGCACACCCTGTACACTTTGTACAGGACACACATGCCACATGATAAAAGTTGAGGTCTGCAACCTACACCTCTCTGGATGTTTTGTACTACACCATCCATGACCCTTCACCATTCATCATGCTGTCTGGTGCTGCATGGAGGTTCAGTCAAAGACATCTGGAAAGCCAAAGATTGTAGATCGATGCTGAATGCAGTGGCAATAAAGCCCCTCCATAATGCAAAGGTATGTGCTTGATGATTTCATGTATGCGCTTCCAGGCTGCGGATGCTGCGTTGTGATGGCCCTGAATAATGGCATATTCCGCTAAGTGACAACCATAAGTTTTCCATTGGGAATGACCATGCAAATCTTGTCCTTTGAGGGAACTGAAACTGTATTTCTGTGAGCTCACCGTCCCATAATGACAGACTCTGGGGATTTCAACATTTAGTGTTGCATTGTTCATGATAGTAACCTTTTCTGAAAAAAGTGTGGTAGTATATGATTGATATATGTTTGTTTTGTTGCACATACTGTCCAGGTGAGTTCTGTTCCACGCAGAAGCAGCACAAACTCCTACCTCCCCTTGGCGGTCTTGGTGCCTGGATTAGGCAAACGCAGGTCACCGCGACCCCCACGGGGAAAGAGGGTTGGGGTCCTTGGATTGGATGGGTAGAGGATTATTAGGTACACCGGGTTGAGGTTTAGGGAGCGGTTATGGATAGGCAGGGGATTTCTAGGAAAGGCATGCTCCTTGGCTCTGTCCTCGGCTAGCTGTTACAATAGACAGAGGTATTGCAGCCTTCACGGCTTTTTCCACATCACATGCATTCCCTCATACATGCGTTACCCTTTTCTGAGATCAAGACATGCATCCAACATTCATGCTTGCGTTACCCACTTGGTGTTGCAGCCCCACACTCTGTTATAATCAGCACAGAGGTGGAAATTCGAATTGCAGGTTAGAAACAATAACGTAACAGTATGCTATTCAGTATCTCCAGTTGTTCAGGAAAAGAAAACAAAATACTGGATTGGAGCGAGCACTCCTGCGCGTGCACAACAAATCAGACTGTTTTCATGCATAGGCAAATAACTTATAGGCACTAAGCTCTGGCTTCGCCAAGCGTCCTGCTCCCTTGCGGTTTGGGCGGATTCTGTAGGCTGCTAGGGCTGAGGCATTTTCGTTCCTGACACACACACAAAAAGAAAACTGTTAGTGCGTGCCCCCCTAGAAGTGTGTAGATCCTGTCTCCCAATCAGCCCAAACAATGCCTGCAACTGGCGAGCATAACGTAGCATGCAGTTAGGAGTTAGTATGTTGAAGCGTTCCGCTATTCACTCGTGGTCGCTTCCCAGAAGTTAGTATTTCAAAACTGGTCAGAAACTCGCTCCGGAAAACTTCCGTAGCAGTAACACTAGAGCGGCACTTATCTCATGAAGCGCGGGGCCAAGGAAGGTGTTTTCCGGCGAGGACGGGCCCCGCAAGGGAGGTTTTGCCAGAGCTCCGCTGAATGCATCCTGTCCGATGCAATCTCAAGCGCAAACAAGCGTTCGCGGGTTGCGCATGCGCAGTAGCTCTCTCGTGCATGCGCGATGCCTTGGGCGTGGGCTTGGGCGTTGCCTGGGCCATTTGCAGGTCCCGTGTGCCTGGCTTGTTCCAGAGAGTCGGCTGGGCAGCTGGGGCTGCGGTCCTATGCCCGGAGGCTGCTGGGATTTGAAGTCCTGCTACGAGCCTCTTCTTGCTTCTAATTGTCCTGCTATCACACAAAGCACATCTGCAACCTGGACACAAATGACATCTACTTAATGGCTTACCCATACCTGTTCCAGCAGCAACTTTATGCTTTCCTTCATTAGTGTTCGCCTTTACGACAGTACACCCCCTCCCCACCGAAGGGCCTGGCTTAGAGGGGTGGTTGCGATGGAACAGGCGCATGAGCCGAGGAGCATGCACATTAGAGGCGGTTCCCATGATCTATCTTCGGGGCCAAAACCCACCCAATCTATGAAGTAAAATAACTGGCCTCCCCGTATTCGTGAATTAAGTATTGCCTTTACCTCATATTCTGGAAACCCCTCGACTATAATGGTTGGTGGTCTTTGCATTCGTATGTGAGGGGCTGCAGGCTTCAAGAGAGCCACATGAAAAACAGGGTAGACCTTCATGTGGGAAGGCAAACGCAGTGGCATGGCCACTGGGTTTATAACTTGTGTGATGCAGAATGGGCCAATAAAATGAGGTTTTAGCTTTTGAGGGCCTGATATACGTAAATGCTTGGTTGAAAGCCACACCTTATCACCTATTTGATAGTCTGGGTTGGCTCAATGCTTTTTATCAGCATGCTGTTTGTTCGTGATTTTAGCTTTTATCAAATTCTGATGAGCCTTTTTCCAAGTTTCTGTTAACAAGTTTATTCTTGTCTGCACTGATAGTAAAGTATCTGGAAGTACTGCGGTAGATAGTTGCACATGTGGTTTATACCCATATGTTGCGAAGAACGGTGAGTACCCAGTGGCAGTATGTTGTGAGTTGTTGTATGCTAGTTCTGCAAGCCACAGGGTGTCCAGCCAACTTTCTTCTGCCCCATGTGTAAAACAACGAAGATACTGTTCGAGAGTTTGGTTCAAGCGCTCGGTCTGTCCGTCTGTTTCGGGATGGTAACTGCTGGACAACTGTAACTGTATACCGATCTTTTTACAGAAGAGACGCCAGAATTGGGACGTAAACTGAGACCCCCGATCTGAGATGATGTGTTGTGGTACTCCATGCAATCGGACTATGTGCTGCAGGAACAAGTCTGCGAATTCACCCGCAGACGGTAGGCCTTGACAAGGAACAAAGTGAACGAGTTTAGTGAATGAGTCTATTACCACTAATATGGTTCTGTAATTCCGGTCCGGAGGCAATTCCACAATAAAGTCCAGTGACACGGTATGCCACGGCTGACATGGTATTGGTAAAGGTCTAAGCAGACCCATGGGTTTCTTGTGCTCTGTCTTGTTCCGAGCACACACTTCGCATTGTGTTACATATTCTCGAACTTCCTTATGAAGGTTCGGCCACCAGTAATGTCGTTGAATCAACTCCTGAGTTTTATTAATGCCTGGATGTCCCGCTAATGGCGAATCATGGCACCAGTTGAGTGCTTGGGTTCGCAGTGTTTGCGTTGGTAAATACACAACCTTACCCTGATACGGTATCCCTTCTTTCAATCGTCGCTCCTGTGTTGGATCTTCCCACTGGTGCAATTCCTGTGCCGTCATTGCATCACCAATTTGTTCCAATAAGGTATTGGTTGTACCTCCTATGATTTTAGTTAGGGTACTATAGGTTTTGCTTCCTCTTCAGTGTTAGGGCAGCTTGGTGGCTCTGGATACCTAGATAACAGGTCAGCTTTCTTATTCTCTTGACCTGGGCGGTATGTTACCACGAAATCAAAGTCCGCGAAGTACATGGCCCACCGTAGTTGATGTGGGGTAAGGGCACGTGCGGATTTTAAGAATTGAAGGATCCGATGATCCGTTAGTACGGTTATTGTGTGCCTTGCCCCTAACAAATAGTGTCTCCATTCAGCAAAGGCGGCTTTGATAGCAAGTAGTTCACGGTCAGCAATGGTGTAGTTCTGTTCTGCAGAATTGAGTTTTCTCGAATAGTAGGCTACCGGATGTAATTGTCCAGACTGGTCCCGTTGTGACAATATAGCCCCCAATGCGTAACTAGAAGCGTCTGTTTCTACCAAAAAAGGCAACGTGGGATCTGGATGGAGAAGAACAGGCGCTGAAGTAAACGCTTCCTTCAGTTGTTGAAAACTATGTTTCGCCTCAGGCCCCCACACAAATGGTTTTCCTTTTCTCAGCAGTCGAGTGATGGCTAAACTTTTTTTGCGCAAATCCCTGGATAAATCTTCGATAAAAGTTTGCGAACCCCAGTACGGATTGCACTTCTTTGATGTTTCGTGGGGCCGGCCACTCCAGAATTGCTTGTACTTTATGCGAATCCATCTTGACTCCGTCGGGTGATAGAATGAACCCGAGAAACTCCACCGTAGTACAATGAAAAGTACATTTTTCCAATTTGGCGTATAGATGGTGCTCACGCAAACGTTGCAATACAGATTTTACATGCTCTCTGTGTTCCTGTTTGTTACAGGAGTAAATCAGGATATCGTCGATGTAGACCACGACGAAGACATCCAGGAATCCTCGCAGAACCTCATCCAGAAAATGTTGAAAGGCGGCGGGTGCGTTACAGAGACCGAATGGCATGACCTGATATTCGTAGAGTCCGAACTTCGTCCTAAAGGCGGTCTTCCATTCATCTCCTTGACGCACCCGCACCCGCACCAGATGGTAGGCCCCGCGTAGGTCCAGTTTTGTTTGGTTTGCGCTCCACGTACTTGGTCCAATAAGACTGGTATCAGGGGGAGTGGGTATCGAATCTTAATCGTGATCCGATTTATTGCCCTATAGTCTATGCACGTCCTAAGGTCCCCGGTCTTCTTCGGGACGAAGAATAATGGCGAGGAGACTGGGGAAGTAGAATGGCGGATGAAACCATTTCGCAAGTTGGTGTCTATGTACTCCTTAAGATGCTGATTTTCTGCTTCTGTGAGGGCGTATATCCGACTGCACGGTAATGTGGCTCTGGGTTCCAAATCTATCCTACAGTCAAAGGATCTATGTGGTGGTAAAGTCTCGGCGGCTGCCTTGCTGAAAACATCGCAGAAGTCTTCATATTCTTGGGGCAAATCCCCTAACAGGCTACGGTCATCTTCGTTTGTGGCCCCCAACACTTGCACCACGTGTTTTACGTTCTTGGTGCAATGTGTATTGCAATATTCTGAGGAAAAGCGAACCGTGCCACAACTCCAGTCAATAACTGGATTGTGTAACATGAGCCAAGGCAGACCAAGGATGAATCCAAATTGGGGGGCCGCAATAACATCAAATCTGATTAGTTCCTTATGACCTCGAATGTCCAATACCATCTCACCCGTTTGCTCCGTCACAGGCCCAGACTTCAATGGAGACCCATCGACTGAACAGACCGCTTCTTGTACATCTTTAAGTTGTACTGGTAAGCCCATCTTTTGAACATAAGCAGCATCCACGAAATTGCCTGTGGCTCCCGAATCCACCATGAGAGTGACGGGCTGATCAGCTTAACTTGTCTGTAGAATCCCTGTGACGGTAATGTGTATTTTACTGCTGTAAATTACATTACCCAATGTGTGCTTAGGGGCGTTGTGATGGTTTTGGCTTGACAGATTTGCCCTACTCACTGGCGAGCACTGGCGTTTCCCGAAGGCGTGCCGGAACTACCCTGCAATGACATTTTATTTGGTTTTACTCCACATTCCTTTACGAAATGTCCTGCTTTGCCACAATACAAGCAAAGCTTTTCTCGCCGCCGCTTCTCCCTTTCTTCTCTGGAAATCGGTCCTCTAATTGACCCTATCTGCATGGGCTCTGACTCCGGAGCTCTTTCTGCCTTACCAGAACTGATCGGGCCTTTCTGATAGTCCAGCCTAGCCGAGTTTGGTTTATTCTCCCATCTCCTTCTGTCTTGCCTTCTTTCATTTTGACGATGATCTAAGCGTAAGGCCAGATCTATCATTGCCGTACACGTGGTTGGTTGGGGATCTACTTGTGCTATCAAGTCTTTTAGTTCCTCCCGAAGTCCCTGATAGAAGAGGGCCATTCTCTTCTCGTGTGGCCACTCGGCTTCCACTACCAGACGATTGAAGGTGGTTACATATGAAATCAAATCCTTGCTTCCTTGTCGCAAAGTGAGGAGTTCCCGATCCCGTACTAAAGAGGCTGCTTTCCTATTGAATATTTTCCCAAATTCTTCTTGGAACTCCCCCCAATCATACAAAACGGCATCATCTTTTTGCACTAACGGGGTTGCCCAGGCTGCGGCATCTCCCGTAAGATAAGAAATAAGAAAAGCGGTCGGGGATTGCGCGGTACGAAATATAGTTGGTTTTGTGAGGAAGTGCAACTGACATTGTGTCATCAATACTGAGTATTTGTGTGGGTCCCCCCCGTACCTTTCTGGGGCAGCCAAGGGCATAGGTGGCTCAGTAGTCACTTGGACCTGCACCGGGGTTGGTGGGGGCCCCCCTGGGAGTGGCCTACCCTGTGCGGGAAGCTCCTGCACTCGAGTGGTCAAAGTAGCATAATCCTGCCTAGTAAGATCTAGTGCAGCCTGCAGTTCGTTTAAGACACAAGCTATGTCCTCCATTTCTTGTTTCTGAGTTCATGCTACTTGGGCGTATGAGTTATACGTGGGTTTGCGCTTCTGTCAAAGCGAGTTCCGTTCCACGCAGAAGCAGCACAAACTCCTACCTCCCCTTGGCGGTCTTGGTGCCTGGATTAGGCAAACGCAGGTTACCGCGACCCCCACGGGGAAAGAGGGTTGGGGTCCTTGGATTGGATGGGTAGAGGGTTGTTAGGTACACCGGGTTGAGGTTTAGGGAGCGGTTATGGATAGGCAGGGGATTTCTAGGAAAGGCATGCTCCTTGGCTCTGTCCTCGGCTAGCTGTTACAATAGGCAGAGGTATTGCAGCCTTCACGGCTTTTTCCACATCACATGCATTCCCTCATACATGCGTTACCCTTTTCTGAGATCAAGACATGCATCCAACATTCATGCATGCGTTACCCACTTGGTGTTGTAGCCCCACACTCTGTTATAATCAGCACAGAGGTGGAAATTCGAATTGCAGGTTAGAAACAATAACGTAACAGTATGCTATTCAGTATCTCCAGTTGTTCAGGAAAATAAAACAAAATACTGGATTGGAGCGAGCACTCCTGTGCGTGCACAACAAATCAGACTGTTTTCATGCATAGGCAAATAACTTATAGGCACTTAGCTCTGGCTTCGCCAAGCGTCCTGCTCCCTTGCGGTTTGGGCGGTTTCTGTAGGCTGCTAGGGCTGAGGCGTTTTCGTTCCTGACACACACACAAAAAGAAAACTGTTAGTGCGTGCCCCCCTAGAAGTGTGTAGATCCTGTCTCCCAATCAGCCCAAACAATGCCCTCAACTGGCGAGCATAACGTAGCATGCAGTTAGGAGTTAGTATGTTGAAGCGTTCCACTATTCACTCGTGGTCGCTTCCCAGAAGTTAGTATTTCAAAACTGGTCACAAACTCGCTCTGGAAAACTTCCGTAGCAGTAACACTAGAGCGGCATTTATCTCATGAAGCGCGGGGCCAAGGAAGGTGTTTTCCGGCTAGGACGGGCCCCGCAAGGGAGGTTTTGTCAGAGCTCCGCTGAATGCGTCCTGTCCGATGCAATCTCAAGCCCGAACAAGCGTTTGCGGGTTGCGCATGCGCGGTAGCTCTCTCGCGCATGCGCGATGCCTTGGGCGTGGGCCTGGGCGTTGCCTGAGCCATTTGCAGGTCCCGTGTGCCTGGCTTGTTCCAGAGAGTCGGCTCGGCAGCTGGGGCTGTGGTCCTATGCCCGGAGGCTGCTGGGATTTGAAGTCCTGCTACGAGCCTCTTCTTGCTTCTAATTGTCCTGCTATCACACAAAGCACATCTGCAACCTGGACACAAATGACATCTACTTAATGGCTTACCATACCTGTTCCAGCAGCAACTTTATGCTTTCCTTCATTAGTGTTCGCCTTTACGACACATACATGGAAATGTGTGGTCTGCTCACATGCTGGAACTTCAACCCTAACCTCAGGCACTGGCTGGTAGCTGCCATCAATCTAGAATCAGGGAGTCGACCACCAATCTCAGCAACTTCAAAGTCTTTGGTAAAAGTGGTGGCCATTTTAAGAATGACTTTCATTTGACACCAACATGGCAATGCCCAGGTCCTTTCAACTAATGATACCAGGAAAAAGTCTCAAGAACATGTCACAAGAGCAGGTTTCCAGAGCCATTCTGAAGGGTCAGGAAAATAAGGACCACGTCTCCCACAATTACCCTCTTTTACTGAGAGAAAATCCAGCGCATAAGTGGGAAAATCAACCACCAATTCAAGGGAATACAAAATCTGGGGAAAACATGGAAAACCCACAGCAGCGACTTTCCCATCCTGCAGAGAATCGCTATAACAGACCTAGCTTTCCCTACCGCATCCAGGGTAAATGGGAGAGGCGTGCCTAATCCCTACACACCACCCGGGTACCCAGTGACCACTCCACTTCTTCTCTAAAACACAAGGGAACATGAGAAAAAGGGCACCTATTTTCTTCCTACAACTCCAACCCCGAGAGACAGAAAGTTCTCCTGTAATCAACACCTCCGTTGGAATCAATAGGTGAAACACCTGCACAACAGAAACATTTGCCCAAACTCCCTATTCACTGAAGGGAGTTTAGAAACACTGCGTACAGTGGGCAGACAACACCGACGCCAGGAAAAGGAGGTCCTGCAGCAGGATGGTGGACCCAGGACAGCTGCGACATAATGGCAGACAGCAATTTACACAGAATATATATTTTCTAATTCTGGCTGCCATATCTAATGACTCCTATCCTAGATGCTGGACTACAGCATCACTTTTCCTCTCAGCCTTCTTAAATAGAACACCTGCCCTTTCGAGCCAATTAGAAATAACCCTTGAAGACCAAACTCTACAAGGGCCAGATTTGAAGATAAGGAGAGAGCGGAGATGTGATGTGCACAGTTGGCAGGTTGTAATAACAAAGAGCTGGAGTTCTGTTGGACCAAGGTGAGAAACCCAGATTGTACAAAAAGGCAAGGAGAAGTAGAAAAGAAGGAGAGTGGCAAATGGTGGGGAGAAAGAGAAAACCTGGAGATTGGAAGATGGAGATGACAAAGAAAATCTGGAGTGTGAAAGAAGGTGGGAAAAGAAGGAAAACTCAGAGAGCAGAAGAAGGTGGAGAGAAAGAGAAATCACAGAGAGTGGAGAAAGGCAGAGAGAAAGACAAAACCCTGCGATTGGAAGACGATGGAGAAAATAGAAAACCTGGGGATTGACAAAAGGAGGGGAGAAAGAGAAAACCTGAAGTGTGTAGAGCGTAGAGAGAAGAAGAAAAACCAGATAGAATAGGAGGTTAGGGAGATGGAGCATTCCTGGAGAGAGAAAGAAGGTGGAAAGAAAATTAAACCCCAGAGAGTGAAAGAAGTTAAATAGAAAGAGAAAAACACAGATTCAAAGAAATGGCAGAGAAATAGATAACCAGAAGAATTGAAGAAAGTCAGGAGAAAAAGAAGACAAAGAAGACTGAAAGAGTGGAAGATGGCGGAGGGAAAGAGTACAACTGGAGAATGAAAGAACGTGTGGAGAAAGAGAAAATCCAAAGAATGGAAGAAGGTAAAGAGAAAGTGAAACCCCACTGAATGGAAGAAGTTGGGGAGGAAGAGAAAACCTGGTGAGTGAAAGAGGGCAAAAAATAAAACCCTGAGAGTGGAAGAAGAAGGGGAGATAGAGATAAGATGGAGATGAAGATGGTGATGAAGAAGAAAAAACCTGCAGAGTGGAAGAAAGTGGTGGAAATAAAAAGAAAACCCACAGATGGAAGAAGGAAGCAAGAAATTGAGTACACAGAGAGGGATGAAGATTGAGTTGAAGTCAGAGCACCGGCAGTGAAGGAAAAATCAGAGAAAAAGATTAGAGCAGTGGTGAAAGGAGGAAGTGAAGAGTGTCAAGAGGGGGAAAGAGAGAAGAAGTGAAATCCCTTGCTCCCAGGAAGAAAAAAATATTAGCGGAAATGTTCCCACAGGAAAAGAGAGGAGGAAGACGCCCAGAAGCATAAGAGGAGCAGAAGTAGGTGAGCAGAACATCACATATCAGGAAGGAGCAGAAAGAGTGAGCTGGGTCCTTGTACCCAATAACTGGCCAGAAGAATGATTGGGGCAATTACCCAGAAGAGACTATTTCACAATGTGGGAACACTTTTAATAGACCCAGATAAACTAAAAACTACCCTGACAAAGAAAATACCCCACCTTGTGTCAGTAGTGGGATCGCTGAACCTGGCAAAATGTTCAAACCATGGGCCTCATAACGACTTCGGAGATAGCCATGGCGCTATTGGCGACATGGCTGCCTCCAAAATCGGGTCCGGGTTCCCTGAATGGAGAATTACCGGCCATTCCCAGTTTGGAGGGCCCGGTAATTCCTCCTACAGGGTACCCGGGCCCAGTCCTTCCCCATTCCCATTTGAGCCCCCATAGGGCTCAATGGGAATGGGTGCAGGAGCTAACAACGGGCCGATTACGACCGGCTCGTTGTTAGCTCCCTGGTCCCCTGGCGGGACCCGCTCTGGACGTCTGGTAATACCAGACTTCCAGAGCGGGTCCCGCGTGGGGACCTCGTAATATTGCAGAATGGGTTTAACGGCGCCGCCAACATTAGCGGCGCCCAATAACACATTCTGCAATACTTACATTGAGGCCCCATGTCTTCCAGTTAGGTGTGGATGACACAAGCTCAGGAGGTTGCGTCATTTCAGTCTGTAATAAAAACAACCTGATGGGTTCCCCCAATGAAGTCATTTATTTATTTATTTTTTCATTTATAAAGTGCACAAAAACCCGAAAGCATCGAGGCGCTGTTGCAAGTACCAGTTATATGTAGCCAGTAGGCTCTTGATAGATAATGCAGACAGATTCATAGTTACATACAGGAGCAAGGTTAAATTACAGTAGTAAGTTACATGCAGATCATAAGACCAGAGGATCAAGTGTGAGCTCATGTAGTTATGTAAAGAGCAACGTTTTTAAAGCTCTGCAGAAGACCCAAAAGGATTCTTCAGCTCTCAACGCCTGTGGCAGGGCGTTTCATTGTTTGGTGGCAATGGATGGAAAGCTCGAGTCTCCCGCTTTAGTGCGTTTAAATCTGGGCTGGACTAGCCGGTGTGAGTATGGTGTTTTTGTGAGCCTGGACAAGACCGTCTTGGCTATTTTCTGGCATAGGTAGAGTGGGGCAGATCTGGAGATGCACCTGTGACTGGTCAAGAGGGTCTTGAATATAATCCTTTCTTGGACTGGGAGCCAATGAACAGCTCTGCAGGGCGGTCGAGATATGTTCGGTTTTAGGAATGTTCAGTGCCGCTCACAGGCAATTATTTTGGATCGTCTATAGTTTTTTAATGTTTTCTGCCGAGGTACCTTCGAAGAGTGCATTGCAGTAGTCTAGCCTAGCACCGACCACGACATGCACAATGGGTTGGCAGCTATCTGTGGTCAGGAAAGGTCCAGCAGCTTTTAATAGCTTGGTAGTGTATGCTGCTGGCATTCACTTGTTGAGTCAGGGAGAGGGTTGCATCGCGGATTACCCCCAGAGTTTTCACTGCAGGAGAGACTGTAATTGGAGTGCCATCATTGTTGAACGCTGAGTATCTCGGGTCAAGTTTTTTAGCACCGTTGGGGTCCCACCAGAAGGAGTTCGGTCTTCTCGTCATTTAGACATAGGCCATGTCTAGCCATCCAGGCTTGGATGGTTGCCTAGGCTCTGTTGAAGGTGTCAGCATCATTGGAGTCATTTTCAGCGAGGGGCAGAAGGATTTGCGTATCATCAGCATAGTTAGTGTAGGCTATGCCGAGTGAGTCCAAGAGGTTGAAAAGGGACTTAGTAAATATATTATAAAGCATGGGAGGGATGCAGGATCCTTCTGGGACTCCACATGTGATTGGGTCTGGGGGAGCACTTATGTTGTCAGCAAAAGCCTTTCATTGTTCTGTCCTCTAGGAAGGAGGTGATCCATGTTAAGGCTTCTGATGAGCAGGACCCTGAGGTGGTCAGATGGTGGCAGAGGATTTTATGGTCGACTAGGTCAAAGGCAGCGGATAGATCTAGAAGGAGAAGCAGGGCAGGCCTTCCTTTATCCCTGATATCATCAATCAGTTTTTTGAGATCTAGGAGTGCTGAATCTTTGCCATGGCCTGGGTGGAATCCAGACTGCTGCATTCACAGGGTCTGGTTCTCCACCAGGTGATGTTGAATTTGGATGTAGGATTCTCTGTCCATAATGTTTAGTAGAAAGGGGACTGTGGTAATCAGTATGTTGTTGTTTAGCAGTGCTGGGTCAAGAGTGGGTTTTTTCAGCAGAAGGAGAACCCAAGCTTGCTTAAAGGTAGAGGGCACTATGCTCATCTAAAAGGAGGCATTAATGAATGCTGTGATGAAGGGTGTTCATGAATCAGCACAGTCTTTAATGAGCAATGCAGGGCAGACATCTCCTTTACATCTTGAGGTTTTAAGGTCCTTTAAGATGTGAAGTGTTTCTGGTGCAGTTACTTTTTTTAAGCAGAACAGGGAGATGCTGAGGCTGTTGGTGGTGGAAAGGGTGGAGTCGGCGGTGCTGCTGAGCAGCCGCAATATGGCTGCCACTTTCTGAGCTCCTGTGCTGGCCGCCCGCTCTCCGTTCCGAAGAGCCCACTTGTAGGGATCCTACTTGCGTAATAGCGATGGCTTGTAGCGCCGGAAGGGGTGGTGCACATATGTGGTAAATCGGGCCAAAAGTGTGTGCTGGACACTGTGATACTGGCTGTACTTGAAACCGTGGCCTGAGCAGTCTATCATCTGGAAGCAGAGCTGCGGGCCGGAGGCAGTGAGATGCGGTGGGGCTCCGTCGGCTGACTGGTATCTGTGTCAGAAGGGATGGCTGAGAGGATCCTCGGCCAGGAGAGACATGCTATCGGCGAGGCTGTGCTCCTACTGGGGACTGCGTGGGCCCCGCCTGCCATTGGCCGCTCGAGAGGATGGAGAGCCTCAGAAACTCACTCTACGAGGCGAGCGATGGGAGCGGGCAGGGACCCATAGCATGGGGGAAGCTTGGCACTCCTCCACAGTGCCACATTAAAACTGGTCTGGATACTGACTGGGGAACTTACTACCGACCATCACCTCTTGCTTTTGACTAACTGCACACACGTAGTTAGGCTAGTCTTTGTCGCAGAGCTAGGACTTGCTGGTGATACCTACAGCGACACCAGAGCCACATGGGCTTCTAGAACACTCCTTGAACATGCAGTGTGTAACCCTACAGACATTGATAATAGCCACGATTGGAACATACATAATCACAAAGTTCTGCCCACGCAAAACTGAGCAACCCTAAACAAGAGACTGAACTTGGGTACTGCATCTGACCTGCTATGGCAGAGAGCATCTTGGGAGGGACAGGCCCCGCAGTTGGGTTAATATCAGTGCGCCAATACAACTTGGCCCGCAACCATGTCGAAGGGAGGAGGTGACCAGAAGAGGCAAAGCACGATGGATGCGTCTGCGTGACAATCCAGTTACTCCCGGGTGGAGACATCTTCTGAGGCCCAGGTGGTGGTGAAGTCTGCGGCACCACTTTCTGATACTCCAAACCTTAAACACCTGATGGAGGTTATGCATGCTGGCTTCGCCTCCATGACAGACAAGTTAGACGATATTACAACGAATATAAGTACCCCCAATGGTAAAATGGAACGTGTATGTGTGAGGATGATGGAAGCCGAGACACACATTGGAACAGCAGAGGATGATATGCATGCCCTTAAGTCTCAGATGACAACCTTGGCCACAGACTTAAAGAAGGCCCTATCTAAGTGCGATGACCTTGAATCCAGGCTGCGTAGGAGTAACATACGCATTGTGGGGGCTCCGGGAAGACTTTGGCCGTGGCCAATGGTGATGGCTATCGAAAGACTATTGAAAGAGTTGCTTGGTGACCAAGGCTTCTTCTCCATGTTTGTATTCGAAATAGCCCACAGAACACTGAATGTATGCCCTAGACCTGGTGCACCTACCAGAGCAATTATTGCAAAGTTTCTCAATTACGGGGACCGTGATACTGCTATATGCCTGGCCAGGGAGAAGGGTCCACTACAGTATGAAAACACAACAATTCACATCTATCCATACCTCTCCACCGTTGTTCAGCTGGAATGGAAATCCTTCATGGGTGTCAAACGAATGCTGCGCAAGAGGGCCACTCCCTATGCCATGCTTTTCCCAGCATGACTGTGCATACAACACCAGGGTAAAACTCTTTTTTTATGATCCCGGAGGAAGCTGTGGCTTATATTGAAGCCAATATACTGATTACTCCCCAATCGGCAGCAAACCGCAATGACGGGAATGCACCCTTGTCAAAATGACTATGATTACTGTGACACTGATAAGTGCCTTGACTTCACTAGGCGATACTTGCCAGATGTTGCTGCATTTGCGACCTCCACTACAACTTAGAACCTGGATCTAAATATACTACTTAATGTACTTACCTGCTGCAGACTCCAGATTCCTATAACATTTCTATAGGTCTTGAAGGGCGTGCCATCGCCGGGGAACTCAGGTGCAGAGACAGTTGCCCCCAGGCAAAGTTGCTCTTGCTTGTTGACTCATATCGGCACAGGTTGGGGTTGTGCGCTAGAGTTGGGGATGAGGCAGAGGGGGGGCAAGCAATACATGGCCCAGAATGGGAGGGCAGGAAGGGTGGGATAGGGGAATGGGATGAAAAACTGGGTTAAATATTGTTCAGCCAGTCACAAAATCAAATATATGTTTAATGTTTATATGTGGACTTTCACAAGAGTAAAATGGCCTGTTCGTCCAGGAAACACACATGCCTACACTTTCAATTACATTGATGACTCTTAACATCTTAAGCTGGAATGTACGTGGGCTTGGGATTTATGCAAAAGTAAGGAGAGTGATATTTCATGTGAACCGACATGATATCCAGATTCTATTCCTGCAGGAAACTCACGCATGAGGGAGCATGAATGGTACGTTTGCTAAAGAATGGTGACCAAATAGGTTCCTTACAGATTACTCAACATAGTCCAGAGGGGTGATGACACTTATATATGAACAAGTCACCATTGTTTTTCTACACTTGCATATAGACCCGGAGGGCCGTTATGTTGTTCTACATTGTAAGCTACTTAACAGGGAAGTGCTTTTAGTAAATTCATTTGATCCCAACCTAGATGACCCAGGGTTTAATCTAAAACTGGCAGATGCAATAATGGTGTATCTGTTTGTTCGATTGTGTGTGGGGGGATATGAACACCATTTTGAATCATCTGGACCTGGATCGCACCGGGTTGGCACCCAAATCCTTATCAAGGGCAGCTGGATTTATCCTTAAATAATTACTAGATCTCCGACTGCACGACATATGGCTCACCCTACACCTGAGTGAGAGAGGATTCACCTACTACTCTACCGTGCATGACATGTCGCCCAGGATAGATGTGTTTTTTAATCTCTGACCAGTTGGTGGGGATGACAGTAGATTCTATTATACTTCCCTGTACCTACTCTGATCACTCCCCGGTTAACTTTCCCCTGCCCTGGAGGATTACCCCTGGCAGCTGCTGCATTTGGTGGTTTAGATCACTGGCCCTGCAAGACATGGTCTTCCGGACAGACTTGGACGAATGACAATGGAACTGTATCACAAGCTACGCTCTAGGTTTTCATCAAGGGCATGTCCATGTCACGTGAATTCGGTGTACTCCGCGCCATATGTAGAAACATAGCTAGCAGTGAAGACAAGCTTAAGAAAACTGGAAATTGACCTTGGGACTACACCGAGTCACCTTACATGCTATCAAAACGCAGTTAGAGAATTTTCAGCAGCTGGCGGACAGAGAGGTGAAGTATTTTGCCAGACCTGCCATGGCTAGACTATATGGAGAGGGTGAGAGGCCGGGATGAACTCTGTCCAATCTGGCACACCGAAAGGGGGGACGGAGTCATATACTAGGAGTTAGGGATGAACATCAAGCGCTGCGGTACGGAAAGCAGGAAATCAATGCAATATTTATGCAATTCAATATGGCACTCTACCAGGCACAAGAACTGGGAGATGAACAGGGCCTTGAAGACCTATTGGAGTCCATCACCATGTCCATAGTATCGCTGAGTGCCAGGGCTCATCTCAACACTCGGGTTACGCCGGAGGAAATACTGCGCGCAACTAAAGAGCTGCCGAGTAACAAGGCACTGGGCACTGACAGACTCACAGCAGAGTTCTATATGGAATATGGGCCACTCTTAGTGCCCCCTATGTTGAAACCTTGGGAAGAGTCCAGTCGGGAGGGACAACTCCCACAGTTGCTGCGTGAGGCGGTTGTGGTTGTATTACTTAAACCTGACAAACCAAGTGAGAAATGTGCCTCCTGCAGACCACTGTCATTGATGAATGCTGAGACCAAGGTGTATGCCAACGTGTTGACCAATAGACAACTGCCTTTAATCCCATCCCTGATTCATAGTGACCAAGCCAGTTTTATCCCAGGTAGAGCGACATCCCTTCCGCAACGGTTTAATATCATGGCCCACAAAACCCCTACAGCTAATGCGATGGCTGTGCACTTGATGCCCAAACGGCAGTCGATATGGTGTTTTGGTCGTTTTTATTTGCTACTGTCTGAAAATGTGTCCTGGGTGACACATGTATAAAATATATTATGATCCTGTGCACGAAACCCATGGCTACTGTTAGGACTAACACGACACAGTCAGTCACATTTGAACTCAGAAGAGAGACACAGCAAGTTTGCCGATTGTCACCTCTGCCATTTGCTCTGGCAACAGAACCTATGGCTGATTTGATCTGCTCACGGAACAGGGGTAAGGGCATTTGAATAAGTGGACCCCCCGAAATTATATCATTATATGTGGATGATGTCCTATTATACATAAGAGACCCGCAACATAACCCAGACCCTATAAGGCAAGACATCACTAAACTTGGGATGTACTCTGGGTTCACAGAGAACTACGGGAAATCTGAGATATTTCCTCTGGCAGATAACACTCCTCGATCCCGAGTGTGCGTCCCATTAAAATGGTCACCAGACAGCTTGAAGTACCTGGGAATGATGGTGTCTAGATCTAAGAATACTTTGCTTACTGATAACTATGAAACCCTAGTACGCTACGTGAGCAGTAAAATGTCTAAATGGGAGTGAATATCTATGTTACTGACAGGTAGACTGGTGTTAATTAGCATGATACTAGTACCCAAAATGCTATATAAGTTTGGGAATGTGCCGGTATAGACGGGTAGGTAATTCTTTGCCGATCTACATAAAAAAATGTCCCAGTTCCTGTGGCATGCTGGTGCCATATGGATAAAATGAGATACAATGGCATTGCCATACGACATGGGCCGATTCAACTGACCTAATATTGAAGTGTACTGGATGGCGGCCCAAGCATTATTTGTCACCTACTGGTATGGCGCAGATGAGGCTCCACCACATGTTAAGTTGGAAAGGGGTGCTGCAGGCGGTTTAGAAATGAAGACACTGATATTAGACAATACATATAGGGACAACTGCCCGTATGAACCCGTACTTGCTACGATGGGAGCCTGGAGATTTATCTTTCTTAGAATAAATGTTAAAGCTCCATACTACTGCTGGCTACTGCTATGGAGCTTTCGTCACCTCTCCCAACACACAATACTGCAATACGCAGACAGTGGGAGCCGCAGGGCTACCGCACTATAGAGGATCTGTTCCCAGATGGGAAGTTCTTGACACTGGAGGATTGAAAGAGGAAGCATGGGGAAATGGGGTTGGAACTATTACAGTTCTATAGACTCCAAGCAGCAGTACAAAAATGGTGGGAAAGCTCCCTGTTAGAACCCCAAGAAAAAAACTACTGGCTTAAATCTCTAATTCCAGCGGGTGCCGACATATATTGGCTACCCTATATAAGGCAATACTAGCTGGGACCCGGCCGGGGCAGGATCCCTCACGTGCGACGTGGGCGTTTGAGTTGGGCCATGAGATCACTGATGGGGAATGACTGGCCATGTGCACATTTACTACGTTAGTAGCTATGACCATGTGGATGAAGCTCATTCAGTACAAGATACTACATATGCTACATTACATGCCATATAAACTTCAGAAAATATATCCGAACCATGCAGGCTTATGCCCACGATGCCTAGCGGGGGAGGCCGGGTACATTCACATGCTACGGAATTGTCCAGGTTTGATACAGTACTGGGAACAGACATATGTCAAAATGTCTGAGGTTGCGGGGAGGCACTTGACTGAGTCTCTGATGTTTGCATTGTTTGGAATATGGCAGGATATACCTGAGAGACGGTTCAGAGCTTTTCTGAATGTGGGATGTATGCTGGTGAAAAGAGGTATTTTGAAAAAATGAAAAAACTCACTGCCCACCAACGATAGGGGAATGGCTCCAAGACTTAACCTGGGTTAATGAACGTGAAGATATGTACATCTCAACACAGCCGCACACCACGTCTCGCCCCAAAGATATATGGAGGGAGATTGAGCTTATATATAGTTCACGTGACCTGCAACTTGAGGATATCTCATGATAATGTAACAATGCTAATGCAATAACTGAATAATTATATGTATACTGACTGGTTGTTCCTTTGATTTGTGACTGCTGAACTTAAATAAAGTTTTAAAAAATAAAAATTAAAGGGAAATGGTGGAGTCAGCAGTGACCAGTTGGGCAGGTTTCCAGGTCAGTCGTTTAATGCGGCTTATTTTGTGTAACATTTCAATTTTTAGGATCATAGCATTCTGTATTCTTGTACACCATGCCTTGTCTTTAGTAAGGGGAGAAGGTGGGGAGATGGGGGCTTCCAATTCCTTGAGGATGGTAAAAAGTTCTATGGTGTCAGAATTGCCTTTGGTTATTCTGGTATTGGAGGCTGTAGCTTTGGTGTGGATAATGGCTACTTTGTACAGTTTGGCAGCCCTTGTGAATGCTAGACTTAGTCCATCTGAGCTTTTTTTTTCCAGCACGTTTCTGCATGTTGCTTTCTAGGGCGGAGCTCAAGGAGGTCTGAGGTGAACCAGTAGTTAATATGTCCTGCTGGTTTGGCTTTTTCAGGTAGTAAAGATTTGATGGAGTCCACTGTGGTCATTAGGGTAGTGATATAGAGGTTTGCTAGGGTCTCTGGGTCAAGTGAGCCAAGGTGCTCTTGTTTGAGGGGAGTAATGTAGGGTAGGATATGATCCTCTGTGAGTTTGCATGAGTTACGTGCCAGGGTATGGGGGGGTGATGTGGTTGTAGGTTTGTTATGGTGGCTGAGTGGGATAGTGAAGGTGATAATATGATGGTCAAACCTTGGACAGGGAAAGTTGGATCTGTTGTGACAGGGCAATTAAGGTATGCAATCCAGCCCAGGGAGTGGTCTTTGGCATGCGTAGGACACACTCATACAGTGTTTGAATCCCAAGACATTCATGGAGTTGGCAAAGGAGGAGGCATTCAGGTCAGCAGGGTCATTCAAGCCCAGGTTCATGTCGCCAAGAAGGATAATTTTTGACAGGGGCTTGACTTTGTTGCCAAAAGTGAGGAGAAGGTCTCCCACAAAGTTTAGTAAGGGACCTGGTGGGCAGTAGATCACGTGGGCTATACTAGTGTTTATGGGGCAGGTGGTAAGCTTCACAGATATGATGTGGACGTTTTCAATGGTGTCAAATGTCCTGACATACTCTATTGAACTCCAAATCCCTAGTAGCACATGCCACGGAAATTGCCGACCTGATCCAGAGAGATGACCTAGACTTCCTCGCCATCACTGAGACATGGCTACACCCCACTGCAGGTCCTATGCTGACAGTCCCTGATGGCTACTCTATTCTGAGAGAAGACAGACTAAAATCCACAGGAGGAGGCATCGCTATTATTTACAAATGTAGCCTGTCTATGAGATTAGCTACCCCGATCGACGTCCACTCATGTGAACTACTGTCAGTTAAAGTACCACTTACCAATGCCCAAACCCTTAATATCCACCTGATATATTGCCCCCGGGCCCTCCCAGGACATTTGAGGATGATATTAACACTAACCTGTCTAGTAATCTCAAAAGCTCAACGCAAGTACTTCTACTTGGAGACTTGAATATGGGCTTTAATTACCCATCAGACCAGCTTGCCCTAACTACAGCTAACATCCTCTCAGAACACAGCCGCACACTTTTCTGATGACGTGGTTACCTGGATTAGATCATTCTTAAATGGTAGAACAATGAGGGTCTTCTCGCCTCTAGTAGCTGCCGACCCCATACCCATAACCTGTGGTGTGCCTCAGGGATCTTGCGTCTCGCCACACTCTACATTTTTACTAAGACCCTTTTCAATGATCTGGATCATCTCGGTATCACCTACACTAACTATACAGATGATACCCAGATCCTCCTCCGCTTTCAGGGGATTATGAAAAGGATTTGGCCTTGGTGAACAGAGTGTACATCATCATCCAGGCATGGATGGACATGCATGGTCTATGCCTGAATGATGATAAAAACCGAGCTCATCATCCTGGGCACCCCCTCTAAGCTAAAAAAACAAGGTTCTGACTATTCCTCATTCACAATTGATGGCAATAGTATTAAAGTAGAACACGAGATAAAAACACTAGGCTTTTACCTTGACTCAAACCTCTCATTTGCCAAACAGGTCAATTCTTTAGCATCCTCCGCGGCTTACCATGCAAACTTATTGCACCGGCAAGCCATTTCTCTCTGACAGTAGCTGCACCATCCTGGCCAGAGTCCTCATCCTGTCTCGCCTGGACTATTGCAATGCCCTCTACTTAGGATCGACTGCTACTTTCAGAAGATTCCAAAAATTACAAAACAATGCGCTTAGAGCGGCATTAGGCATTTCCAGAAGAGATCACATCTGCAAGAGCAGCCAACAGAACAACTGGCTTCCAATCAAAGACAAAATCCTGCTAAAAACCTTGTCGCTCACCCACAAATCTCTCAACAATGCTGCCCCCATCTACCTGGCCGAGAGATTCCATGAACAGACTTCCCTGAGAACACCTAGATCAGCTAACAGAGATCGCCTCTCCATACCTAGTTTCAAACACTCCACTATCGGAGGCAACAGCTTCCCCGTGAAAGCAGCCAAATTGTGGAACTCCCTGCCTCGCACACTGAGAATAGACCAATCTTAAGAAAAAAAACTTCAGATCCAACATCATTATGTGGATGAAATCTAATAACCAGTAAAGAAAACTCCTGCTCAGCAAGCAGCTAGGACTCACTGCTACGGTACCTTATGCCTGCATGGAGTGTATCATTCCTTGCTTCTCTCATCTTGCTACCTTTGTGGTAACTACAACTGCCCTACTCACTGCCTGTATACCTGTACTTATCTCCGCCCACCCGGTTATATATCTAAACACCCTAACCTTGTATATATAGCTTATGTAAGATGTCTGTATCATTTGTATATACTCCACTTGTATCTTAAATAGGTACCATCTGTATATACCCTCGTGTAGTTAATGACTTGTATGTACATTTTTATACCTTTTCTGTTGTAACTAAGCCTTGCATATACTTGTAACTGCTGCACCCTGTTACCCTGTATGATGCGCATTATAAATAATAAAACAAACAAACAAACAATGTGTATGACATATTCAGTACTCACAACTATTGAGTCCAGGGAAAGGAGAGAGTCCAGCTTGAAATAGAATGAATATAAAGGTTTCACTTGGATGCTGTGGAGTTCTAACCCCAATGCTATCCACGTTTGGCACCACAATCAAGATTACCTTTTGTTTGTCTTCCACTGAACATCCAAGGGAACCTATGGAGCTAGTTTATATTTTTCATTCAAAGGGAATGCCATTGCTTTATTCCATTGTGAGAGTGTGGTTTACAGAAGATCCAATCAGACCCATCTACGCCGAGATCGGATCCACTGAATCCCACATCTGGAGGAGCCCTGGGATCCTGTACTTCGAGAAGAACAACAAGAGGCCAGATTCCCACAAGAGGACCTACATTTCATCTCGGTACCTCGGACACCACCACACCTTTCCCAGATGATCTAACAACCATGCTGAAAAATCAAATACACCACCTTAGAGTCCTGCGTATGTGTCATTTCTAGCGAAAACTGTTATTTTATCGAAGTGAATTACTTTGTGGTAATTCACTCCAAAAAGATAATGTTGTGGGGAAGAAAATATAAATGCGCATTGTGGGGTAAGGGCTTTTGGGGGGCAGTGTGGGAAGGGGTGGAAACTTGAAAGGGGGTATGGCGAGGGGACTCCTATTTTAAAAAAAGAGAAAAAACGAAGAAAAAAAGTTCTTTTGCAGATGTGAATTACAAGAAAGTAATACACTTCGATAAAACAATGTATTACCATTTCTAATGGCATTACAGGGCCTGCTACATGACAATCAAGCAAGATGTGGCCCTGACATGGATACGAAGCCTATCCTGGTCAGCATACCAATGACTGCAGAATGGCAGCTGATGGAGGCTGTGCTGGCAGCACCCTGATCCTTTCAACACTGCTGACAGCTGCTGGTAACCTGTCTTTTCTAACTTGGGGCCTCTGGCCTGGCAAATTATTGGGTTTGCTCGTTTCTCAACAATTGTGCCCAGACAGTAACTCTGCCACCTTTCCCTCTAATCGGGTTCCCTTGAATGCGAGGAGCCTCATGGGTCTGTTCTCTCCCCCCTGCATTATACTCTGTACCCCTCACCCCCAACTCATCTGACAGATGTATTCATGTCCTGTGGCCTGCATGTTTTATGTATGCAGGCAACACACATATTTTCTCGAGGCTACACGGAAACGTACCCAGTACTTCTGAAAATCCTGCCATGGATAGTCCATAACACCCTAAAACGAAACTACATTAAGACATAAGTACTTGCCTGTCGTTCTTATTTATGGTCTGTGCCCCTGTCACAAACATACCTTGGGCTATGTCCTCCCACATTTTCTGTTGTTAAAAAAATGTGGGAGTTAAACTTGATTCTGCTTCCGCTCTAGTCCCGCTCATTTTCAGCCGTTGTACAAAAGGTGTTTCTTTCATTTACCCTAATAGCAAAGAATACTTCACCTTACCTTTCCTGACAACGTGGTGACACACAGCACGCCGAGATGTAACTTGAATAAACATCAACGTTTGAAGGCCATTCCTCTTGACTGACAGCCTACTCCAACCTTCTCAAGGCCCTATTTGGGTGAAGCCCCAGCCCTGCACGCAGTGCACGGGGGCAGACGGTGTGCGCTCCATCTTCTCTCTGGTATGACGCAATGGCACATTTGAACGATGCCATTGCATCCCCGAGAGCGCAGAAAGTAAAATTGGACACTAGTGTGCTTTGCTAGCTTTCAGGCAAAGCACGCTTGGATTCTGTTGCAGCACATGACTGCTGAAAAAGATGACACGTGCTACTTTTTGAAATGCACATATATACGAAATATCGGTATCTTTACATGATCTGTATGTTGGATTACATATATGCCACATAATTTACGAATATATGTGATATATGATTTATGTCACAGCTAGGTCATTCATGTATATACTGTTTGCATATATATGAAACATATACATTTTATTTGTGGCATATGCGTTGTTTAGGTTCCCGCATACGCATTACCGGCACTTATCTCTGAGTTAAAATTTGGCAGCTCTGATGTAAACACATATTACTGGATCAACAGGGGTCCTCGCCTTTTACGTGGGAAATGCATGGCTCTTTAAAATGGAGGACGGTATGAAATGATAGAAAGCTGTATTTTCCCTGTCACCAGGAGCCCCCCCATAGGTTTCTGCAGACACTACATCCTGGCCCTGGTCGCATTTGAGACATTGTAATGGACAGTGGTGGAAGTGTACGAAAAGAAGTAGTGGAACTATGTTCCCTGCTGGCCTGCACCCACTCCCCACAAACCCCATTGCCACGACCCCTCCCACACACAATAAACCCCCCCAAACACTTTTACCTGCTGTTTAAGGGAACGTTCAGTGCAGCGCAATGAAAGTACAAGTCTCAACTTCTTCCTACACTTTTATTTTAAAACGAAACCATTCCGGAACGGTTTCTTTTTAAAATAAAAGTATAGGAGCTGCAAAAGGTAATTTAAAAAAGTAGAGGAGCACCGCTCCCGCCCGCTCCCGCTCATTTCGACCATGGACCATCAAATCACTTATGTTCTGTTAGAAGGGTGCAAACAATTCTGTGCACTGGAATTTCAATACGCAGAGTTGACTAAACTAGGTGGCTCAGAAGCCATAAACGAATGTACTCCATGAGTAATCCCCACTCCCTGGTACTGGCTCCTCACACATGTGCTATGCTTTGCCACGCTGACTCTGCAGGAGAGCTTTCATGTCTAGGTGACGTGCGCTTCTTCAGAGGAGGTTAAAGATATGAACCAGACACGGTCACATATGAGTGTGTGGAAAGTCCTGGTTACCTTGCAAAAATGCCGTTTCTGCTGAATCTTGTAAATAAAAAGATTCTCACACCGGATGCAGTGTTTTAAGGTGTGTTTCATTATTCTTCATAGTGTAGGCATATGGTTTAAAAGTGGTCAGCCGACACATGTTTCGGCCCCAGAGGGTCCTTATCAAGGCAGGTAAGAAATGGTGTGCAGGGGGTGTGTTACCCCAATGAGCTTCAGTAAGGGCCGTGTGGCAATTTCATAAGGTCGGGTCTAGTTGAGTTCAAGGCTAATGCCGCCATGAGTGATTGCATGCATCCTTGGCACTTTCTCATATTTCAGTGGTCTTCAAACGCTTTCATGCTAAGACACGCTTCAGACAGTCGTGAAGCTGCTGGATAAGCATCAGACACCGTTTTCAAGAGACCACCTCTACCCATGGTTGAAGGGCAGGAGGTGGGAGCTGTGAACCAGTCGCACGCCAAGTGACCAAGTGCCCACACACTTCAGAGGCGTAGACAGGGTAGGGCCTGAGTGGGCAAGGCCCACCCAAAATCTGTTAATGCCCACTCAACAGCACTGTGCGGGGATTTACAGATGTTAATGTCACTGCGGTGGGCCCAACTACATTAGCTTCAGGCCCAACTAGTTAGACAATCCTGGCTACGCCTCTGACACACTCATACACACCTCTCCCACTTTTGAGTCTCCAAGGCGTGTGAAATGAGGATGGCCCTGTGTGTTCAGTATTAGGCATCTGTTGTGTTAGCACATTTACTCCAACAAGAATAGCACTATCAAAAGGAGGGAGAGCTGAGATGTTTGTTTTTGTGGTAGGAGTGCTGGGGAGAAGCCTGCTCCAGCCGCTTTACGCCCAGAGACATGGAGGATGAGTGCGCATATCCCACACACCAGGCAGCATCAACATGTTGTTGACTAAGGATGAGATTTACACAGTGTAGGGGAGCAATTGATTCCCTCCCATCCTTATGTCTCTCTTTTTTAATTCCTTATCGCTGCATCGTTGTCTAATATCCACTTCTCAGCCTTGTCCTTCTGCCTTACACAGCCCTGCATTTAAAGCCTATCTCTGTTCTCTCTTTTCCTTCTTCCTGCACGTGTTCTATCTCCCTTCTTCCTTGTCGATCCTGACTGTCCATTTCACCCATTCTCCTGTTCACTCCCCTTCCCACTTGCACGCTCGCTCTTCCTTTTCATCCTCTCAAATTCTCTCCCTTATCTCCCCATGGTGTACACTTACACCTCTCCTCGTTCTCCGGGGTTGTCTTATTTCTCCTGGCCCCACCAGATGATTCTGCCTTTTGACCCTGTTCTACAATCAGTTTTTTCTACTTCTTTCCTTCCTTTTGTGTATGATCCATCTCTCCAACACACCCATTCTTTCTCTTTTCCCCTTCAAATCTGCCTCTTCTTTTCATGTATACCTTGTTCTTCCTGTTCTCTCTTCTACTATTTCCCACCTTTTCTGTATCATTCCTCTTCTCTCTAATCCCTCTAAATCTTATTTCCTCTTCCATCCCCCCTTTCAGCCCTCCCTCTTATCTTCTCTCACCCTCTCCCTCTTGGTCTATCGCTCTCATTCTGTATCCCACTCCCTGCTCATTCTGGTGGTCTCCCTACAAAATAACCTTCGCTCTGTCTCTCCGTCCTATTCAGTCTTTCGCTCTGCTTCTGTATCTCCGTTCTATTTCATCCTATTCTAGCCATCCTTGTTTTCATGTACTAATCTGTCCTTCCCACCTATTCTGTCTCTCCCTCCCGTTTAATGTCTCCCTCATATTATGTCTCTCACATTCTGTATATGCCTCCCATTCTCTCTCCCCCTACCCTCCTTTCTAGTCTCTCACTCCCTCTTGTTTTGTGTTGTCCTCTTCTGCCATAATCTGCCCCTCTGATTCTGTCTCTTCCCCATTCTGCCCGCTCCTATTCAATCTTATTATGTCTCCCATTACTGTTCACTGTCTCCTTTTTATTCTGTACTATTCTGTCTCTCATATCTTGTGTCTTCCTCTTATTCTGTCTTAGTCTAGCTTTTGCATTCTGTCTCTACCCCGTAGTCTGTCTCTCCCTCCTGTTTGTGCCTCTCTCTAATTCTGCCCCAGTTGGCCCCTCACATTCTGTCTCTACCAGACAGTCTGTTTCCCCCACCAAGACTTTCCTATTCTGTCTCTGCCTCCTAGTCCGTCCCCCCTTCTGTTTTGCCTACCCTTAGTCTGTCTTAATCAGTCCATCTTATTCTGTCCTAGTCTGCCCATCACATTCCATCCCTCCCATTTAGGCTATCTCCCCACCTATTCTGTTCTACTCTGTCACTCCCTCCTTGTCTGTTCTGTAGCTCCCTCCTTCTCTGTCCTGTTCTGTATTTCCCCTTTGCTCTGGCTCTCCATCTAATTCTGCCCTTGTCTGCCTCTCCTTCCAAGTCTGTTCTCCATCATATTGTGTCCTATTCTGTCTCTCCTTCCAACTCTGTCTCTCCCTCCTGTTTGTCCTCCTCCCTATTCTGTCCTTATCTTTGCCTTGCATTCTGTCTCTCTGCCCAACTCGGGTTCTCCCATCGTATTCTCTCTTATTCTGTCTTTCCTTCCTGTTTGCTTACTCCCTCTTATGCAGTTCTAGTCGGTTCCTCCCTACTTGCAAGGTCGGGCTGGAACATAAAATTGTCTCGGGCAGATTTGCACATGGCAATTCATTCCTTTTGTGACAAACTCAGTGGTACACAAGAGGTAGGATTTTGATAAAATGTAATGCAAATTGTGCATTTTAAAGAATATTCAGTAACAATGGTCAAACCTACTAGCCAAATGGTGAAGTAACGTATTGAACTGGCCCAATAAAGTGGCCCACTTTGACCAAACAAACTGTCCCATACTAGCATTTTGCGTTTTTGGTTTGGGCTTTGCCCTATTGCCCTATAGGCTAGTCCGAGCCTGCCGGTCTGTCTTTCCCTTGCACAGTGTGTCTGGCTGTCTCGCCCTCTCAGTGCCGGCCTTAGTTGTGGCAGCACCCCGAGCAGAAAAAGAACAATTTGGCGTCCCCTTGCCCCCGCCGCACTCCTGGTCAATTGGGGGAAGGGAGGGTGGAGGCGTCAAATGTTTCTTTTCGGTGGTGAGAGAAGGCGTCCCTTTGAAATTAAATGCACCCGCGGAAGCAGGCGTTTTTAACAACCATAGGGTGCTGCAGCACTCTATATAGATGATTATCTCCCCACACCCGCGCTGGAGCAGGGAGGTAATTATTTCAATAGGGTGCCAGCACCCTATTGTTGTGACACTTCTCCCACCATGCCAGCTCGGGATAGCTCTTGAAAGGCTCCCCGAGCTGGTGCCCTGGGGGTCTGTGATGCCCTGTGCAGTCGCCCAGCCCACCCTGCTCTAAGGCCGGCCCTTCTCCCTCGCATGGTCTGTCTCTGTCTTCCTTCTAGACTGTCTAAGGATGTCTCTCCCTCCTAGTCTGTCCCCTCCTATTCTGCCTGCATCCCTCCCAACCTGTCCCACTCTGCTACCCTGTCTCTCCCTCCTATCTTGTCTCTCCATACCAGCCTATCTCTTCCTCCTTTACCAATTATACTAATGTATGTTTTCCTGAAGGTTGATGCTAAGTCAGCTGCCCTGAACAGCTATCCTTTCTTTCAGGTCTGATTGTCGTATCCTTTCCATTTTCATGCAGCCTCTTTTTTTCAATCCTGTTTCCTTTTCTCACATATAGACACGTGTTCTTTGTCTCTCCCACTTGTTCTCTTCCACCCTCCTTTTCCCCTCCTGTTCTGCCTTTTCTCCCCCCTCACCCATTCATCTTCTCTGACCCTTGTTTTCTGCATTCTCGTTCTCCCCTCCCTGCCTCCCCCACCAATCCAGTGTCATTCGCCAGCTGGCTGCACTGCCTCCTCTCCTTGCTTTCTTCGGTCCTCTAGGCCTGGTCTGGCAGATACCCATCAAATGGAGAGAGAGGGCTGAGGCTGCAGCCTTCCTTCTCATCCATGCCGAGAAACAGGCTCGGACTGGGACAAGAAATAGGCCCGGTCACCCAAAAAAAAGTGGCCCACCCCTCGCCTCAAAAAAGTTGCCCACCTCTCGCCTCACGACCCTTGACCTCTGATGACATCACCAGAAGTGATGTCATTTGAGCCCACCCCAAAGTGACATCCCAGGAAGCTATCAAACACGACCTTTCACCCCTTGACAAAACAGGAAATGGCATCAAATAGCATTGTCCCTAAGTACACTAAATCACTGTGAATCCAAGCAGATGTCCAAGGCCAAATGATATTTTATAGCACTTACGCTTAAGCTCTTTTTATAGAACAAATATGCATACAATATCACCCAACCTGTGTTGTACTCATGTATCGACCTAAGAAGGATGAAAGGCTTTTTGAAAAAAAATGTGGGACAAAAATATCTTTTAAAAAAAAAAAAATCTTCCAAACTGGCCCAGGCATGGGCAGAACCCGGCCCCAACTCCCCAGGGGCGATTTCGTCCCGGCCACGGGCCGAGGGGCCAATCCGACTCTGCCGAGAAAGACAATGAACACTGCATAGAAGTTATTTCATGCTGTATTTATTTTTTGAAAGACGCACTTGACGCTGAGGTCGCAAAGTGGATGTTACTGTTATTTAAGCTTTGGGACTCCTGCCCCCCTGTCCCCACAGGTATGGTGCCAAGCCCCACCAGGTAGGTGCGCCCCACAGTTTGAATTACATTCTATGTTTGCAAAGATTACTCCCTCGACACCTTATAAGGGTTTGTTATTGGATTGCTAGTCTGTAATTAAACAGTACATTAGCCCAATGAAAGTGTGTTGTATCCCATGATTGGAAAAATGATGCAAACCAGTGGCATGGCTGTATGATGTGGAATGCTAATTGCGTGGCATGAGATTTGGTGGCTGGGTGTTGGTTAGGGATGGTGTGTGTGTCCAGTGAGTGTTCTCAATCTATCCTGTGATTGTAGCTGCAATCTAAGAACAAAACAACATGCAACTGAGTCCTGGGGCTCCAGCATGATCCATACAACTTGCACACCTAAATGTCCAAGCAAACTCTGCAGCTCTCGGCCATTACAGTCCCCTCTCTCTGTCTCTCTCTCTCTCTCTCTCTCTCTCTGTACATAGTCCCCTTTTGTACTGGAAATACTATGCTTGTAAATGAAGCCATTTTAGAATGTCACGGTGGCCACCTTAACATGATATTGTTGTCATTTGCAAAGGGTTTTGCTATTTCATTAAGACGAATGAGAAGTTGTGCCTTAATTGATAACGGTCCGGTAAATACAGTCATCCATAGATCGCCCTAATGCTTTCACCGAGAGTGAGCTACTTTAGGTAAACAAATAACAGTAATTACATCAGTGTGACAGGCAAATAGCAGGGTCTGCTGAACATAATGCACACATATAGTTACAGTCTTGATTCATGGAGGGAGAATTGTAGGGCCTCTGGAAGGTTTGTAGCAAATTGCACAATTGGTGACGGACAGATATGAAATATTCAATGTAACACAGCAAGTATCCTTCTTTCCACTGAGATAAATCAAATTCATTTTCATATTTGATATTTTTGCATAGAACCTACTCACTTATTTACATTAACTCGCCTGAGATGTAGTTAATAGAGATGGCGCTCTGTTGAAGAGAGCGGTTTTATGTATCGTGCAATGTTAATAGCATACATTGCAGGCATACACTTGGTACGTTTCAGCGATAAAGACCACAATGGATTCAGTCTTCATTTGTTGAATTCTTTTTTGTTTCCTCTTTCCATGTAGACAGGATGCCGGCAAACTCAGATTTTCCTTGGAACTATGTAAAGGGGAAGCGTTATCCGTAAAATGGTGTGAAGGAATGTGAGGTGTGGAAATGCTAACCTAAGTTCCCTGTACGCTGCGTGTATGTGCCAGCATGCACCAGGGACGTCATTTCACCAAAATGCCAGGGGTAGTGAAAGTGACATCATACGACCCTTGACCTCTGATGACATTGCAGGAAGTGATGTTATTTGACCGCAACCCAAAGGGATATCACAGGAAGCGATGGAACACAACCTTTCACTCTTTGACAAAACAGGAAGTGGCATCACATAGCATTGTTCCTAAGTACACTACTAAAAATATGATCATGATATCACTATAATGTGATATACATTTCATACAAGAATGAATCACCATATGTATCATTAATATCAGTGGGCCTCATTACAACTCTGGCCGTAGTCGTGCCGGTAAAAACAGCAGGCTGCTGCCGGAGTTGCGTATTTTTTTCGGTGCCTGGCAATGGGGAATCACCGGGGTATTACAGCCCGGCGGTCCCTGAAGCCAGGCATTGGAAAAAGGTACTCCCCATTCCCATTTGAGTCCTATAGGACTCAATGGGATTGGGGAAGACTGTAGCACCAGCATCATTCATAATGGTTCCAGTGCTACCGTCAAAGTCTGCGAGTGGGTGCCTTTCCGCCCGCCAGGTCAGACCTGGCGGGCGGAAAGGCACCCGGGCCCACAAACTTGTACTCTGCCAGTCCGGTAACAACAGTGCCGGGGAGCCTACAAGCGCGGGAAGGTGGGTGGGACGTATGGAGAAAAGGGGACTATAGACTATGAGTACACTAGTCACTACAGTAAATAACATTGATTACTCATATGTCCCGTCCCCTTTCCTCCATCCTTGTGGGTGATTCCACCAAACAAGAGCATGGGGTGGAGCAGTGACAGCATGTCTCATATCTAGGGAGAAGTAAACAGGTTCCACAGAACCACCTGACCAAACTCATCATGGCACCTGGAGCTGGTGTCCAGAGGAATAGTGCTTGCAGAAAGCCGACGGAGTGGTCAAAGTAGCTGCCCTGCTGATGAGATTCCAAGAAGCAATTGTCTGAAACGCGAACTGCCGTGGCTTTAGCCCTAACCACATGGGCATGAATCTCCTCCGGTACCCGCTTGTCCATAGCTGTATATGCCTCTGAAATGGCTTGAAGTATCCAATGGGCGATAGAAGCCTTGGAATCCTGAGAACTCGGGTAGGAGCCACCAAAAGTCACACACAATACCTCAGACTTCCTGAAGAATTTGGTCTGAGAGAGGTAAAACCTAAGGACCTCTTGAGGTCCAGGGAATGTAGGACCCTCTTTGCCTCTGACTACGGTTTCGGTAAGAACACCGGCAGGCAGATCTCTTAATTCAGATAAAATGGAGAGACCACCTTGGGCAAGAAGTTTGGGTGAGGGCGCAAGATGACAGTGTGGTTGTGAAATGTGGTGAACGGCTCACATGAAGACAATGCCTGCAGCTCTCTGACCCAGCCCTCAGAGGTGAGAGCTACATGCAAAACGGTCTTTAGCGTTACCAGCCGGATGTCAGCAGAGGCCAGTGTCTCGAAAGTTTTGCGCTGCAAAGCTGCAAGAACCACATTGAGGTCCCAGACCGGATGCGGCCTATTCACCGGAGGAAGCAACAGGTGAAGTGCAATGTAGGGTAAGTGCGAGCCTCCAAGGGTGGAGGGTGAGCAGACGCAAGTGCTGAGGATAGACCGAAGCTGGGACAATTGGATGTGGGAGGTCAGGGCCCCGAGGATGCATAAGAGCCCTGAACACCAATCAAGCAACTGTGCGATTAGCAGAGGAGAGAGGGAGGGAAGGAGGAGGTAAAGAGGAAGGTCTTGAGGATCTTCCAGAATTTAAGAAAGTCCTGCTCAAGACCAAGAGGGAAAGAGGGAGCGGGAGGCTGTTCCAAAGAAGGGAGCCAGCCGAGGAAAGCGATAGTCCTCCTGCCCTCTGTTTAGCAAAACGTTTTACATACAAGGAGTTGGTGCCAGAGGAGCGTGGAGCTCTAGAGGGGGAATATTTTGTAAGAGAGAGTTGTAGATAGTGTTCTCCCCGACCCCAGACAGCCTTATGTTTGATACAGATGTTTTGTTTGCTTGTTTGTTTGTTTTATTTATAAAGGTGCACCTAACCCTCAGGTAACTGGGCACAGATGGTTACAAGTTTACTTTAGGCTTCATGTTACAAGTATTACATAGTAGTATATACAATATGTGCACAAGATAAACAATTTGAAGAAGAAACACAATCTGATATGTACATAAGATGCAGTTTGCAGAAGAAACTAAATTTGATGTGTACATAAGATGCACAGTTTGCAGAAGAAACTAAATTTGATACAGATGCAGATTTGAGTAAGAAAAAAACAGACATACAGTACAGGATACTAGTTATTTACAACATCGTAGATGAGTAGAAGAGGTAATCAGGATAGTCATGACCAAGGTGAGAAATATATGAGATGCTGAATTCAGTACAAGGAGTGCAGTGGGAGTTACTTGTCGTTAGTTCTCATCCAGTTCAAGGTATTACGCCTAAAGCTGTGGAAGGATTGGTTCACTCTTAAGGAGTGTGGGAGTGTGTTCCAGGTCTGTGCTGCCATGACAGGGAAGCTACTTCCTCCAGATTTTTTAATTTGAATCTTAGTATGACAAGGCAATCGGGGTTAGCTTTTCTGGTTGGGCGAGAATTGGGTTTCATGATTATTCTCTCCGCTAGGTACGATGGTGCAGCATTGTTGAGACATTTGTACGTGAGGGAAACTGTTTTGAGCAGAAATCTGTCCTTGAAGGACAGCCAGTTATTTTGTCTTCTTAGCTCTGATATATACTCTCTGTTTGGAATACTTAGTGCCGTTCTAAGTGCATTATTCTGTAAAATTTGAATTTTATTCACAATGTGCTTGCTCGCACCTAAGTATAAGACATTACACTAGTCCAATTTCGAGAGTATGAGGGCATTGGCTAAGGTGATGCAACTCGCTTTAGTTAGGAACTGCCTGCAGGCCCTGATTAACTTACATGTATATGCTGTTGCTGATGCCATGGAGTTGACTTATTTATTTAAGGTTAGTGCAGAATCAAGGTAAAAGCCTAGAGTTTTTACTTCCTTTACAACCTTAATGGAGTTCCTGTCAATGTTAAAGGCGGCGTAGTTCGTGTTGAGTTTTTTCAGATTGGCGATAGTTCCAAGTATCAAGAGCTCGGTTTTGTTGTCATTCAGGCATAAGCCATGGGCTGCCATCCATGCCTGAATGATTAGGTAAATTCTATTCACAAGAGCCGTGTCCTTGGTGTAATCACCTGAAAGAGGTATGAGGATCTGGGTGTCATCTGCATAGTTTGTGTAGGTGACACCCAGATTATCCAATTTGTCGAACAAGGGCTTTGTGAATACATTGTACATAGATGGCAATACAAAAGAGCCTTGCGCTATGCCACCAGTTATTGGGATGGGGTCTGCTGCAGATGACTGAGAGAAGACTCTCATGGTCCTGTTATTTAAGAAAGATTGGACCCAAGCTATCGCATCCTTTGAAAAGTATGCTGATGAGGCCAGGTGTTTGCATTGTACATCATGATCCACCAGGTCAAAGGCAGCTGATAAGTCAAGGAGGAGTAGCAAGGCAGTTTTCCCTTTGTCCTTGAGCTCATCGATTTGGGTTTTTAAGTCAATTAATGCCATTTCTGTGCCTTGTTGAGGCCTAAAGCTTGACAGCCCGGCACCTAAGAGCTGGTTGGTTTCTAGATACCTCTGTATCTTAAGGTATGCTACTTTATCAATTATTTTAAATGGAAAAGGTACTGTTGTAATCAGCCTATAGTTAGTTGGGATAGATGGGTACAGAGTTTGTTTTTTTACAGGGGTAAAACCCAAGATTCTTTTAGGTTGCTTGGGACAATGCCCGACGAGAAGGAAGCATTGATTAGCTTAGATGTGAATGGCGCCAGGTCTCTGGTCACATCTTTGATGATCTGGACCGGGCAACTGTCTCCCTGGCATCTAGAAGGTTTTAAGGACAATATGATTGTTTTTACTTCAGGTGTCGAACGGAAAAACAAATTGTACCCTCTTGATCGTATATATTGGCCTAAGCCCAGTCGCTCTGCGAGGAAATCCGCGTTGCAAGGTCCTGACCTTAGATCAGTTTTAGCCGCCATTTTAGGTTCATCCGCCATTTTGATTCTCACTCCAAAGTCACCCTGTGTTCTAAGATGGTGGACAGTGTTGTTCTGCTTGTAGCATGGTCAGCTTGACCTCCACATATGAGTTAATGCTTAAACTGCCCGGAGGCCAAATGTTAGGGTCATGTAATGAGACCTTGTCCTTCGTTGACCTGTGGATAGAGGATTACCTGCACCAACGATACTAATCAATGAACCTATGTTATGCACAATATTGTTCGAGCGTTTGATGTGAACACTTGTTTGACTATATTGTATGAGAATATGTACGAAGACTTAATATAGAATCCAAAGACACACTGTTGCTATTGTAAACCATTGGAGAATGTATTAAGGATAATCTATAAATGTATAGATGCATAAATTAGGAACGAACTCGGCATGAACCCCTAGCCCAAGGAAATGGTTAACCTGCAAGTGGGCTGAACATCAGATTACATATTGTATAAAAGACACAACCATTCTGATGTACAGCCCCACTCACTGCACACACCGAACAGGGCCGGTATTCGCTGTGTTGTACTGAGGGCCTGATAGCTATCTATTGCTTTGTTCTTTGATAACTGTTCAGTTGTAGAATAATGATCTGTGTATCCTTTGAACCCGCGTTTGGTGTATTTCCTTTTGGGGTACTCAGCCTTGATATTCTCTTTTTGCTTTCACAGATGGTGCCCGAATAGGGACCCTCAAGATTGATGCCAGCTCGTTGAAGGTTGACGCGGCTATCGGACTGGGATCGGACGGTGTAAAGGGGGCCTCTTTCCTGAATGAGAAGCGACACCTCAGCAGCGCTGCATGGCCCGATCCCTGGACGGTGAGCACGCGGTCCGAGTCGGCATCTTGACGAGGGTCCACATATCGAGGTGGGCAGATTTGCCAAAATCACCAAACACGAGGTAAACTTAGTTAGAAAACTTTGAAATCCAATCGGACCTTAGGATTTGATCAGGTGAGTTGTGACCCGATTCTTAAGTATCCTGATAATTTGTTTTGGTGCATTGCACTCGCGAGTTCAATTACTGACTGGGTAACACCAGTATTCTGATATGCCTGGGAAATTGTCTGCCTGCTTCAGGGCGTTATTCCGCAGTGACAGACAATCTTTGGAATTTGGCCGACCGGCACCATTGGAGGGGTCGCTGGCGTGTACTATGTACTGTAAGCACGGCATTGGTAGTATAGTATTTAATAATATTTGGCACAGACAAACTAGGCATGCTTCCGAACTTCAGTGGCCAATCAATGGTAGTTTTCAAATCCCTCGTATAGAGTATTTAGAATCTATATTATTAAAGAAAAAGGCTAGACCTGCAGCATTTGATGTATTACAGAATTGGAAGAAAGAAGCTTTACAGCAGCTTAAGGGTAGAGAAAAACATGCGCGCCGTCATAAGACGAATGCCGAAAAAGCGTTGTTATATTACCAAAATAAACAGTCTGAGTCAGCTAGGAATATGGATAGGGCTTTCTCACTTGGTATCCAGAAAATCTATCCTTCTAAAGACTTTCATGTTTCTGACGAACTTATTGATAAATTGTTGAATGAACGAACGCCACGCGCCACTGCGCCACCTCCGTATGTTCCTCTTCCTGCTTTTATTCCTGTTCCTGCTCCTCCTGCTCCTCCTGCTCCTCCTATTGTTCCTCCTCCTCCAGTTGTTGGTCCTACTTTTGTCACTGCTCCCCCACCTGCTCCACCACCTTACCTGTTGTACCAGTGATTGCACCTCCGTTGAACTTGCCTTCTCTCCCTCTTCCAAGTGGTTCTACACCGCTTGTAGTAGATCGGGGAGCGGGATCGAGGGTTGTCACTCGTAATACTGTGTCTCCTCAGAAAAAACGTGAGTTAATTGCGTGGGCTAAGCATTGCATGGAGAAGGGTGATCAAGGTAGTGTTTTTGCCACACTTTCTAATGCAGACAGTTTTCCTGAGAAAAACGTTTTTATTGAGGGATTAGGGTCAGACTAAATGATATACATCTTCCACAAGGATTGAGGGATCCAAATACTTTAGTGTTTTCTAGAGACACTGCAGAAAAAGTGCAAGAGCATGTTGAGAGGGTACTTGAGTATAGAAGGGAGCTGGAAAGGTTACAGAATGAAGATGAAGATGGAGATAGTTTGGGTACTATGTTCGTGCAAAAACAGTTCCTTGCTTGTTGTAAATTGATAACTGAGGAAACACAGATTTGCACGAAAGACGCGATTAGATGGATCTCAGACACATCGATAACTCACGTTGAAGTATATGGCACGTATAGTCAGTATACGCCAGAAATGCAGAGAAAAGTGATGCAGGTAATGGTAGAATACCTACAGGGTGAGTGTGTAAAAAGAAAGATTTGTTGTCCCGCAGTGTTATTGAGTATTTACAAGAGAGCGTTTTCATTCGACACTTCTTGGGCTGCTCTAGCGCTCGATTTGGCTCTGTTGCTTAGTAAGCGTTCAGAGTTGCCTACTTCTCAGTTGCCGTAGAGAGAGGTTCCTCCGACACTTGTCGCAAAAGTCGAGGTTCCAGCGGATGTCGGAACGGGTGCGCAGGTCTATGAAATTCCTGCACACTATGTGTCACAGTTTGTTCATGTCCTGTTCTCGAGACAGGAAGTGAACACCATTAGACAATCTATCCCTGACATTAGGAAGAACCCGACAGGGTTCTACAAAGAAATAGAGCCTGTTTTGCAATCCTCAGTATTCACGCTAAGTGATATTGATCTGTTATTTCCTGTGCTTCTGCCTGTTGACTTGTGGAAACAGGTTAGAACTATAGACGATGTAGCAGGGCTAGGAGACACATGGACTAACATAATTAGACTCGATGGACTAAGGCCATCTGGTGAAAGACCGCCTAAGGTGATACTAACTTCACCTGACAGAATAGTTGCAAAATTGAAAACTATAATTCCCGAAAAAAGAATTATTTGGGACAAGCTTACTGCCTGTGTTCAAGGAAAGTCTGAGGGTGCTACCAAGTTCTTTAATCGGTTCAAACAGGTATTTTCAGATTTCAGTGGACAAGACTTAGGGACACAGTTTGGGAAAAGATTATTTGTAGACAAATTTGTGTGTGGATTGCTGCCTGACATCCAGTCGCAAATTATGTCTTCTGAGAGCACTTGGCAAGCGAAGTCTCAATCAGAAGTACTGCATATGGCTCAGTACTACGAGAATTGTGTCAATCATGAAAAAGAGTCAAAAAAAGGAAAGGTGATTTGAAGACAAAAATATTATTACAGCAAATTGTTAGAGGCCCTAGAAGGGGTAGTTCACAATTTAGAGGTCAGTATGTTCCACAAGGTAATGCGCCCTTGGGTCCTGTAAACATTAACCAGTGTGCCTATTGTAGGCAAGAGGGTCATTGGCGTGCACAATGCCCGATCCTCCAACAGATGTCAAATAACACATTTTGGGAATATGGGTAGATGATCCAGAGGTCGCCCGGGTGTAGGGGGCCGTGGTAGAGGTCAGTTTTCACTGGATTCACAGCAACCTTTTTCACAGGACAATCAGGCATCAGGTATGGATACTAGAAACATTTTTGATCATCCTTCTGCCGCATACCTCTCTGAAGAACTTCCTTTTGACGACATTCTGTTTCGCCAGGATTGCCCGAAGCAGGGTTTGGAACCAACACCTATTCCCGTTAATCAGAAAGGTCCCTGTGTTGAAATGATAGTGGGAAATAGGAAACATCTATTCTTGATAGATACGGGGGCACAGAAGTGTTCCATTGATCATTCTCGGGTTCCAAACATTCCACTGTCAGGGCAAACCAATGTTTCTGTAGGGTTTTCTGGCACACCAGTTGTTTGTCCGGTTTCTTCGTCGGTACCTATTTCTTTGGGTCCTTTTATGGACCATTGTCCATTCCTTTTGACTTCAAATTGTGGAGAGAATTTGCTGGGGTTGAATCTGTTGAAGGAATTAAATACAGTAATTCATTGTTCTTCTGATGGAGTGCGTTTGACGATTTCACCACTGCAACTTTCTGTCTCTCAAATCTTGACCAGACCTTTGCCCCCGGAATTTAGTGATGTTCCGGAGTGTTTGTGGGCATTGACGACAATGATGTCGGTGTTTTGCAAATTGAGCCTGTTAAAATTGTCTTGAAACATGGAGTAAAGCTACCACGTATTCCACAATATAAGATTTCAGTCGATGGCGAGCAAGCTTTGAAATGCATCGTCTCCGATTTTGTGCATCGAGGGGTGATCGAGGAAATTGCAGGTAGTTTGTGCACTCACTACTTAGTGTTGTGGGTCTAAAGAATGCTTTCTTTAGTATTTCTATACACAAAGACAGTAGATACTTGTTCGCGTTCACCTTAGTGGGACGTTCATTTACTTTCACCCATGCACCGCAAGGTTACACGGAAAGTCCTAGCATCTATAATAGGGCTTTGAAAGAGCATCTCGCCAACCTTGAGTTGCCCTCTACTTGTACACTGCTTCAATATGTTGATGACTTGCTTTTAGCTGCTGACTCAGAGAGCGCTTGTAAGGAGGGCACTGTGTTGTTGCTTATTCACCTGGCTAAACATGGACATAAAGCTTTGTTTAAAAAATGTCAATATTGTTGTCAGGAGGTCGCCTATTTAGGCTATCTCCTGTCAAAGGAGGGAAGAAGGTTGACACCTGAACGGATAAAACTCATTTCTAGTATGTCTGCCCCGAATACACAGAAAGAAGTTAGAGCCTTGATATGAATGGCTTCTTACTGTAGGCAGTGGATCCCTAACTTTTCACTAGTGATTAAGCCGATGTTGGCTCTGACGAAGAAGGGCATTTCTTCGCCATTGCCGTGGAACATGGAGCACCAGCGTGCATTTGATTGTGCTTGGCACCGGTTTTGGGCACACCAAATTATGAAAAGGCCTTTGTGTTGTTTGTGCATGAATGTGATGGATGTGCTTTGACTGTATTAACACAGGATCATGGAGGGAAGAATAGGCTGTGCGGCTACCTTTCTTCCGCCCTTGATCCTGTAGCATGCGCTTTGCCAAGATGTTTGCGAGCTGTCACTGCTGCTGCTGCGTCTGTAAAACAGAGTGAGGGAATGATCCTAGGCCATGCTTTAACCCTGATGGTACCTCACTCTGTGGATGTTCTACTGAACAGAACTCAAACACAACACCTCACTTCTGCACGGTTGATGAGATATGAATTGATCTTGTTTGCACCACACATACAAATTAAGAGGTGTTGTGTTCTTAATCCGGCTGAACTCTTACCTTTCCAGCAAGGTACTGCTTGCAGTGACGAAGATTCACATGATCGCCTTTACACTACCGAACAAGAGACAAAGGGTAGAATTGATCTGAAAGATACTCCTTTGACTAATCCACAAGGGGAGCTGTTTTGCAATGGCTCCTTTTTCAAACTTCCGGATGGTACATCCACAGCTGCTTATGCAATCACTACATTGAGCACGGTCGTGGAAACCAAGAGAATCACACATAACTCTGCGCAGGCCGCAGAGATTATAGCATTGACCCGAGTTGTGAACTTTCCGAAGGGCTTACTGTGAATATATACACAGACAGTCAGTATGCCTTTGGCGTGGTTCACAACTTTGGGAGACGTTGGTCAGAAAGAGGGTTCTTGACTTCACATGGTACAAAAATCCAGCATGGCTCCTTGATAGTACGGCTGCTCTCAGCGCTTGCACTCCCTACTCAGCTAGCTATCGTAAAATGTGCAGCGTATCAGAAGATTGTAGATGATGTAGGAAAAGGGAATGCTTTTGCTGATTAGATAGCTAAACAGACTGCCACTGATCTCTCTTCAGACATGTATACTTCAAGGGAAGCCACAAATGCCTGTTCTATGGATGAGGGTATTGATTCCGTAAGGGATATCCAAGCTGATGCCACATTAGAAGAGTCTAAGAAATGGGCTGAGGGCTTGGGGAAACTTGATGACAATGGGTGTTGGGTGGACAGAGTTGAAGGGAAATGGCTACTTCCCGACGCGTACATTATGATGATGGTTGGTATGGCTCATGGTCCCACACACATATGTGCTTGTAAAATCACAAAAATGTTGGAAAAATTATGGGTAAATGATAAAATCTCTAAAGTAGCTGAACGCTTTGTTCAGGAATGTATGATCTGTTTACAGCATAATGTGGTAAAGGGCACAACAACTCCTAGGGGTAGTTTTGGTCCACCTTCTGTCCCCTTCGAGGTTATCCACTTTGATTTTATTGAGATGGAACGGTGTAATAATCTAAAGTAAGTGTTAGTCGGATTCTGTGCTTTTAGCAAATAGGTCGAGGCTTTTCCTGTTAAAGATGCTACAGCCATGACTACTGCAAAGACTATGTTAAAAGAATACTTCCCGAGATTCGGGCTACCAAGAGTCATCTGGTCGGAAAGGGTCCACATTTTATCGCTGCTGTAGTTCTGCAGATATGTGCAGGATTACAGATCGATAAACGGTTCCATTCGGCCAGACACGCTCAGAGTGCCGATTAGTGGAAAGACACAACGACATCATCAAAAACAAGCTTGCTAAGACGTGTGCCGGCACCAAACTCAAATGGCCGGACGCCTTACTGATCGTGTTATTATCAATGCGGACAACCCCTCAAACTAAGACTGGGCTCTCTCCCTTTGAGGTGGTTATGGGGAGACCTGCTAATATCTGGAATGTTCCGAAATGTCGTTCTTTGCAAAATGTTCAAAATGTACTTCTTTCAGATTACTGTAGCCAGTTGACTAAAAACTTGATTTATCACCGGGTGCGAGAGGCTTTACCTGTATGATACAAGGGGCCCGGTCACAGCATATGGCCTGGGGATTGGGTCCTCGTAAAATCCTTTGAGTGATCTTCTTGCCTCGTACCTTCATGGCGGGGCCCCTTCCAAGTCCTGCTGGTCACACAGACTGCAGTGCGGGTGGCAGGCAGGAAAACTTGGATCCATGCGACACATACCAAGAAGATTCCACACCGAGTGCCAATAAAGAAGAAGCAGAACCCCTCATCAGTTCTGTAACCAACAATCCGGAAGCAGTAAATAGCACCAAAAGTGTGTCGGGGATTCTCCCTGATCCTGTGAGGTCTGGGGAAACAGCCATCACATCCCCACAGTCTCCGACCATTTTGTTTCCGGAGGTGATTCCCAGTTGTACCTCTGACCTTGCTTTCGCTCATTCGCCGATTCCAGTGGGAAGTGACGACATGTTGTTCACGGATCAATCAATACCAGGGATCACAAGGTACGATCTGCTTCCAAGGAAATAGACTTACGGAACGGTTCGGCTGTTCGCTCAGAGGAGAAAGTTGTCAAGGGCTTGCCTTTTTGGCCTGATTTATTGTTTGAAAAGGGGATTCTGTTGGCTAGGGTTTGTGGAAGGACTAAGAAGACGCCCTGCCTGGAGGTCGCCAGCTAAGAACACTGGTGTTTTTGTCTGAAGATTACAATGCCTGCAAGCGCAACCGCTCATACATGACTGATAAGTGAACATGTGACCAGCTGTGAAAATGGACAAACTGTTACGAGGGCCCTGAAAACGTACTGCTGTTTTGTGATAATATTAATTGGGTTTATAATAGTCATTGTTTTAGGCTTCTGGTATCTAGAAGAAGTACATCCACTTGAGAATTTGTTGCCGACTGAAAATGTACCTACTGTTTCTACTCCTTTCGTGCACCTGCACACTCTATCTCCAAGAGACTCTCAGCACAGACAGAGATATCATAATAATACACTATTACTCATCATGAATGCTACACATGCCATCTTCAACAAATCTAATTGTTGGGTCTGCTTGCATTAACCGCAACATGGGGATAAGGGGCTAGGTTGGTATATCCATCCTCCACCTTTGACAACTGCATGCTATGCTTCGCTAAGAGCACTATTCTTTGGTCGCTGGAACGATAGCATCTCAGGGAACTTTGATGGGACTAATTTGAATCAGTTTGAAAAATGAGTTCTGACTCCCTTGGGATGCTCGCTCTTTGCAAATAGGAGTAAGCTCAATGTTGCTTCTATTAGGCCTTTTCAATCTTTGATCTCCTTCAAGATGGTTCCTATAGGCAATAAGGATGCCACAACTCCTTCTTACACTGTTAACCATATCCCCGATTCAGTTTCTTTCTGCATACAGAGGAATGGTAATCAGTCAATGGGTGATTTTAAAGGTTGCGCCAACGTTGCGAATTTGACTGGGGAGGACAGACCTTTGTATGTAGGCGAACCTGTCTACTTTGTTTGCGGTAATGTAGCATTTCCATGGTTACCCAGGGATTGGCAGGGAACTTGTTATTTAGGGACCCTGTTACCCGGGGTATTCATAGTCAGTACTGTGGAAGTTTAAAAGGCTCGCCCACGGCGGGACGAGAATGGTGACACTTCAGCACAAGTTCTGGGAGATGTAGCAAAATCCTTTATGCCGTTTTGGGGACAAGTAATGAACTCTGAGGATATCAGGAGACTAGCGAGAGTACTGGAGAGAACCATCAACCGGACCACTGACATACTCTATAATATGACTTTAGAACAGAAAGCAATAAGGTTAGTAGCACTTCAGAACCGGATGGCATTAGATGTCATCCTGGCTGAACGTGGAGGGGTATGTAAATTAGTGGGGTCTGCTTGCTGTGTTTTTGTGCCAGATTCCTCCCCAACTATCTTCAAGGCAATACAGAATCTGTATGTCTTAAGTTCAGAAGTGCATGTTCCCGAGGGAAACTGGGATCTTAGCGCATGGTTCTGGGACTTCTTGGGATCTTGGGGTTGGAAGCTACTTTCGGTCTTGCTGATCATTTTAGTTGTGTTGTTTCTTTGTTGTTGTTTACAATGTCTTCCTGGTATATGTTCGATGCTAGGGGGATGTTGGGCACAGGCGATGGGTACATTAGGACGTAAGGTATACGCCCCAGACAAAAGCTCAAATGAATATGTGCTGAAAGAAATCTTAGTAACTAATCTTATGGCCATTGATATCTCCGATAGTGATTCAGTGTGTATGGACATTGAGACGTGGAGTTATTCGTAAAGTGACTAGAAGTAGTTTAGCGCTTGGCTTAGGCCAAAAGGAGGGTTTGTCGAACGGGAAATCATATTATACCCTCTTGATCGTATATATTGGCCTAAACTCAGTCGCTCTGCGAGGAAATCCGCATTGCAAGGTCCTGACCTTAGATCAGTTTTAGCTGCCATTTTAGGTTCATCCGCCATTTTGATTCTCACTCCAAAGTCACCCTGTGTTCTCAGCTAGTGGACAGTGTTGTTTTGCTTGTAGCATGGTCGTCTTGACCTCCACATATGAGTTAATGCTTAAACTGCCTGCAGGCCAAATGTTGGGTCATGTAATGAGACCTTGTCCTTCGTTGACCTGTGGATAGAGGATTACCTGTACCAACGATACTAATCCATGAACCTATATTATGCACAGTATTGTTTGAGCGTTTGATGTGAACACTTGTTTGACTATATTGTATGAGAATATGTACGAAGACTTAATATAGAATCCAAAGACACACTGTTGCTATTGTAAACTATTGTAGAATGTATTAAGAGTAATCCGTAAATGTATAGATGCATAAATTAGGAACGCACTCGGCATGAACCCCTAGCCCAAGGAAATGGTTAACCTGCAAGTGCGCTGAACATCAGATTACATATTGTATAAAAGACACCACCATTCTGATGTACAGCCCCACTCACTGCACACACTGAATAGGGCTGATATTCGCTGTGTTGTACTGAGGGCCTGATAGCTCTCTGTTGCTTTGTTCTTTGAAAACTGTTCAGTTGTAGAATAAAGATCTGTGTATCTATTGAACCCGCGTTTGGTGTATTTCCTTTTGGGGTACTCAGCCTCGATATTCTCTTTTTGCTTTCACACAGGGATGGTGACTTTGAAAAATCTAAATGGTTCTGGTAAATTAGTAGAGTGAGTTGGCATTACAACCTGTGTGCCAGAATTTGGCAGGTTGGCTTCTTTATTGCCAATTTTATTTTGGAGTAAGGCAATTTTGTTCGTAAGGGCCTGCTGAATATTGGAGCACCATGATTTGTCCTTAGTAGCATTATTAATGGCTGGGATTGGGGCTTCCATTTCTCTTAGGATCACAAATAATTCTTTAGTGTTGGAGCATGCTTTATTGATCCTCTCGTTGTAGGTGTCTGTTTTTGTGCAAATTATTTCTTTTTTGTAAAGGGTGGCAAAGGTCATCAAGTTAGTCTTATTTTCTCCAGAAGGATGGTGAAGTCAGGTTATTTCCTGTTTTCTTTTTTCTAATCAGAGGGCTTTTAACTGTGCTGTGAGAGTAGATCAGATACTGTGTGAGCATGTTGATTGTTGGAGTCATTAATGCCAAGGATGAAGTCCTCCGGCAGTAAAATTTGTGAGGAGTCTTTGGTGTTGACTGATAGGATTGTGGAGATATCCTCCTCAAAGGTACCAATAGTTCCTGGGTTGTCTGTATACTAAGTCGATAGTTAGTGTTCGTGAGTTAGAGATGGGCACTTTAGCTGAGAGGATTTCACATGATTTAACTGTTGGTGACAGGACTAATCTTATAGCCAGGTTCGATTTAGCGATGAGGGCAATGCCTCTTCTTCTAGTATGAATGAATATGGTAGTTGTCAGGCACTGCTAGAGAGAGGGCTGGGCCTGCAGCTACATGTAGCCAAGACTCAGTAGTAGCTAAAATGTCAAGGTTGTCCAGTAAGATCAAGTCTGCTATTTAATTAGCATGTGCTACTACGGATCAAGCATTGATTAGAGCATCTATCAAATTAGTAGAGGTTTTAGGCTCTTGGTGATCGATAAGTGTGGTCTGGCTTACTTTTTTTGTTGAGAGGTTGTTAGATTTGAGATTTTGGAAGTTAGCGATAGCAGGATTATTTGAACTATGGTAAGATTTGGCCTGCTAGGAGTCATTTCTGGTAATAAGGCATGGATTAGTGAAGGTACTAGTCCTAGGCTCATAAAGACAAGGTAATCTGGTGCGAACTCTATTATTTCTTAATGAACCAGGGCATGGGCTGTTAGATATGGTGATAGAAGTGTCTGCCAAAATAACGGGTAATAATGAGCAGTTCAGGTCGTAACCCTGATGTGATAGGTTAGATTTTGTATCAGACGAAGGCATTGGTCCAGGTTTTGTTAAATTAGTCTCTAGTGATTGTAAGCCCATTTTGGGTAAGCTTGGACCGGACGTTGTTTTTGTCTCCTGTATGAGCATTGTTTTGTTAATCCTAGTCAAGGTTTGCTGGCCTATGTTGTATGTCCCTATGGCTGATGTCGGTTGGGTTACAGCTAGCATGGTATACAAAAATAGTAACAGCTGGTCAGTCATAGGATACATAGTTCAAATCAAGTGTGACAATCGTAATGTATAGGAAAATGTTCTAGGGGATAGCAGTCTGTGAAACAAGATTACACATATAGTAATGAATCACCGGCTATCAGTGTGACTAATTATATGCAGGCAGGCTAGGGATCGCAGGTGATGAAATAGAATAATACTGCAATAATAGTAATAATAAAAATAGACCGTGAAATGACATAAAGATGGTGAGATTATAATCATGAGCATCACAGGCAGGTGGTAGATTAGAGCCAGAGAAGACGGTAATAAAGGCAGTATGCATGTGCAGGCTTAAAGAGCGAGTAATGTGGTCAATTACAGATCGTAGACTTGCAACTCTGGGTGGATACTTGTGCGTGAGGGTGAGTAGACATAGGCCGTGCAAGATGTTATGAACAATCAAAGTGATGGCACGTAATAGATGGGGTGCACAGCATGATTGGTGTGAATTGCAGCAGGCATGTGTTGAGATCGGGAAGGCCCATCTCACAGTGTACGGTTGGGGTCAATGTTAACGGCCAGGCTGGCTGAAAGATTTGTAGTGGAAGGAGTGCAGGGAACCAAGCTCGGTGGTGGAGGCATTAGGCGGCTTGATTAGTGAGCGTTTCAACAAGTAGTGTGGGTGGTCATGAGCATTAGATTGCGTCACCGCCTTATTAGATAGGATGCAGGTGAAATGAATACTCAACCAACTCAACACTCACCAGCAGCTCCGAAGGTACGGTGCCTCAGCCGGCATACATGCAAAGTTCTACAGGTGTAGACAGTAGTTCGGTTGAAGCAGGCAGGTGGATCGTGGGTTGTGTCGAGTACCTGGACTTGGTGCCTGGTGACTCTGGACAGGCTCAGGATAGGAGCTTTATGCGTAGAGCCTTAGCGGAAAGTGCCAGCTTCCGCCTACCGGTTAGCTGGTGGAGGGGATATTGGGACGAGCATCAATGAGTGGCGCTCATGTAGGAGGCTGCGTCCCTCAGGAGAAGGACAGCACCATTTGGAGATTCACAGAATAGCTGTGGGTGAATGTAGAATAAGGCATAGATTACCGGCAGTAGCTCATCAGAGCTGTAGAACACTCTGATCACCACGCTATATTCATCTATTGTTTCACTCGGCTGAGCATGGCAGCAATGTGCTTCATAGTGTCGTGGAAGGCAAGTGCGGTATCGAGCGAGAGTGGGGGTTCCCAAATTGTGTCCAAGGTCTTACCTCTAGGCAAGAAGTCTCTGCGCTGATGGATTTGAATTTAATCCATGAAGCAACCGCGAGCCAGTGAAGATTTTTCAAGTCAGGAGAGATGCAGTATCTGGGTTTGAGGCCAAGTATAAGTCTTGCTACCCTATTCTGGATTAGCTGGAAGGGTCGCAGGGTGGAAGAAGGTAGATTCAGGAGGAGGCCATTGCAATATTCAAGCCTAGAGAGAACCAGGGTTCGGGTAACATTGAGCTTCTGGGGTAATGTGAGAAAAGGTTTAATTCCTTTGAGAAGAAAGAGCTGAAAGTGGGACTTCTTGTAAATGTCCTGAGTTTGAGGGAGGAAGGAGAGAGAGAGGTCGAAGATGATCTTGGCGCATACGTCTCCTTCCATTGCTGTAGTTAAGTCCAGGATATACCTGTTCTGGAGAGTCATCAGCCTGATGGCTCTTAATTCTTCTCTGACTGCATTGAATCCTGATATTGTTGCATTAATCATCTACAGCAGCTCTGATCTTGTAATCTGCAGCCACTTGCCGTTTATTGCAGCTTGAAGTCCTGGCAAGAATATAGCTGTCATTATAATTTCCGTCTTGCTGAACAGTTTATTCTCATCTGGGATATTGTCACAGGACACCATTGATTTTGCTAAAAAATAATTGCTTCTCTTCGGTCGGCGGGGTTCGGGTGATCTTCTCCTCTTCAGGTGTTCATCCATTTATGGAAATTCATCAATATGGAGATCACTTTTGGTAATCACCAATGCTGGAACCTGCAGTATTACAATGGATCATATTCCTCCCCAATTTGTAGGTAACTGCATGTAGGCTCTGGATCCGCAGGCCCTATATCAATACATTAACACTGCAGTTCCTCCATTAATTCCTGGGACTTCAATTATCTGTCCATATCCATTATTTTTTCCAACCAGGATCAGGCCATCAGTCCTGAAGCATGTTGCTGCATTCTTCAGTGGTGTTATAGAAACTGGTCCTGCTTCATTGTTGACCCATGTGAGTCTTTGTGTACTTGGCCCATGCTTCCAGGCATTTGTCACTCACTATCTGCACTAAACTTGCTGATTATTTCTTCAATAGATGTACAGGGCAGGCCAATAGCCCTTCTTCCCATCCAGCACTGGTAAAGACATGTCAATATTTCACTAGCTGAGGTCTTTCTCTGCATCTTGGCTCTCCTGGCTATTCAGTTATGTCTGAGCAATTCAGCTTACTCATCTGCACGACCTTTATTTGTTCTCCTATCTGGGATGGATAAATGAGTTTCTTGCTTGGCCATGCTAATCCATTTTCCATGCTTCTTGTCTTCACATAGGTATCTTCATATGAGAATGCCACTTTGGATCGACATCATAACATAGCCCATTTTCCTTCAAATTGTCTTCCGATGTTGCATGCTGCTAGAGGACTGAGGCATTTTGCAACATGTGCATCACGTGAAGACATTTCTCTTACAGTAAATTGATTGTTTGGATGGCAATGAATCTCTAAAATGTTGAAGCCTCTCCATCTTGTTTTAACCTTAAAATGTACATTTGTCACCTCCTTTTTAATCACTTCTGCATCAAAAACTGGAGTATTATTGTAAGTATCACTCTCTAGACAATACAGTTGTTCTTTGGGTCCTCCAAGAATGTAATAATGTGTATTTCTCTTTGAATTAAAGCTGGATAAGTCTGGAGTATATAGGAAAAAAAGAATAGATAAGAATGTATCTACTAGTATAATAATAGGTATCATAAATGATGGTCGATATTCTTCTTTTTTCCTTCAAAGTTCAGACGGTTGTATGTGATTTTACTGACTCAAATATCAGAGTGGTAAATTTCATCATGATCATAATGGCGAAACACACCGTTTTTTAGAAAACAATTTGGGGGGGGGCAAGACCACATTTATTTACCGTTATAATGCCACCCAACCCCATCCCGACCCATTTTAACGTGTTGCCCCACTACCCCATATATATTTAATTAATATTTTCTGTGTTTTTCAGCATTATGTACTTCGGTCAAATGTTTTGTTTTGAATAAATTACTGGTACCAGTCCAAACTCTCTCGCATTGTCTCTTGAGCCTGTTTAAAAGGAGTGCTCCAAGGTAATTGGAAGTCTATTTTCTCTGTAACAAATCTGGAAACCAATGATCTTTAGTTGGTTTTGAAAAATATTGAACCCTAATCTGTAGGGCTTGAGTGCACTTCTTTCTCCTTATTCTTGTTTCTAGCCATGTGGCGGGTCTGCATATGTGGAACTACTTGTCTTGCTTCTCTTGTGCTGTCTTTGGGAGTGGCCGATGTTTCTGTTTTATATGGTTTGACATCCCCACGCTCTTCGCCCCCTTAATTTCACTGCAGTGGGGGCAGCTTCCTCTACTTCATGAGGACCCTCGAAGTGAGACACACTCCAGGTGCGTACTATCACCTAGTCTCCTGTGTACAACCTTGTTTTATTTTCGTATATCTTCTGTTTCATGCACTTGATTGTCTTTGTTGCTTCCTTTTGACCCTTCCCTTCTATTCTAGATCTGTTGAGACATGAAAGAAACACTTGAAATCATTGTTGCTAAATAATCATGCATCTCATCACCTAATACTCTCCATACGCTGTGGGCAACCTAGTTGAAGGAGTCAATGGCGTTCTCATTCAGCGTCCAGTCATGAACTCATGAGGGGTTAGATGGTGATCTGAACCAGGCTGGTTTCTCAATGCAAACAAAGAAAGGGGCAGACAATGCAACCACCCCTTTTTCAAAGTGATTTTGATTTTGACTATCCTCTCTTTAAGGAGTATGTTTAATCTCTCACAGATACCATTGACCTGTGAGTGACAAGCAGACGAAAATCTGTCTTTTATACCGAACAGAAGTACTATCTTTTTGAAAAGTTCATTTACAAAATACAGTCCATTGTCAGACTGCAAACCCTCACACACACCCCATCTGGGGAACACCTTGTGTACCAGAAACATGGCAGCACACCAGGCATCAGGGTGTGTGCATCCATCCACAAAAAGGACACACTACAACCAGCATATATCTATAACAATTACATATCTGTAGCATATCTACATAATCTATATGTAAATGCTGAAATAGGCCTCTGGGTCTAGGCATTGCTCCACTTACTGTTCACAAAGTGTGTCCTGCAGTGAATTTCTGACACACAATGCAATTCACAATGAACTGTGCCACATGTTCCAGGAGATTAGGTGAGAACCATTTTTCTGCAATTGTTGCAGCTAGACTCTCTTGAGTCGTGTGTTGGGTAGTGAAGCTGCTCCACCACTACTCTCAATAATGCTAGAGGCATAACTGGCTTCCCAGTACTATTCTGCCTCCAAATCGCCTCAGCGGGGGATAAAGAACATCCCTGCTTTCTCCATAAATCTTGTTCTTCTTGTGGACGTCGACCTTGTATTTCAATTAACTGAACAATAGACAGCATGTTAAAGTCTCTTCCTTCACTAACATGCGTTTGTTAAATACCTTCTTTCTCTAAATTAGATATGGGTAGATAATAGGCTGATTTTTGGGCCTCTATGTCTAAGGCTTTGTTTCTGCAGGAAATTAAATTTGCTCGTTAAAAGTGCGCTAAATATTCTATGACTGCTATGCCCAATGAATGACTTAATGCTTCTATAAGACTATCCAATAGGGACGCATGTTGCACTGAAGTGCAGTCTGCATGGAGGAAGCCCCTTCTTTTCCAGCATGACAGACCTGCATGCACAGTTGACGTCACATAGGTGGGGTCAGAGTACACTATCACTTCCTCATCCTCAAAGCTCTGCAGCACATAGATGAGCGCCACTAATTCAGCTGATTGTGCTGAATAATTTGAAGACAACCTCATGCTTGTTACAACCTCAAATTCCCCTTCTCTATTCTTCGGTTTCACTACCACTGATCCCGTATGCCTTTCCACGGTCGTTTGGTACATTTTTGAAGAACCATCAATAAAAACAACTTCCCCCCTCCCAATGGCATTTCTCTAACTTGGGGGATTTCATTATCATTCTCAATATTCACTGTGCAATAATGTACATAGGCATCCTCTCCTACTGGTTCGGCTAAAAACATTGCTGGATTCACTGTTTAACATCTAACAATTTTAACTGCAGGGTTGGAAAAATCATATCATACCCTGATGCTCGTTGTCAGGTCAATGTACTTTTGGGTTTCTCTAAAATTGCAAATAATGCATGCTCTACAAATAACGTTAGTGAACACCCCATCGTTATACTTGCAGCTTTTTTTATTGCAATTTGAGCAATAGCTAAAAATTGCTCACAGGGATAGTGTCTCTTCATTACTGGATCTAAAATCCCACTATAATAAGCCAGTGGTTTATGTCCATGTCATAATGTCGTCTTCTGTGTAAGAACTGCTGTCATGACTTCTCCATTTGAACGGGAGAATACATACAATTCTTCACTGTAATCTGGGATTCCCAACACAGGGGCTGTACTGATTGCTTTTTTCAATTCTTCAAACCCTTCAGTCATTTAATCTGTCCATGTTATCATGCTCTTATCTATTAGTGCTTCATTAAGTCCTTCTAAAAGCGGTCGAATGTATGTGCTGTAATCAAAAACCAAAGCCCTGCAATGATTGCATAGGCCTATTAAAGTTTGCCTTTCCTTCACTGTTTTAGGTGCTACAGTTTTTAAGATTGCCTCTGCTCTTTCAGGTGTCACTTTTCTCCCTTCATGAGAGATCAACTGACCTATATACAAGACTTCCTCCTGACAATATTGTAATTTCTCCTTATCTACCTTGTATCCTTTCTATGAGAGTATAGTCACAAGTTTAATTGAGTCTTCTCTGCACCTTTCTTCTGTCTCACTACACACCAAAATGTCATCCACATACTGAATTATTGCATTTTCGAGTTGGTCATTACACAGGTCCATCTGAAGGATTCTCAGTACCCCAGAGGCAAACAAGTATGTTTCAGGTGGATCCTCTATAGGAAAAGGAATTCAAATCTTGTGAATCGTCATGAAGGATAATCAAAAAGAATGCATTCTTTAAATCAACAACTGTGAAATATTTGCTGCAGACAAAATGTTACATAGTATCATTGCAGGATTTGGAACTAAGCGAAACTCAGCTTCGACTATATTATTTAGGGTGCGAAGGTCCTGGATAAATCTCCACAGCCCCCTTGTTGATTTCTTTCACAGGGTACAAGGCTGTGTTACATGACAAATCTGATGGCATCAATATGCCTTGCTTCATTAAACCGGAAATGGTCTCACATATACCTTCATCCGCCTCTCTAGACATTTCGGTATAACTTTGCTCGTGGTAAAAGAGTTCCTGGTTTAAATTAATGTTTAACTGCACCTGTCCCTTTTAATAACCCCACATCATATGGGCTCTTGGTCTACACAATCTCTAGAACCTTTTCCAAGTCTTCCTGAAATAAATGGTGGTCTTCTTTTTACCAATGCCATTCTCTGCGGTATTTCTATATTTTTTACTTTAATTCAATAATTGATACTTATAAAAAACACTAGCTCATCATCATCTGTAAAATCTGTCAACCCTAACCTCATCTGAGAGCTATCACTGTCCTCCATCCCCTTCTTTCATCATCTGTCCCATGAAGCATCACTCTTTCTTCTATGACCACTTATGCTTCTAATTCTAAGGGAATGATCTGCCTTTCCTCATCATCCATAGGGATTTCTGCCCTGAACAAAAATTCAGCAGGTATTCTTAATATTTTATGTGCCAACCTGCGTAACCATGACAATAAAATAGTCACTCCATACAAAAATACTTCTGGATTTAAAAGCACTCCTCATAATGGTTTATGGGCTGTAAAGGCTAGTATAAACTCTCTCACTTTCATATAGTGTATCCCTGGAGGAGAGCACACAATTCCTTCATCTGTGAAAGATATCGTGTTAAGCTTTGTCATTAAGGCATGTCCCAATATATTGACTGGCGTCTGCCTAGAGTATAACAATGGCATTGACATATCATGTTCTGCTATATAAATTGGTAATTCTTCTATAAAAGGAACTAAATTCATTGCCCCAGAGAACCCTGGAGCATTCATGGCAGTTCCTGACATTTATTTCCCCTCACGGACACAGGAACGAGTGGCTCCAGTGTCTACTAAAAACAAAAATGTCTTGCCTCCTATCGTCACCTTGACCCTTGGTTCCTCTTTGGGGTCTGGTATCACTGATAGTGCTGAACAAATCAAGTCACTCTGTGGGCTGTCCTATTGTTATTGTAATTGTTTATTTGTAAAGAGGTTATACACAAATGGAGTGCTTCATAGTGCTTCAAGGAGGGAAGGGAACAAGGGGATATCATCGTCATTCTTAGGCCTTAAATATTCTGAATGATCTAAGAGCAATACTAGCATATTAGGCCAGGGTATTTCTACTAGTATAGGTGGTGACAAAGAGTGGGGTGGGAGTGGGGGGGAGCAGAACATACAAGACAAATAAAAAGGTTGGTCACCAATGCACCTATGCATGCAGGCACAGCAAGATAGGCATGGGAGTTAGAGGAAGACAGGACAGATAAACATGCTTAGCCAAGTACTTTCAAGGTTGTGCAAGTGCGCAGACAGAAGTGCAAGGGAGGGGGAAAGGGACAAGTACGCCCGGTCCTGCAGGGGCCATGGTTAAGTGCAGAGTACGTGCCACTCTCATGGAACGCATTCCGCATGCAGTAATGCAAGGCAGAGTACGGAGGCCCGGAGGCAAGTGCAGGACTGGCGGGGGAGCCTGGGACCTGTGAGGCTCTGGAGGTGTACCAGTCAACTGAATGAACAGGTTGGGGAGGAGAACGAAGGAAGGAAGCAGGAGAGAAGAGAAAGGTGGTTAGAAAGGGAGATTGAGAGAGAAAGAGGAAGAGAAGAAGAATGTCTTGAGGAGTTTCCGGTACTTAAGGAGGTCTGGCTCAAGACAGAGAGAGGTAGGTAAGCTGTTCCAGAGGGAGACACCTGCAGAGGATAAGGATCTACCCCCAAATCCCTGTTTGAAAAAGCGTCTCACCCACAGAGAGTTGGAAGAGGCCGCGCGGAGGGCTCTGGAAGGAGAATATTTAGGAAGAGAGCGTTGTAGATAGTCATGACCCCTGCCCTGAAAGCTTTGTGGACTATGCAGAGGCACTTGAACTTGATCCTTGGATCCATGGGGAGCCAGTGAAGGGATTTCAGCACTGGAGAGATGCGGTCCCTGGGCTTGAGGCTAAGGATAAGTCTTGAGTTTCTGTTCTGGATAAAATGAAGAGGTCGAAGAGTAGACGTGGGAACATTGCGAAAGAGACTGTTGCAGTAGTCCAGTCTGGAGAGAACCAGGGCTGTGGAGACAGTGAGCCTCTGGGGGAAGGTGAGAAAAGGTAGAATGCCTCTGGGGAGGTGCAGCCATTAATGGGACTTTTTGGACATATCCGAGATGTGAGAAGAGAAGGAGAAAGTAGAGTCGAAGATGGCCCCCAGATTTTTTGCCTCACTAGTGGGTGGGGGTGCAGGACCACGGGTGGTTGGCCAGAGTGAAAGTGGGAAAACAGAAGCAGAGGTCCCTATGAGGATGATCTTTGTTTTACTAGCATTAAGGCAGAGATCATTAGCAGCACACCAGGCCTGAATTGCGGACAGACAGTCTGGGATGAGCGAGGAGGAAGAGGCCGAGGGTAGCCTGAAAGAGAGCTGTGTGTCATCCGCATAACACTGAAAGCTGGAGTTGAAGGCAGAGATCATGTGGGCTAAAGAGGCCATGTACACATTGAAAAAACAGGGGATATATTAGATCCCTGGGGGACACCACAAGTAGAAAGAGAGATAGCGTAGACTAAGGAGCCAAGTTCTACCTGGGAAGGATGGTCAGAGAGAAAGGATGCTAGCCACGCCAGGGATTGATCAGTGATGTCCAGGGTCTCACAGAGACGGGAGATCAGGATGTTGTGGTTTACCGTATCAAAGGTAGAGGAGAGGTCAAGGAGCATGAGGACAGAGGGAGAGTTAGAGTCAAGGTTTAAGAGCAGGTCTTCACAGGTGTTCAGAAGAGCAGTTTCCGTGCCTCTGGATGCTTAAAAGCCAGACTGATGTTCTTGGAGACAACTAGCATATTCAGTGTGGAGGGTAAGCTGTGAGAAAGCCAACTTCTCCACGAGTTTGCCCAGGAAAGGAGTGATGGAGATCGGAGGATAGTTTGCTGGAATAGTAGGGTCGGCAGAGGGTTTTTTGAGCAGAGGGAACACAAGAGAATGCTTGGAGGGGAAGACTCCATTGGCAAAGGAGAGGTTGCAAAGGTCTGCCAAGGCTGGAGCTAGCAAGTCAATGTTGTACTTCATGGCTTTGGGGGGGCAGGGGTACACCTCTTTGGAAGAAACTTTCATAGACCAGACTTGTCCAGAGACCTCCTCAGGTGTGACAGGGGAGAGGGAGGAGAGAAGAAGGGGAGTTGTGGTGGAGGCCGAAGGAAGCCCAGGAGATGATGATGCATGAGTGGGTGTGGAGAGGGAGAAGACAGGATGTCCTCTGTTTTGGTGGTGAAGTCTGCAGCCAGGGCTGAGCAAAGGACCTGGGTGGTTGTGGTAGAGAAAGAGACTGCAGTAGGATTGCACAGTTCCTTACAGACTTTAAAATGTTTGTCCATGTTGTTGGATGCTGCAGAGATATGGACTCTTTTCTTGGACGAGATGCAGAGTCTATATTGCCTTTGCAGAAGACAGCAGGCCAGCTTGTCAGAGGGTGTGCCTGAAGATCCCCATTTCCATTCTGCTGCTCTGCACTTGCGTTTAAGGTCAGCCAGGTCAGGGCCATACCAAGAGTTCCACTTTTTGGCACGCTACAGTCGGACCCTCATGACAGGGGCAAGGATGTCGAAAGTATTGAAGATGGAAAGGTGAAAGTTAGAGAGGGCTGTATCAGGGTGGGAGTCAGCTGCAAGAATAGGACAGGAGAGTAGATGGAGGCAAAGGCAGCCACTGACACTTTTTCATGGGTCGGAGGACCTTGAAACTTTTAGGAAGTGCTGGGTGTGCCAGTGCTAAAGGAGGGGAAAGCTTCAAGTGAGAGGAGAGACAAGAGTGATCAGTCCATGAGAGTGGGGTGGTGAGGGGAACAGAGAGAGGAATGTCTGTGGAGATAAGAGCATCCAAGGTGTGGCCGGCAGTGTGCATCAGACCAGAAGGTAGAATGGAGAGAGAGAGCGAGTTGCATAGGTTGCCGAAAGCTCCTGAAGAGTCAGGAGAGTCAAGATGGATGTTGAGATCCCCCAACAGGACGAGTTGGGAAGAGGAGGAAAGTAGGGAAGAAACCAGGTCAGCCCATTCCGAGAGGAAGAGAGTGGAATGGCCCGATGGCCGATAGAAGATGGCACGAGTAAGAGAGGAGACAGGAGAGAGAGAGAGAGAGCCTGCAGACCAGGTATTCAAAGGAGGAATAGGCCTGAGTGGGGATAGTGAAAACAGGGATCCACTCTGGAAAGATTAGGGCAATTCCCCCTCCTGTTCCCTTGGGCCTGGGTTCAGAGAGAATCTTGTATCCTTCAGGGAAGAGAGAGTCAAATCTCACGATAGAGCTGTCCTTAAACCAGATCTCCATGAGAGCAAGAACATCAGGATCCAGGTGTTCCAAGAGGTGGCAGATGTGGGAAGAGTGCTTGACTACAGAGCGAGAGTTAAGCGTGGCAACATGGAGCAGATCGCTATTTCTGAAAGACTTACAGGGGGTGCAAGGGACAGAGGTCCCCACCATAAGGGGCGCAGGTGCCAGAGAGATAGAGGCAGGAGAAGGCAGAGGGGCTGAAGGGAGTGCAGGCAAAGGAGCTGGGACAGTGATAGAGGGCAAGGGAGCCAGTGAGGAGCAAGGCAGAAAGTTAATAAGGCGAGGGAGGAACTTATCAAAAAGAAGGAGGTTCGGTTGAGGCCGCTATACCAAGACGGCACCATTGCGATAGACATTTAGGATGACCCTGGAGGTCAAGGAGAAGGCAAGAAGGACCTCCCAGCGGGTGCCACCATTGATGTGTGAGGAAGGGTAGCAGCCATATGTAGAGTCCAAAGGTCATGGGAGGGAACGAAAAAGATGATGTCTGTGAGAGCCTCTCTGGCGGATGCACTGACATAGATATCCGCGATAGGAAAGCCTGGGTTGCAGCCAAGTGTGTCCTTCTTAAGTTTCTTCCTGCCAGACTGAGTGAGCAGTGAGGGATAGGAGATAGAGAAGCAGTTTGAGAAAATAGGAGAGATAGAGAGCACAATTGTGAAGGGGACAAGGTGTGGTGCACTTAACCAGACTGAGCAACTGGGGCACGTGGTAGGGAGTCGACATGAGGGTGCAGGCTCACAAGGAACATAATAGGAATTGAAAAGCAGTGGAAGCTAAAAGGGGGGTACAAGAGGGCGAGAAGATGAGACAATACAAGAGCAAGGAAGTAAATTGGATATCGAACTAGCAGAACATAATAGTGCAGGATGAAAACACACCTAAATTCAATTTTTAAACAACAGATACAATCAATGACAGGATGAAAGCACACCTAAATTCGATGTTTAAACTACAGATACAATCAATGACAGGATGAAAGCATTTCTAAATTAGATTTTTAAACAGCAGACACAATCAATGCAGGATGAAAGCACACCTAAATTCAATTTTTGAACAACAGATACAATCAAGGACAGGATGAAAGCACACCTAAATTCGATTTTTAAACAAAAGACACAATCATTGCAGGATGAAAGCACATCTAAATTCAATTTATACACAAAAGACACAATCATTGCAGGATGAAAGCACACCTAAATTCGATTTTTAAAACAACAGATAACATCAATGTAGGATGAAAGCACACCTAAATTAGAGTATTGTGACACAGGTGTTATACCGAAGCAGTGCCGAAGTGATGGCAGTGTGGAGGGGGCTTAGGAATACAAAGAGTCAACCTAGGGGGTAGGTCATGGAGTACAAGTGGACATATGGCAACAGAGATAGGGCAATGAGATGCCCTAGGAGGCAGAGGGAGGAAGTCACAGAGAGATGAGGCAGGCAATAGAACAACAGTCAGCACTCACGTGACGGCAGGGGGGAGTCCACAGTCTAGGGGCACACAGAAAAGAACCAAGCATGAAACATGTCTTTGCCAGCAGTGACAAAAGGAGGGGCTGCATGCCCAGCCAGGCCCGGACAGGCACAGACAAGAGCCTTAGGAGTGGGGCCTGGGGAGGTGGGTCGGCATTTGCCTGCCGGCTTGCTGATTGGGTCTAAGCAGGTAGAGAGGCCGAATCACAGCCTTACAGCCAGAATAACAGGCACTCCAGTGACTAAACAAAGGGAGAGCCATCGTGGAAATGGAGGTCAGTGCTGTCTCAACAGTGGATTCAGCCCAAAAGCGCCAAAAAATACGGCGCGAGCGCTCGAGGCACAAACCAAATTGAGTTCCTTTTTTCAAAATAAACCAAAATTATTTGCAAAAATTCTTCTTTTTTTTTCTTTTTCTTTTTGCCATGTGTGCCACTTGCACAGGGAAAGTGGTTGTTGCCCCAAGAAGCCCAGGAGGGGCTTACCTGTGGAAGGAGAGGGATTTCATAGACTCCCAAACTCCATAAGGAGTGTCTTGATGCAGGCTTCCTTCCTCAATTGTGGATATAATGTCATCCCTGTACCTGTGAATGGATTTCCTCCTATTGCAGTTACACTCCCCATTTTGGGTACAGGTGCCTGCTGTGTTCCTGAAGTCACCATAAATCGTGTAGTCCTCCAGAGTAGCCCCCATCCCAAAAGAGAGGAGTCTGTCATCATCACCAGGGTAGGCTACGTTAGGGTGAAGGGGGCACCCACTGAAACATTGCCATCCATCAACCACCAGCGAAGATCGGGCAGGAGGAGTGGGGGTATTGGAATCCTGTCCGACTGAGACCCCATCTCCTGATCCCAATTGGCCAATAGGTGGAGCTGTAGATGCCGCATCTTGAGGCTAGCCTGCTGTACAATGAGCACACAGGAGGCCATCAGCACCAGAAGGTGCTGGAACTACAATTCTGAGGTGGAAGAGTTGGTCAGAAAGTGCCCTATCGCCTTGTGAAGAGAGAAAAGCCTCTCAGGCATGAGGAAGACAAGATCCTGGGACGGGCATAACTGTGACTTCCTCAGGTTGCGGTATAGGTTATGGCCCTCCAAGTGGAGGAGACCCGCCACTTGGAGGGCCATCAACTTCATCAACTTCATCAAGACACGAGGGGCCAAGATAAGGCCGAAAGGCAGCACCTTGTACTGAAAGTGGTACAACATAATAGTGAACGGTGGAAACTTCTGATGCGGCTGGTAGATGGGGACATGCAGGTACGCATCCTTGAGGTCTATGGAACACATCTAGTCCCCTGCACATAGAGCCTGTGTAATGAGTGCAGGAGTAATCATCTTAAAGCGTTCGAGCGGTAAAGAAAGATTGAGAAATGACCGGTTTAGAACTACCCTCAGGCCAGCCTGGTTGTTCTTGGGTACCGCAAAAACCCTGGAGTAGAAACCAGAGCCCGTGTCTGACTGAGGAACCGGTTCCACTGCCTGCATCTCCAGGAGCAAGAGGACCTCCTGTAAAAGATCCAGGGACCCAATCTGATGAAGAGGAGGAGGGGATGGTAGAGGAAAATGAAGAGGAAGACTGAAGCCCATGGACACTATAGATAGGATACAAGGGTTCTTGAAAAGCCGCTTCCAGTTGTCCTGAAAAAGAGCCAGTCATCCCTCTACTGGGGAGCTGTGTTCCCTGACCGCAGCGTCACTGCTTCTTGGCATCAGAGGTGGGTTCAGAGGAGGGGGAGCGGAAAAACCTACACAAAGCCCTCTGCTGATTTCTCCTGTTGTCACTGGGCGACTCGTCAGGCCTCCACATATCTCAGTCCTGAAACCCCTTGAAGCCAGTGAAAGCGCAAGGTTTGAATTTGGTCCTGCCCTGAGAGGCAAGACTTCTACTCTGGCTTTGCCACGATGGCCAAGGTCTTGGTGGTTCGAGTGGAGATTTTCTTCTTTGTCAACACGTCATCGGTTGATGAATGAAAGAGGTCCATGGCCTCAAAGCGCAGATCTAGGATCCGCTCTTGCACATCAGATAAAAATGTAGCGGCATGCTTCCACACCGTTTTTCTCATCTCAACACCCAGGCACAGCCCTCTGCTGGCTGTGTTGATGTGGGAGACCAAAGACTCCATGACGTCATGTGCAACGGCCCAGGCATCTGCCAGACTGGCCTTGAACGAGGCTTGCCTCTCCAGAGGGAGGTCAGGCAAAATCTCCCCGAGCTCCCCCCACAGATTCTGGTTAACCTTGACCAAAAGGGCATTGGCATTGGCCTGCCGCAGATGCCATCCTGATATGGCATGACAGTGTTTGCCCAAAGGCTCAAAGACCCTCTCCTCCTTGAAAATACAACTGGAACTGGCTACCGAGCAGGACGATGACACAGCTGATTGTTTAGAATAGAGGGAGGCCACAGCCACCACCGAAGACTGCAGCTGAGTATGGGAGGTGGGAGTATTGGCTCCCCTGGGCTTCTCCCATACCTTTCTTACCGCCTGCAGGACATCCTTTTGGAGAGGGATGCCAGAGCGGAATGTGGTGTGCTTGCCAAACACCTCTGCTATCACTCCCGACTGATGGGGGTCTTCCTCAGGCAGATGGACCCCCACAAACTGAACAAGGCACTCAAGGCTGTCATGGTCTTAACGGACACTGAGGTTTAATTGTCTTGGTTGCCATTGTCATCATCGCTGTCACCCCCCCTTTTTTACAGACCACAGGGAGCCCGTGCCTTGGGACACATGTGGCAGCGTGGTCCCCCCTAGGTCTGGAGCCGAAGACAGGTCCAACAGTGTTGAGGGGGAGGCATAGGTCGTATTGGAGGAGGTAGAGGGGTCTGAACATTCGGTAGGGCTTGGACTGGGAGAGCGACTGGTACCGGCACCAGTGGCCCTGCAGAAATGGGCAGAGGGACCAGAGGAGGAGGCCGGGGAGACATCACCTGCAGGATTACCTCCTTTACTATATCCTTCAGGAGCCCTGTCATCTGAGTTGAGCGCATGAGGAGGAAGAAGCGCTCGAAGAAACGATCCTCGGTAGTTGTTGGATCCGTAGGGGCCCAGTCCTGCGAACCACTGGGCCGCTGCTCCTAGTCAAAGCACAGAGGCACTTGAGGTGTGTAGACGTAAGGCTGCGATGGGTAGATGTACCCCTGAGGAGACCAGATGCCTGTATCATACAGTCTGCTGCCGCTTCCTGAGGGAAGGGCACTTGGACCTTATTGCAAGGCTCATTCAATGGACGATAGCATGAGCATGCCCTGGTTTGAATCCAAAATGGCTGCCGGCCTAGCAGGCTCTGCCACGTGCCTAACTGCCATTTTGGGGCCTTGCACCATGCCCTGTGTGGGAGGGTGTGAAGGCGCAGAGCCACGTACAGGCTTTGACATGGGAGGACATGTTCTGGGTCCTGAATCCGAAACAGCAGCGTCAACCACAGAGATCACTCTGGTAGGCTCTGAGCCCTCAGCCGACTGGCCAGTAGTCGAAACACCCTGACTCATGACCTCAGAGTGAACTCTGGTAGGCTGTGCGCCCTCGGCAACTGTAATGGTAGTCATGCTGGATCGTGCCGAGGCCTGACTCTTGGCGGTAGCATCCGACGATCCTTTACCCCTTAGGGTTGAAGAAGAGGACAAACTTGATCACCTTTCCGAGGACAGCCTGATAGGGCCCCTGAGACCTTCAGCTTGAGAGCCGGCAGACTTGACTGCCTCAGGCATGTGCATGGAATTCCTGGAAGCCTTAGAGGCCTCAGGCCTGCCAGAACCTGAATCCAAGGAACCCTTGCCTGTGGGAACCCCCTGGGAGGAGTCACCCCACTGAGGAGCCGTGCTGAACAGAGGGCCTATCTTGTCTTGAGAAGAGGTCCTGGAGATGAAGCTATTAAGGTTCACCGGAGGAGAAGTGTGGAAGATTTCCCTCCAACGCAACAACTGATTCTTCAATGCTCTGTGACTGAGAGTACTGCAAGCCATGCGCACGTCCCAGCAGTGATCAGGCCCCAGACACTGAAGACAGAGTGCATGCGGGACCGAGGCCGGGAACAAGTGGTCACATGAGGCACATCTCATGAATCCTCCAGCAGCTGACATGTGCCGGGAGAGGTGAGGCACCAAAGGGAGGTTAAATAAGATTGAAAAACAAAAACGGGGAGCAAGCGTATAGCTAAACAAGTCTCTGCCCTGGCTGCCAGGTCTGACACAGTCTTTGTGGAAAAAGGGACTGAGGTGAAGCTCCAGAGAGCAGGGCCTCGGAGGGGCGTTCCTATGCCTGAGGCCATGCCCGCACGCTATACTAAATTCAAAGTGGATGCTCACTTTTTCACTGACAAAGGTTCTGGTACTGTCCCCATGTTGGGGGACACCCACAAGGATGGAGGAAAGGGGACAGGATGTATAAGTAGTGCCTTTAACATAATTACTTGCACTTTTGCCAGCATTATTCCCGCACTGGGAAACTTGTAATGAGGGCCATTGTCTGTTCCCTTTCCATATGTTGAAGACCCAAAGGTCCTTAAATGTATAGTTCGCATGAACACAACTACTGAACACCATTTCAGTCTTATTTGGCATCTCCCAGAGCCTTTGCAGAGGAAGACGCCTGTTCTGAGGAGGACAGGCATAATAATACTACTGTGTCATATTAACAAGCCTACATTTAGTTTAGTTTTCTGGGAAACATAGAGGCAACTTTGCCACTAGTTTTCCTTACATGTGATCTATTATACAGTAGACATTTGTTGGACTGTTGTACAATATAAGGTTAATATAAACTGCTGTACTATGATTGACAAAGAAAGAACAATCTAAATTGTCCCCTCCAGCGCATTTTTAGAATTTCAAGAATGTGCAGGGGGAAAACCCCTCAAAACCCCCTATAAATTAGATTTAAACTGAAAGTTTAAAATCAGTCCAGGTGAACCTCATTTTTTGGTCCATTCCATGAACCTGTCCCTCTACCTGCCCTGCTATCCTCTCCTACCTAATATTGCTACATGTAGCCAGACTATCCCCATTAACTCCACAAGGGTCACTGCAGAACTATGTATTCTGTTACTCATCTGCCTCTAACCAAATGAACCTATAATTCCCAGACTGGAAATCAACATGTATAGAGCGGAAGGGGGTGTGTCACGATTAATCAGGCGGTCACTCTCAACTCAGGGGTTTTTATTTCCCGCCAAGCAAAGTGGTGCACACCCAAAGCACTTATACAGATTCAACTTTACTGAGGCCTCCCACTTATTTTGCACCTCCCCAACAAATACCCTATTTACCCCATATAAGCTAGGAACCAGGCCGGTGTATGGTAAGAATATATATATTTATTTAAGGTTTGACAAAATGGAATTGGAACGCCCTCTCACCTAGTGCCCTGATCAGGTGAGACCGCTTTGACAGACAAGGGGAGAGCTGCTAAAATTGGAACAAGGTGTATTTACATTACTATACCGCCCAGGAGTATTTGGTTTTCCTGAGAGATTTGACGTAACAGGTTCTGTTCTTTTTTTGGATGTTTTGATGACATTAACAAATAGCGGAGAGCTGCGAGGAGGTGCAATCTTGCAGAGAGTCCTGACTTTTTCTAATTGAAGTCTTTCTTTGCCTTTCATTGAGGCACAGGGTTTAAAAACCCATTTTGGCAGCGGAGCGGCCGCAGAGAGCTGCGAGGAGGGGCAGTCTTGCAGAGAGTCCTGACTTTTTCTAATTGAAGTCTTTCTTTGCCTTTCATTGAGGTACAGGGTTTAAAAACCTATTTTGGCCACGGAGCGGCCGCGGAGAGCTGCGAGGAGGTGCAGTCTTGCAGAGAGTCCTGACTTTTTCTAATTGAAGTCTTTCTTTGCCTTTCATTGAGGCACAGGGTTTAAAAACCCATTTTGGCCGCGGAGCAGCCGTGGAGAGCTGCGAGGACATGCAGTCTTGCAGTCTGACTGACTGGCTGACCGGGTGATAGCAACACGCAAAGCCTCTCAAGCAAAACAAATCATGATTCAAAACCACTAACAAACAGTTGCAAAAATAGAAAAACCAGAGATGGTAAACCGTACCACTATGGAGATCCCCCCCTCTGGCTGAAGCACCTTTGATAACTGACTCTGAAGAAACAGGCCGCTTGCTGAGAAGTGGCCTCCTAACCACAAAAACCTCATTAGCAATTCAGGCACGTAAGACATTTGAAAGTATCCCCCAAAGTGAAATGGCTAATACACACTGTGTGCCAAAAGCAAACTTTTCACCTCCAATCCCCCCCTCAGATCGCCCCACAAGTATGGCCTACCTTGGAATTGGGCCGCGCAGTCGGGTATCGTGCTCGCCGGCTGCCACGCACCCACAGGGGAGTTCCCAGCTGGAAAGGCAGCTCGCTGCGAGTTTCCCATGGTGAGACTGTGAGTGCGAGCGGGGAAATGTCACCGGAGGAGACGACCGCACGGGTGGGAGGGGAGGAGGAGATAGAGGTGGCCACGCAGCTCCCCGAGCAAAGTCTCCCCGGAGACGCTGGCGGCGCTCGAGCCGCGGAGCACAAGGAGGAGGGGAAGGGGACCCTGGGCAGGCCCGTCGGAGAACAGCAAGGGCCAAGCTCGACGTCTAATGAAGAGAAGGAAGGAGCGTCCAAGGCTGATGGTGGCTGCAATCTGCCCCCTGGTGGCATGTCAAAGAAATCACACAAAACTACAAACATAGCTGAAACAAACTCGCATAATCTAACCACAGAAAAAGGATTAAAAATGTTTCTAGACCAGACCATTTCAAAGAAAGGAAAAATAACAGAAAATAATGCATCCTGTCAAAATCTGCAAGTTGAAACGGAGGTTCATCCAGTGACAGCAAGAGCTGATCTATCAAGCGCTGATTTAAACTTAACAGACATTAGAGAAAACAACTCTCTCAATGGAACCATATCATACTTGGAAGACGCTGACAAACAAGAAATAGACGACCTTAACATCTTGAGAGAACACAACTGGATTAAAACATACACTTAATTGGCAACAGATAATCAGGGCGAGGAATTGCGCCAAAAAGATTCGAATTACTTACCTATCGATCAAAATGATGAAGAAAAAGAAGAAAATACTTCTGAGTTCAAATCAAAGGAAACCTTGGGTAACCAAAACACAAAAACACAAAAAGACATGGATGCAAAAAATTTAACACAACCTGCTCATCAACCCCCAACTTCAGAATGCCACCAAAGTTGACTGACACAAATGAAACCCAAACAAACCTTTTAGAACAACAAAAGAACGAGGTATTTCAGTTTTTTAAAAAAAACTGTGAATATCAGTGCCAGTATCAGTATTATTTTTGGGAAAAATTCTAAGGAGTCCACGTCCCAAAATCCTGGACATCATCCTTGATGAAACAAAGAGCAAAACAAAAAAAAAACAAATGCTGACGACTTGGTACAACAACTTACTGGAACAATCAGAAAAAATTGGATGCTCTGAATGGGACATAGAACGTATTCCTGGAAAAATAAAGAAAAAATAATAAACTCAAGATTGGATCAAGACGCTAGAAAAAGCAGAAGAGCACACATCCCTGACCCATCATACAATCAATACACAAAGGATCGACGAGGTAAGAAATTACCTAACAAAATTTCCAGACAAACGACTACGCACAATTTTTCTAAGAGCACACCTGAATGTCTTGAAGATGAAAGAAATGTTATTCCTGAGAAAGCAGTCAAAAGACAACAACTGTCGCTACTGCAACAGTTTGGAGACCGAAACAGTGCGACACCTACTCCTTCACTGTCCGGGGACAGATAAACTTAGAACAACTTACCTGCAACAACATGGACTTACATATCTAACCATAAGTGAAGAAGACTGGTGGAATAAGCTAATGAGTGGAGATTCCACGACCTTGACCGTGGCAACAGCCAAGTTCCTGGAAAGCTTGGAGTTGGAAGAAAAGTCAACTGGGAAAAAATAGAAAATTGATGATTACAAAGAAGAAAAATAGCACACACGGGAAGTGTATCTGAGGATATAAGCAAGCTAGAGGAAACTTTTACTTTTCCCTTCAAACACGCAAGCAAGAGAATGACTTTGTAAAAATTGTAATTAATTAAACACAAAATAAAAATAAAATGGAATAGCAACCAAAAATCTCAATCACCAATACTGTGGCACTACACCATATTACAACTCCAAATTGCTTTCTGTTATTAAAACAACACAGGTAGAATTTTGAAATATGCAGTCACAACTTACATCAGATTTAATTGCAAATTTACCAATAGAAAGGCTTTATTTTGAGTAAGGCAATGTTTGAGAAAGAACTGCAAATGGGAAAATTGTTTTTTGTAGGCCTTTATTTGAAAGGCAAGATTGGGAAAAGGAACTCAATGGGAAAATCATTTTGGGCTTTTATTTGAAAAACAAGGTTTGGAAAACAAACTCAAATGTGGAAATCGTTTTTCAACACACATTCAAAGGACATGCAGTGCTTTGGGATTCTGGTTTGGGATGCAAGGGTATAAATGGGAAATTGCGTTTGGCAACACACATACAATTGAGATGTAAGGTGTTGTTATTCTAGTTTGAGATGCAGGGGAATAAATGGGAAAAATATTTTAACCCCTCCCCATTCACTTGAAAGGTAGCATTTTAGGATTACTTCTTTCGGGATTCAGGGACCTCCTTTCTGGACAGGAGTTAGGGGTTTCAGAAGGACAGTCACCCAAGTCTTTATTGAGTATACCGGCTCTAACAAACCGGCATGAACTTTGTTAATTTCAAACTCTAACAACACTTATCCCATGAATTTCTATATGGGAATTAACTGATTTAACTTCAATTCAATGTTCTAAGGATCCCCTCCCCACCACAATTTACTGGAAAGGATTAAGGCAGGCGGTTCACAACACAATTCAATTTAAATGTATAGGGGGATTTTATATAGTGGAATTATTTTGAAGTAGACTTAATAAAATGTGCCAAGGGTTTCCCAGTACCACCCTCCTACCCGCTATGCGAGGTAGAGATTAAGGCTGGCAGTTCCCCCAACACTTCCAATAGCTTTGGGATATATCTACTTACATGGGAGGCCTTGGTTAGGAAAAACAACAGAGCTCCTCTAAGTACAGCACATATCTGGTTTAGGGCTTCAGTCAAGGATTTTCTCCTGCACCCAGACTCCCTCTGGTTCCTCTGATGGGGTCTCAGCTGTTTGTAGGTTAAAGGGTTGAATACAAAGGGTCGAAATGTAACACATTCGAGTCAAAAGGACCGAAAATAAAAGACTGAATACCTTTTTTTGGGGGGGGTCTGCCCAAGCCCCTGTTTTTGGCAAATAACCATGAATTTTACCTATACCAAAACCCCCCAAAAAATACATAAAAAAAGACATTTGGTCTTGCATTTGATCCTTTTGTTTTCGAATTAATGACTGGACACTGTCTCAGCTAGCTTCTAGATTTCCCTGTCATTGTCTCCAATGCAAAGATTGAGGCCTCTCTGCCAGTTGTTCCTCACCAGAGTCCAGCAGTAGAGAAACCATGTTCTGATGCCAAATTTACCTCTTACAGGTCTGATGACACTCCTACATTATCATAATTCCCACGGTAAGGATTGTCTAGCACTCTCCCTTCACCTCCCTCCAAGACACCCACTGGCTGCTGATCGGACCAGGAGTTGGGAGGTATGGGTTACAGAAGCTGAGGGAGGAGGAAAAATACATAATTTCAAAACGGCATGTGGGTTTGACCTTTTTGGGTTCTGAAAATCTAACAACATGGCAGCTATGCTCATTTTTCAGGCAACTGCATGAATCCATATATTTTCTAATTCTACTTTTTATGTAGAGTCAGAAAATACTAAATTTATTTTGTCATGCCCTTACTGAGCAGAGCTATAGTTTTTCATGCTTTGTGGCTGCACCGTAATAGTTACAACTCTTACAGTACATACTTCTAACATTAATTTCACCATCAAAAACTCTATCAATGTTTCCAGTTCCTCAGATGTTGTCACAGGTTTCCCCCCTTCTCACCTGTCTGTGTTGCCTGATGTCCTCTTTAGGCGGAGTCTTCTTTCGTATGGTTCGGGACTTAAATAAGCCCGCTCTGCCGTCCTCGGCTTCCAGATTACGTTCAGCTTCGATGTCCAGGATCAAAGGAAAACTCTGGGAATATTCAGGAAGGAGTAGTGGGGCACGCGGAAGTGACGCAGTAATTCCGGGAAGACTGGATAAGAATGGAGAAGTCAGGAGAAGGAAATCCAGGGGCCAGGGGATAGCAAGTAGCACAAGAGAAGGTACGGAGCACATGTCCAATCACAGCTAGTAGCAGCGTTGAAATGCGCGGGGCCGCGGGGGTGTGGTTTCTTTATAGAGGACGTTGCGTAGAACGTGAAGACTGGTGAGCAGCGTTCTGAGCTTGCGGCCATGTTGGTAGTATTATGGAGTGTAAGGCCCAACGTGTCAGGGACCAGGAGGACCAGAAGGGGCGAGTTTGATGGTTCATGACAGATGTATGGACTTGCAAGAATCATAATTCTGATCATAAATTAACTTATGTACATCACAGAAATTTCGATTTTGTATGGTCCCAACTGGCTTTTTATCCCCTTTATTATGAATCCAGGTTGCCAGTCTGGGCTCACAGGGACACACACTGTTCTTTTTATTTTGGAAAATGGGTTTAATGTTAAACATATGGCAGTGCATTATATGAGAGTTAGTTTCACATTCAGATCACACCAAGCAGTTTCATTTTCTCCAAACCACATGACTGGGACATCTGGCTTTTCACCCCATTTGATTCTGCCCTCCCGCCCTGAGCTTCAAAGGTCTTTGCTTGGAGCTAATGCAACCTTTATTGGGAGGTTTGACCTCAAGGGTCATTTATGTTGGTCATGTTATCTGTAGCTCCACAGTTCAAATCTAATTCACTGTATTTTTAACATTTGCACTGAAAGCCAGATATGTTTCCTTTGTTGGCCCAGCTCAGAGAAAAAAACAAGATGCAATTCACAATTCTGAAAGGCTAGCATATTACATTTACCCACTGTGTATATGTAACTTTCAATTCTGCACCAGGGCCTGCTGTTCACAATATAATCTTTCTTTATATACTGTATAAACAGAAATAAGTTCACACAAATCGACCATAGTTACATAAGGAACCAGTGTTCAAATGTGCACCAAACAAAATAGGCCTTTCTCTTTGCATGCTGTGATTTTATATTATGAAATTAAGTCTGTATATTCCTGATGAATGCAATCTGTCATTTGACTTTATTTCTTAAATGTAAGGCATCATTCCTCCTTTTTAGCTTCCAAATGACGAGCGTTTAAAATGTATCTTTTCTTTCAATGTGCACTGTTGCAGTTTTGAATCTGTAAAAGTGTGCATTTTCCCTTTTTACGTGAAGTCAGCATCCGCAATGCCACATGTCTTTTTTTGGAATCCATTGGACAATGTCAGTAATATTACAGTTCTGAGTCTCACTCTTCTTCACCCGAGTGCCTGTACATTCTAACAAAATGGAGGGAGGCCCATTCTCGTTCATTCACTAGGCCTCATTTTGGAAAAGAAGTGATTTGGACTGGCCTGCATATTCCAATGGGTGTTGCACAAGTCAGTTTTGCTCTCCTCGTATGGTCTGGCATGGCCTCTCTTGGACATTCTGGGGCTGTCTTTCTACCCCCAAAGTGCCCCCGGGTCTTTGACTCAGGTGACCCTTACAAAAAAGCAAGGGAGGGAGAGTGGGGTTTTTGTTTTATCTTTTTGTTTTGGGCCTTTCCATGAATTTCCTCACTGGAGCACGTCCACTCTTTTCCTGTCCTGAGGGAGTGGCATGCTGGTCTGCACTCCACTCTGTTCAGATTTTGGGGTTTTGGTCCTGGACGCCTTCCCTTTTTGGAAACTCCAACCATCAAGCTATGAACATAAGGAGTTATTGAATTTGCAGAGAGTAAAGGAGAGGTTAAGTATTTTATACAATACTTCTTCCCCTGGTAAATAGACATATAACTTGAACAACAAAACAACATCACATAACACATTGACATTGATCTCCCTTACATAAAAATATCTACACAGATTATTCATATTTCTTTCCCTGATTTTATACATTATTTGTAAGTATACATTCTTTTACTCCCTTTTAATGTGCAATATTCTCCATCTGGGTTTCCATCCTTTCCTTTCATTCTTCAGATGGTTCCTGGGCTCTACCCTCACTGGGCTCTTCAATCAATCATAAAGTCTGTCTGGGGTAACAGCTCTTCAACTGATTGATAGGGACCGATTTCTCTTTCGTATGTTCTCCCTTAGGGATGCAGATCTTATAGGTGACAGGTGAGATTTTATTGACAATTTCAAAGGCACTGCACCAAGAGGGGAGGAACTTCCACTCCTTGGTCTGGTTCCTTTGGAAATTGTACAAGTATGCCCTGTCTCCTACTTCATACTCCTTCTTGGTGGTTTTTAAGTTGTATTAGGCTTTATTTCCTTCTGCCAACCTTTCTAAATTGCGCTGAGGGTACGCAAAAACATGCTGGAGGTGTTTCCATACATTCTCAATGTACTCATGGGTAGTGGACGCGTTGATCAGGGTCTGCTCTTGAGTTCTGTAGAGCAGATGCTGATGTAGAACAATTTGTCATCCAGTCATGAGTCATATAGAGCGATTTTGGTTGCTGAAGATGGCGTGGACCTGATGGCCATTAGGACAAGTGGTAATCAGATGTCCCAACTTGGTCCAGAGTCCACCACAAACTTCTTCAAGATGCCACATTTGTTTTAGTGTACCTCTCAACTCCCCCGTTTGAGGCTGGGTGGTAGGCAATGTGTAGTTTTCTCTTTACCCCTAGTATCTCCCACATCTTCGTCATCACCTCGCTGGTAAAATTACTTCCTCGGTCCGACTCAATCCTTTGGGGAAGGACAAAATGAGAGAAGATGTGATTGATCATTAGTGCGGCTGCTGTCTCCAACTTACAATTTGGGGGCGGAAGACATTCTACCCACTTGGTAAATAAGCATGTTACGGTCAGCATGTACTTGTTTCCTCTAGAGGAGCAAATCACTGGCCTGATGAAAGGGGAGCTCTGTGTGTGAGAGAACTTGGCTGAAACTGAGGACACACAAGACACCCCTTTAAGTAGATGTCGAGCTCTTGGCCCATGTGTGGCAATATGCGACCTCGCACAAGATTTCTAATGTGGTATGAAACCACCTATGACCCGCAGAGGCTGTGGCATGGGTCTGACTTAACATCAGGCTTTGGAATGACGTATGTACCACCCACTGGTCACATCCAGATATGGATCTCCGTAACAACAAACCGCCTTGGATTCAGAACATTTTGATAAACCTCATCAACAGCCGGAGATCCTCCTTCCCGGTATAACCAGATTCTGTCAGAGGAAAATTCACAGGGTCTTTAATATGTTCTTTTTTGTGCCATAATCAAATCTGCATTTGGGGTTTCTTTACTCCACTGGGCAGTCGAGAGTTCATTATTGGCATGGGATTGGGACCTAGTGATAGCAGAATCCTGCATTTGCCCCAACAGGGATTCATTTTCTATGAGATCCCTGTGAATGGCTCTGGTTTTGGCCAAATGGTCAGCCAAGTCATTCCCAGTTTTGTCTGGTCCCTCTATTTTGTAGTGACCTCTTAAACTTTTTCCAATAGATGGTCCTCTCATTAGAGGTTTCCAGATCATCAATTGATTGGATGAATTTCCTGCGCTTGAGTGGTTTGTTAGCTGCACACAGCATGCCTTGATTTGTCCAATTAATCAGGTGTTCAACTAACCCATTCCTGACAAAATCTGAATCAGTGATTATGACCAGTTCTATGAGTTGGTGTTGCATGGCAGTGAGGATGGCTTGATGTACCACCTTCAACTCTGCCACCTGACTACTTCGTGGACCTATTCTTTACCCAGCAGAGGTTTCTGGGGCATCATTCACCCAGGCATTCCCAATGCCAGCCACTCATTATTTTTTCCCATTATTGTCAACATGGTAGGAGCACCCATCCACATAAACTGTGGGTATCACCTGACACGTGTCTTCCTCATAGACATTTTGCAGGGAAGTAAGATACGCGTCCATATTGTCATTGGTCCTTAGACTTTCATTCTTGAGACAGTTTTCTTGAGCAGAGTCATGCAAGTCAGTCAATCCTTGCACTCAAGGACTCTTATTGGTTTGGTCATATCAGACCTCCACAGGAAAGCTTTGCATGGACAGAAACCAGGAAGTCATTCTGGAATTACTTACATTCCCTGTTCGGATTTGGTTGCTTTGTAAGTATTGCAAGGGTTGGTGAGTCTTGCTCATGTATAAGATTACTTTGTTGACCTTGTCGTGATTATGGTATAATACCGCTGTTAAGCAAGTATTTGAGAACCCTGTTGCCAAGAAGAACTCCTTGTTCTTTATGGGGTAAGCCAAACAAGGGGCTTGGGAAAAGGTTCTCTTTAGTTGTTTTACTGCCTCAGATTGTTCTGGACCCCACTCCCACTTGACCAAGGTCTTTAATAAATGGACCAATGGTTGTGTGACTTCTGCGTAGTCATCAATGAATTTATACAGATTTGTGCTCTGCAAATGTGCCAGACATTCATTTGATTCATTCAAAAAGCCAATGTCTTCTTGAAAGGTTTAATATTTAAGTCTTGATGTTGCATTATTTGGCCATATGTACTAACACGTGTTTCGGCCACCTGGGCCTTTCTCAAAGCTGGCCTCAATGTTGTACATTCACTGCAAGAAACTACTGCTTTATAGCATACAACATTATATTAATAACATATAATATTCAATGTTCATCATATGTTTGTGCAAACAGAAAGCAAGGGATTGGTTTTGAGTAGGATTGGAAAGGGAAGAGTGACAGTAGCATCTACCATTAGTTACACTAAAAGTTTCTACATATCTGACCAATTCATTTAAACAAATCTTCAAAACACTTGGTCGCAATTTTACACATATCAGTAGTGTGCCCATGTGACTCCTTTATCACTCTAATATACAAGCATGGGTCAAAGCTTGCTTTATAAGATGCCCTATCCAGTGTGGTTATTTCACTCAGTTGTTGTCATGAACTTCAGATCACGCCCCTTTTGGACCTCGTGGTCCCTGTCTCAACGGGGCTTACATTCCGTACTACTTCCAACATGGCCATCCAGAGCTGAAGCCCTTGTTGGCTCCATGCGCTGAACGCGGCGTGATCTATTTATAGACCACGCCTTCCGCGGCTCTGTGCGTCTCAATGGTATTGCAGAGTAGCCTCAGACGTGTGTTCGTAGCTCGCGGTATTGTTTCCTTTGTCCCAGTGCTATTACCCGCTCCTGACCCTTTCCCCCTTCCTGATTCCGAGCATTACTAGCCTTCCCAGACTCCCGGATTCCTGGACTCCGCGCTCCCGGAACTAAACGCAACCTGGAACCAGACGAGACTCGAGCAGCGCTGTTCAAGACCAGGAGCGTTCACAAGAAGGCAGCGATCGAAGACACCGGCAAACACCGGACCCAGGTGAGAAGGGGGGAACTCCTTGACAGTTTGAGACGCCACCCGATCGAACCTAAAAACGAGATGGAATCCGCTGTGCAGGACTTAATGCGACGCATGCAAGAATTATCAACCAAGGTTCAAAATCTTAAGGCGGAAAACGCTGCGCTCAAACAATTGGTCTTATCCCGGGATTCTGCTACAAAGGAGGGTGCCCTGTTGGGCGGTATTGTTGACAAGTATGATGGTTCGGCAAAAACACTTCACGGATTCCTGGATTCATGCCTGGTCCACTTTACCTTTAAGCCCTATTATTTCTCGACTCCTAGGGCTAAGGTGGGTTTCATCATATCCCACCTTTCCGGTAACGCCTTAACTTGGGCAACACCCCTTGTTAACTCCGGCGATGCCCTCCTAGACGATTATGATGGGTTCATACAGGCCCTTAAAGGCATGTTTGACCGTCCAGAGCAGGTCTATACTGCCCAAGAACGCTTGCTGGACTTTCAACAGGGCTCCCAAGATATGCTCACTTTTGTGACCAGATTTAAACAATTGGCTAAGGAAGCAGACTGGTCCTCTGAGGCTAGTTTTACCCTGTTCAGGAGAGGCCTGAACGATGAGATCAAGGATGAATTGGCCAGGGTGGCCAGACCTAATTCATTCCAAGCACTAATGGACCTGGCCTTGCAAATGGACTTTCGCATCGAGGGAAAGGAAGGCTGAAAGGAAGAAATCCAAGGGAAACCCACCCAAGACGTCCTTTGAGAGCACAGCCAGAACGAACGCAAACCCAAGTCCAGCCCCAGAACCTGAACCCATGCAAATTGGAGCCCTTCGTGGACCCATATCACCTCAAGAAAGATTGAGAAGGATCCATACAGGTTTGTGTATGTATTGTGCTTCAGACAAACATTTGGTCAGGGAATGTCCTCTGGCACCTCCTCAGCATTCGGGAAACGCCAGCTCCCGATCTTAAATGGAGCAGAGATTCAGGAGAGAGATGTTTTCTCCACATCAATTCCATCCTTGAACTCTCCTGGACAAAACAGTTTGGTCATACTACAGGCCTTCCTGTCCCCCTCCAAAGACAAGACCTGTCCTATTCTGGCCTTGGTGGACTGCGGAGCTATGGGAATTTGCTTTGATCAAGACTGGGTTGTTAGTCATCATATTCCGTATGAGACACGAAACACCATGCAGCCGGTGGAAGCTATTGACGGAAGACCCTTCTCTTCAGGACCCATAAGCCTGCAGACTAAAGAGATCCAACTTTCCATAAACCATCATCAAGAGCGGATTACATTCGACATCATTAGGTCAGACCATTACCCCATGGTTTTGGGAAAGCCCTGGTTACAAAAGCACAATCCGTATATCAATTGGACAGCAGGATCATTATTCCTGGGCTCAGAGTTCTATATGTCCCACTGTCTATCCCTGGACCCCTCCTCGGTAACTTCTAAAGAACCACCAAGAGACCAAGAAACACCACTCATGGTTTCCAATATCATACAACTTCCAGAGGCCTATCAGGGATATGCTGATGTATTTTCTACTGCCATAGTCCAAGCCTTACCCCCTCACAGGTACGGATGCCTCAGCTGTAATTCCCTTCGGCAGAATGTTCATTCTTTCCAAACCCGAGAAAAAGGCCCTTCGGGAATACCTAGACACTAATTTTGAAAACGGCACCATAAGACCCTCGAAATCTCCAGCAGGTGCTTCGTTGTTCTTCGTTCCCAAGAAGGATACCAAGGAACTCAGACCTTGCCTCGACTATAGAGGCTTAAATCAATGCACCCTCAAGGATCGGTACCCACTGCCCCTGATCTCGGATATCCTGGAAGCTGTGAGAGGAGCCGTAATATTCACCAAATTGGATCTCAGGGGTGCCTACCATCTGATCCGTATCCGGGAAGGAGACGAGTGGAAGACCGCCTTTAGAACACCCTTTGGCCACTACGAGTACCTGGTCATGCCCTTTGGACTAGCCAATGCCCCAGCAGTATTCCAACGTTTTATGGATAGGGTGTTCTCTGATATGTTGTTTCACTTCGTCATTGTCTATCTGGATGACATATTGATTTTTTTCAATGACCCTCTGAAGCATGAAGGACTTGTTAACGCAGTTCTACAAAGACTCCGGGAACATCACCTCTTAGCCAAGCCTGAAAAATGTTTGTTTCACGTTACCACTGTGCACTATCTGGGATTTATCCTTAGTCCAGAGGGGATTGGCATGGATCCTTCAAAAGTAAAGGCCATTCTCGCCTGGCCTACTCCCACGTCCGTGAAACAAATCCAATCCTTCCTAGGACTAGCCAATTTCTACCGAAAGTTCATAGCCACTTTTTCCGAGATTGTACAACCTATAGTGGCTCTGCTAAAGAAGGACACCCCATTTGTCTGGTCAACATTACAAGAAACTGCATTCCAGCGTTTGAAGACCGAGTTCACACAAGCTCCCATTTTGGCTCAACCCGATACAAGTCAACCCTTTTTAGTGGAAATGGATGCCTCTAATTATGCTATAGGAGCAGTGTTGAAGCAGAAAATGGAGGACGATTTGGAACACCCCATTGCTTATCTTTCAAGAACCTTAACTCCTAGTGAAACACACTACTCCGTCCTGGAAAAGGAACTCTTCGCCATTCGCCAAGCCTTCACTGAATGGCGACACCTACTTCTGGGAGCCAGGCATCCTGTCCAAGTCCGTACTGATCATTGAAACCTTCAGATTCTATAGTCACTGGAGTGCAGGAACAGTCGTCAGGCACGTTGGGCTTACTTTTTTGCCCAGTATCAGTTCCACATTACCCATGTCCCTGGATCACAGAACCTGATCGCTGACGCCTTGTCTCGCCGTCCTGACTACGTGACCACTGAAGATAAGGCATTCCCTAAAATGTTTTCTCCACGATCTTCATAGCCCAAGCAGTTGATCTCCTGGAAGAAGTCCGATCACAAGCCCAATCCTCAGAAATATGGAAGGACATTTCTACAAGAAATCACTGGAAATTAAGAGCCAAGGAAGGCTACTTATTCAAGGACAATGTTCTACTCATTCCTACATGGAAGTTACAGCAAAAAATAATAAACCTTTGTCATGACACTCTCCATTCCGGGCACCGGGGTATCACCAACACCCTCCATCTTATACAGAGACAGTTCTGGTGGCCTAAAATGAAGTCTGACGTACAGCAATACATCCAGGTTTGTATAACCTGTGCCCAAAATAAACATGATAACAAAAGACCGGCGGGTCTTCTTCTGCAGCCCACTCTACCCTCTAAACCATGGGAAATTATCGCTACAGACTTCATAGTGGAGTTACCACCTTCCCGAGGATATACTACCATCATGGTCACCATAGATTTGTTTACCCATATGGCCCATTTTACGCCACTGATGAAACTACCCTCCTCTTCAGAGCTAGCTGGAATATTTCTGGAACACATATTCCGCCTACATGGGCTTCCTTCCAAGATCATATCTGACCGGGGTCCCCAATACATTTCACAATTCTGGAAACAACTCTGTCGGGTACTAGGAATCCAACGTGCCCTCTCTTCAGGTTATCACCCCCAAACCAACGGAGCCACAGAACGTGCAAATCAGACCATGGAACAATATCTCCGATGTTTTGCCACCAAGGTCCAGGAGGACTGGTCTCTCCTGATACCCATTGCGGAATTCGCCTACAACAACTCCGAACACTCAGCGCTACAGACCAGCCCTATTTATTTTAGTCAGGGGTTCCATCCATTGGTTTTACCCTCGGTTCTTCCTTACCCTACACCAGTACCTACTGTGACTCCTGGATCGAAACTCTTATCAACATTCACCGGGAGGCTAAAGAACACTTAGAGAAAGCCAGATTACAGACCCAGAGGTATGCGGATTCCAAGAGAAGACCAGGTCCTTCCTATACGGTTGGTGACCGAGTGTGGTTGTCATCAAAACGACTCCCCCGACACTTGCGACCAAACAAGCTGGCTCCCCGCTACTATGGTCCATTTCCCATCAAGGAGATTATCAATCCTGTCTCATATCGAATCAAGCTACCTGACGCCTGGAAAATAATTAATCCAGTTATTCACACATCCCTATTGAAGCCCTACATCCAATCCTCTCGAAAATCCAGTAGACCTCCTCCTCTACTGGTTGACAACCAACTGGAATATGAGGTGTCCCGGATTTGTGACTCCAGGTATAAGCGGGGCCATCTTCAATATCTAGTAGAGTGGAAAGGATATCCCCCTAGCGAAAGGACCTGGGAACCTGTTTCAAATATCAAGGCTCCTCGGTTGCTCAGAAGATTTCACCTAATACACCCGGGCAAACCTGGAGGGAAAGGCCTTCGGAGGAGGCATGCTGTCATGAACTTCAGATCACGCCCCTTTTGGACCTCCTGGTCCCTGTCTCAACGGGGCTTACATTCCTTACTACTTCCATAATGGCCGTCCAGAGCTGAAGCCCTTGTTCTCTCCATGCGCTAAACGCGGTGTGATCTATTTATAGACGACGCCTTCCGCGGCTCCGCTCGTCTCAATGCTATTGCAGAGTAGCCTCAGACGTGTGTTCCTAGCTCGCGGTATTATTTCCTTTGTCCCAGTGCTATTACCCGCTCCTGACCCTTTCCCCTTCCTGATTCCGAGCATTACTAGCCTTCCCAGACTCCCGGATTCCTAGACTCCGCGCTCCAGGAACTAAACGCAACCTGGAACTAGACGAGACTCGAGCAGCGCTGTTCAAGACCAGGAGCGTTCGCAAGAAGGCAGCGATCGAAGACACCGGCAAACACCGGACCCAGGTGAGAAGGGGGGAACTCCTTGACAGTTGTTTCACTAATCCCACATTCCTCTTAATTCATACACCCTCTATGGTTTCAACTTCTGTGACAAAACCTACATTTTTATATAAATAATCCTCATCACCAACATGACAGTCCAATTGTTTCCTAAATAAGTTTAACTACTCACCAGTCCCTTGCTAATGCCTTAGTATACCATGCTTTTTATTCACATTTATCAGGGATAGGCCCCTAAGTCCTGCAAAAAATGTAATTTCATTGTGTCTATTTCATTAATCAGTTTCAACCTACACCTCATCTATCTGCCCCTCACTTACTCTTACTGTCCTATTTAAGTCCCACTCTTGTTGTTCTAAGTGTTTATGCTCGTAATAGATATTTGTGGGTTGAAAAAACACAGAGAGACTGCCCACTGTTTTCTATTTTTTACTTTTATCCTTACTATTCCTGTGGTCAATTAGACTCCCAGACCAATGTAGCCTATCTCTGCACCCTCAGCTATACTATCTCCAGATATTTCCTTGCTTCCAACTTTAGTATTTCTTCTGACATCCCACATGCATGTTTGTCGCCGCGGGTGCCATTTCGGATGATTTAAATGTCTGTCAATTCTCAATGACGTCATGTGTTATTGCGTGCAATGTCCTGACATCCCTGCGTTCCCACAGCCATACTTTGGGAAACCCTCTCAGGTTCCCAACTCATATAATGCCATGGCATTGCAGATATAAGCAACAGTCCCTAATTTCCCACTGTTAACTCTATCACTCTGCAAATACTAATGACTTTCTCATCACAAGGTTATTTGCCATATATTTTAATGTCTATAGTACCTTACCTACAAGGAATCTTTATACATGAATGTATCATTATACCTCTGCTTAATTATTAAGTGCCTTAGCGTCACCTACTGCTATGTCAATTGTGCATATTTCATCCGAGTTAGTTAGTTCCATTTATAAGGGTAAATTATTTCTGCATTAGTCAACCCACGATCACTTGTTGTGTAATTTAGTCCACTTACTATACTGCCTAGACTACAAACACTACTTACATAAATCTATTTTTTATTCTTCCACTCTATACTATGGTCGTAATGGGTTATATCTCATTCCAGAAAACCTAATTCCTGATTAGATCCACTTTCCACTATCTGTATTTAATTCCAAGGCACAAATCTATTATCCCATATTCATGTTAGTGGTGCACTAGCTTAACAGCCTCTTAGGTCTGTATTGTCATAAGTACTCTCCACTACTCATTGTTCCCAATTCTGTAAGTGTTGTAAATACTCCACCCCACTTAAACCATATGGCTACTAGTCCTGTGGGATTCCCATTCATAGAAAAAAGCCCATCTGGTGATCCTTATTTAAACTAAATTCAATCATTCATATTTTGCAAATTGTCCTTGCCTTCATCTGTTTTAGGACACACTCCGGGGCTAATTCATGGAATTATTTGCGCTGAAAAACTGGGATTTGTGCGCCATTCTGCCCGCAAATCCCTGTTTAACAAATGTGGATTTGAGGGCAGAATGGCGCACAAATCCCCGTTTTTCGGAGCAAATAATTCCATGAATCAGCCCCTCCATGTTTTCTCCTCTTTTATTCAATACAACCTTCTTTAAGCCAAAAAAATCTCAGGCCCTGCTTGTTCTTTAGTTGATGTTCTGATTGCCAATGTACCGGGTTTTTAAAGGTACTGTGGATCGGATGAATTATCCCACAGGATTCTAATTTTCTAATAATCCGTGTGAGTGACTCCATAGACACGAGAGGTAAACAATATTGCTTCACAAATACTGGAGCTATCTCTGGGTCCGTGGGTATGGTGGTTGAATGTATCTCTGTGCATCCACAGTCATATTAATCCAATGAAAAGATATCTTGAAATCTAGAAAGACCTGCTTTAGCTTCTGTTTTTGCTCTTTGGTCTCAAATGCATCAGCAAGATTGATTTGTTCTTTGATCATCTGCTTAAATCCTGGAAAGACCATGGGCTTGGCATTTTCAGCGGTATCCTCCAGTTGGGTGGAGAGATCTCTTATGATGGTGTTGGCCTGTATGTGAGGTTCCAAGGATGGGAGGTAGTCATTGTTGACTTAGAATACCACCTCATCCTCATCCTTCCTGTTGTCATAGGTCACCTCTTCCACACCATAAGAGCTGAAAGGGTACACCAAGAAACTCCCCCCTTGCCTGGTGAATATCCTTTCCGTAGTGGTACCGTCATTGATATTGAAGCAGTCATTTGGGATTGGTCCAATGATCTCAAACCTAAATCAATAAAATAATGTTGGGCATCAGTCGCCATTCCAATAAAGATGTCTGCACCCAAAGTGATTCTTCAAGGCTCGCTGTTATCCACCAATATTCTAATGGTGTCGTGTTCTAGGTCAACTAGGGGTGTCAGATGTAAGTACAAACCTTGTTGGAGATAATGATTCAAATTTATATAGACGTCCTGATTTTTTAGGTTCTGTCCTTGCTTAATTTTTAGGGGAATTTTAAATTGTCACACCTGTCCTAGGATGGTAACCTCTTGTCTCACTTGAACTTCAACCGCATAAAGAAGCAATGAGTTGACCGGAATGCTTTCTCAATGTTGTCAAAGCCCATGGTGTTACCCCCCCGCCCTCAGTTGGGACCTAGCTTAATTATTAATTAGGTCCAAATTAATTGTGAATCAATTGAGAATGTCAGAACTTAATAAAAGGTGGAAGGGACATCTCTCACGACCCAACAATGATGTTCTATGCATTTGTCGCCAATGTACATTTTTAGCATGCACCTGCTAGGCAGGAGATGTTTGGAATTTGGGGATTTCAGGCCTGCTTCCCGTTTTTCAATCAATTTAAATGTTGGAATGGTCTGATCTTTTGGGAGTTTCCTGAATAATGCTTTGCTGAGGAAGCTTCTTCCTTTATTCAGGCATACTCTGTTGAGAACAGGCTCCTCCCCCTCATTTATCTGAATAGGGAAAAACAGCTGTTCACCCTTTATATGGATGTTGGTCAAACATTGAGCTGGATTTTCACCATCTTTCATCATGGGATTTGGGTTTTCCTCTGATGTTGGACTAGTATAACATTACAGAGTATTCCCTTCCAGAGTGGAATGCCACTTAAAACTGGGAAGAAGGTTGATTTTCAAGAATGGAAAAGGGTTCCCATCACCAGTTTGATCACCTATTGAGTTGAAAGTGATGTATGGTACTTGACTGTCCCTGAAATGGAATTCTTTTTTGTAGGACTGTTCAATCACATGGGAGGTGCCATTCAAACTCACATTATTTGTGCTTTGTTTTAGTTTGATCGTCCAGTTAGTCTGGGTCCAGAGGACTTTGTTCACGCAGTCAATCAGGGGTGATAACCTCTGAAGGAGGTCATTCCCCAATAGACAAAGTGTGCCCTCCAGAGTCAAAAATGTCACTGTATGTTTCACCCCATGTCACCCAATTTGTATTTCCAGATCTGCAGTCCCTTTGATGGGAATATCATTTGTGAGGGAAATTTGGTGACTCACCTCCTTCCTAAATTTAGTTGGTCGAAGGAATTTTTGGACAGGAGGGTGGCTTGGGATCCAGTATCCACCAACGCTGATAATGCACACTGTACCTGTATGGTGAGGGAAGCATAACATCTTCCATCTCTCTCCTCAAGGGGACAAAGAAAATCTGCATTATGGGCCACTTGGCAGTTATCTTTTTTATATTGAACTCTGACACTGGGTGATCTTGGACAGTGTTCTGTGTCCGAGTCCAGGAATCTGTAAAAAAAGATTTTGGACCCAGAAGCAGGTGGGATTGGGAAGTCCTATTATTCCCTTGATTCTTTGCTGTCCCCCTTTTCGTGGTGGAGACAGTTCCCCACACCTGTTTAGGGGGGAAGATACATCTGTGTTTTCTGGGTCCTCTGGGTGACATTGTTTGGGTTTAAGAGCTTCTTGCTCTGGGTCGGTTTCCATACTTTTTAATTTATTTTTATTTTATTTTTTAATTTATTTTTTTAATTTGTCTTATTTATTTTCTGAAAGGAACAACATACAACCAGCACACTGTGCTAAAAAAACAAAAAAAAACCTCCCCCCTTTGACACACCATAGCTTGACATTGTTCATCAATTCTATGAATATAGTTTGCATGGGCAATTATTATGATTGTTACAACTGGTCAGTTCTCAGATTCCTCCAGTAACGTTTAGCTAATGAATGGCATCACACGTGGGTGTATTCTTGTCCCCCTGTCTGCCCAATTAATTCCCCCATTTGGTGCCAACTGCTGAGGCCCCAGCATCTTCAGTTGCAGGTTGTTGGAGCAAATAATGTGTATACGCATCCCACATGCCAGTATCGCCGCACCGTTGCCTGTTCATCGATCCCCATCCATTCTCCATGTCATTACAATACATAATGTCATCTTTCCATGGTGAAATTTTGGGAGATATCCCCCTTCCCCACAGCATGGCCACTCTCCGCTTAGCCAGTATGAGGAGCAGGGTTACTAATTTACACATTCCTCAGGGAACCTCTTTAGTGTAGCCCAACAATCCCATCATTGGGTCAGGTCTCATTTTTTGGCCTATAATCCCACCAATCATTTCAAACACTCCTTCCCAGAAATGTTGTATGTTTGGACAGCTCCAAGCAATGTGAAGGAAATCAGCCATTTCTGATTGACACCTATAGTATCTTCCTGTGGCGCCCGGGAAAAATTCCTTAATTCTAGCAGGTGTGTAATAAAATTGGTGAATATATTTAAAATGGATCAGTTTAAATCCAGCATTGATAGCTCCCTTCCGAATTCCCTCACAACAGTATTTCCATGTATCCTCCGGGATCTCCCTTCCCAATGATCTCTCCCATTTTTCCTGCAGGTGTGGTGCTCCCATGCCCCTGGATTGGATGAACTTCGAGTATAGCCCCATGGTTATACGTCTTCCCTTCAGGACTTTAAGTGTCTTATCCAAAGTAGGGGATATCGGCGGTTGGTTGGGAAAGGTGCTAAACACCAAGCATAGACTCACCTTGAGCCTGAAGTGTAGAAATACATCTAGGGCTGATAGTGTCCCCCTCCCCCTCAATTCCCCCAGGGTCACAAACCTTCCCTCAGGAAACAGATCTACAAAGCATGTGATGCCCAATTTTTTTGTCATATCTAAAAAGCGTTTCTCACTAGCAATGGGTATCCCTGGTGTATATATCACTGGAAGCTGGGGTGAGTAGCAAACTCCACCCTTCCTCTTCTGTTCTAATTTAATCCAGGCCCTGAACATTACCTCCACCAGGTTCTTTGGGAAGTGTACACGACTTGAGGCCAGCAAGATGATCGACCTAAGTAGATTGGGCGCAGCTACCGCTCTTTCCAAGTCTATATGGCTCCTGTCGTGTTGCAGCCTATGCCAATATACCAAAAACCAAGCTTGCACTACCTCATAGTATGCCTCAAACTCAGGTAGAGCTAGACCCCCTTCTGACACAGGGGCCACCAACTTATCCCACAAAACTCTGGCTCTGCCCACATGAATTGTATCATTGCAGCTTTCAGGCTACGAAAGTAATCCCCGGGGACCGTCACTGGGGCATTCAGAAAGATATAGAGAAGCCTGGGAAGCAGCGTCATCTTAACAACGGATATCCACCCATATAAATTCAGTGGGAGCTTCTTCCACCGACATAGGGCTTCCCTGACCTTGTTCAGAGTTTGACGTAGTTGTTATGATACACCACTGGCTGGTCACTCATGATAGAAATGCATAGGTAATTTGTGTAAGTCATGTGCCATTGGAATCCCCATGTGTCTTGAAATTGGGTTGGGGCTTCTGTTAGTGGGAACAGCACTGATTTGGACGTGTTCACCCATAGCCCCGATACCTCCCTGAATCCCTGAACTTCCCTCATCACCAGGGATCCAGATTCACCCCAGGATATTTAATAAACAGTACCAAGTCATCGGCATACAATGAGATTATTCATTTATGGTTATATAGGTGGATCCCCCGGTGCAAATGTATGTCTCTGACCCTTTCAGCCAATGCCTCGATCACCAAGGCGAAAAGTAGGGGTGACAAGGGACATCCATGTCGTGTGCCCCTCTCTAGAGGGAAGGTCGACGTTAGTTGGCCATTCACCCTCAGCCTAGCCGTCGGCTGTGTATACAGCAATTTCACCATGTTTATGTAGTGGGCCCCCATTCCCATGCAATGAAGGACAGAAAACATGAACGGCCATTCAACAGAATCAAACACCTTGGTGGCGTCCAGCAAGGCAGCCAACAGCGAGTCCCTGGGGGCACCGCTGCCATTAGCCCAAACATTCTCCTAAGGCCATATGAGGTAGAGCGGCCCAGAATGAATCCCGCTTGGTCCGCTAATACCATCTCTGGTTTAAAGGGCGATAATCATGAGGCCAGAATTTTGCTAGGATCTTATTGTCACTGTTGATTAATGAGATTGGGCGATATGAGGAGCATTCATTACCTGGCTTATCGGGTTTCAACAAAACCACCACCATTGCCTCCCACAGTGAATTGGGCAGGGTTCCTGTTTCTAAACTATGCGGTACATCTCTAGCAGGTGAGGGGCCAAAGAGTCCGCAAAATACTTATAAAATTCTGCTGTAAACCCGTCGGGCCCCGGTGATTTCCTGGTCGGCAGAGATTTAATTGCATTCAATAACTCCTCTAACGATAATGGACGATGCAGGTGTTCCCTCTGAGCATCCGTGCATCAATGCAGCGCAACCCATCGAAATAGTCCTCAATATCCTCACGGGATTCACGTAGATGCGAGGAGTACAAGTGGCTGTAGAACCGGAAGAACTGCTGAACTGTCTCCATATACTCAAATTTGTTATTCCCTTGCTCATCTGCAATCACCTGATTTCTTCCTGTGAAACTATACATTTTTGTCGCCCTTGCCAGGGTTCGGCCAGGTTTATTGCCTTCCCCATATTGCCATATATTAGTCGCATTTCTCATAAACTTACCTTCCCTTAGCGCTAGTGTTTGAAACTCCTGCCGGTGCTTAAGGATCTCAGCCCGAATTTGGTCTGAGGGAGCCGAGTTGGCTACTTGCAGCTTTTGTGGGATATCCTCCTTAGCCGCCATTTCCCTCCTAATTAGTTTAAGACTGCCTGCTTCCTTGGATATGCATTTGCCCCTTATCATGCACTTCAAGCTCTCCTAGAGTATCCCTGGAGACTGCACTGAGCCCACGTTTAGTTCAAGGGAGGTATTGATCGCTACTTGCAAGCCGTCCCTAAATACCGTGTCTGAGAGGCCTTCACTCTTGAATCGCAATGGGATCTCCCCCCTAACCTGACCTTCTAATCCCAGGTCAAGAAGCGCAGGCGCATGGTCCGAAAGGGTGCGAGCAAGGATCTCGACCCTTCTGACCCAAACCAACGATGATTGCGAGATGAGAAAGAAATATAGCCTCGCGGCCGATCTGTGGTGTCGGAGTGACAAGTATACTGCCGTGACCCTGGGTGTCTCACTCTACACACATCGACGACATCCCACAGGAATGACACCTCTCGCAGACAATTCATCCCTCTACTCCCTCCCTCCTGTACACCTCTAGATCTGTCTAATTTGGGTTGCATCACAGCGTTGAAATCCCCAGCCCTAATCACCTCCCCAGTCGATAAACTTCCAAGCTGCCAATCTATCCAATCAAGGGTCTCTACTATGTCCTTACTGGGCCCATAGTAGTTAATTAATGTGTATAGTTTCCCTTGTATGGTGCCCTGCACTATAAGGCCTCTACCTCCTTCATCCTTTATCACTGTGGTCTGATGGAACCCAACCTCATGGTGGGTCAGTGTGCAAACCCCCCTGGCGTATGTGGAGTAGGACGAAAAATACCTGTGACAGCCCCATGTATTTCCAAAGGTAGTTTCCTTGTCCCTTGTTAAGTGTGTCTCCTATAGAAATGCTATTTCAACCTTGTGTCTCAGTATATACAGCAGTATCTTGCAGCATTTTATGAGGCACTTCAAACCTCTAACATTCCACATGCAAAATTTAAGTGATGCCATACATCAAGCTACTAATTGTGCAGCCCGTAAATTGACCCACCATTCCAGATCGGTGTGGCAGAGCATCCTTAGAAGTGCCAGATTCAAGTGTGTCAAACCCACCCTCCACCCCCACCAACAGCCCCAACTTGTCAGTGAACATATGGCCCCTCCCCCCTCCTTCCTGCTGAACCCCACAACTTCCAAACTGAGATCTGTTCGTCAGACCTCCTTGTAGCTTCCGCCTGAGGAGCCGCTCTGAGCCCAACCAACCCCACACCCCCCGAAAAGTAGAGCTCCCCCCAGCTGCATCAAAAGTAAGCAGCAGTGGCTTTAAAGGATATGGCGAAACAAAGTCTTTAGTGTTTGTTTTTCCCTCTCTGTCGGGGCTGTCTCGGCAGCCTTTCCAAGAAGTTGGAGGCCTCTTCCGGAGTGTGAAAGAACACCACTTTGCCATCATGCTCTATTCGAAGCTTTGCCGGGAACAGCAATGCATATCAAATCCCTTGATCATGTAGTTGCTTCTTTACTTCCAAAAATGTTCTCCTACATGCCTGGACTTTATCCAAAAAATCAGGGAACATTCTGATGTTATCCCCTCTGTAAGTCACTGTTCCCTTCTCACATGCTTTTCGGAGGGCAACATCCTGATCTCGGTAGTTTAACATCCGCGCTATGATCGGCCATGGGGATGCCCCAGGGATTGTGTTCTTTCCCGAAGGCACCCAATGCACTCTCTCCACTATATACATATCGGAGAAGCCTTCAGGAACAAGAGCCTCCTTAAGCATAACCTCCACGAGAGGTTCCTTATTTCTCTGATCCACTGTTTCCGGCACGCCGACTATTCGTAGATTGTTCCTCCAGGAGCATGATTCCAATTCGTCCTGTTTGTCTGTCAGTTCTTTCAATGCCATTTTCACCGATGTCATATCTCTAACGAGGGAGTTGGACTCATCCTCAGCAGTCGACACCCTGCCTTCCACTTCGTCCAGCCGGTCACCATGTTTGTCTAGTCTGACCTGAATGTGGTCGACCTTGCAGGTTCGCGTGTCCATTTTTCCATCCAGGGCCTGTATACTAGACTGTAGCTGGTTGAACATTATTTCTATATCCTGGAAGGCTCCCAAAGGATCAACCGCAGGTGGCGACTGTATCCCCCGGGACTGCTCCATAGGTTCTGCGTTCTTTGCCGGAGCCAAATTGTCGAACCGCAGCTTAGACTGTTGTTGTCTACCTCCTTTGCCAGATTTGGACATCCCTTTTCTACTGATCGGGGGACCCTGCTCGGTACTCTGCAAGGGTTGATCCCTAGGGGTCCGACCCGCAAGTGACTCCGGCCAGGTATTGCTGCTATGTCAGACCCGTGTCAGCTGTGTTGTGGTGTTGCGGGTATGCCAGCCAGTGGTGTTGAACCCGCACCCCTCTCTCCACCACGGGGTCGTATGGTGAACTAGGCCAATATGGAGTATGTTGCTCCTAATGTGATGGATCGGGCTATGCTGCTTGGGCTGCGCCCAGCCCTACTCAGTTCCTGCACTGCCAGCAGGGGCCTTATTCCAATGTGTTGCCTGGTCCCGCACTTATTTAGCCAAGCAGTGTACCTGGATCTCTTTTCGGAGGGGCCCCCACAGATTTCGGGCTGACGCTATCTGGAGGCAAATATCGTGATCCTGCGTCCAGCCGAAGCTAGAGCACACACTGACCCACCCTTTTCTGACATGCCTCCAGTCCATGACCAGTGTCGACCCCCTCGATTACATGGGCTGCGCTGTTGCTCCTCAGCACCACGTGGGCACCGCGTCTCTGCCCGCGACTGGTGCGGAGTAGTGAGTCTTCACCCCACCCAGTGCCTCCATGTCACCCAGATACCGCAGCTCCTCCAGCTATCCGCCGCGTCCGCTCTTGATCTCCTGTCACCTGCGGCTCCCCCGACCCCAGCCCAAGCCGTGAGTGCCAAGGCCTGGGGGGTCGGAGGTCTCTGTACCCAAAGGATCCCCAGGCAATCTCCGACTGTAGCCTTAGTGCCTGTAGGTGCGCGCCATCGAGGCAGAGCTGCACAGTGTATGAGAGGATTGCATCCACCTCTTTCCCCATCTGCCCGAGGGCCAGCTCTGGAGCGTCTGCTGGCTATTTCCGTAGTGCTCTGCTGTGTCGCCATGCCCCAGCCGCCACAGGTGCTTAGGAGAAGCCCCAAGACAGGCAACCAGAAGTCGGATCTCTGTGCCCAGCAGTCCTCCAGGCAATCCCCGACCTTGGCCCTAATGTCTATGGAGGTGTGCTGCTGGGATAAGGCCACATAGCATGTAGGGAAGGATTACACCCACCTCCTTCCCGTCCGTCTGGAGGCAAGCCCAGGCACACCCGCTGGTAAGATCAAAGGTGTTTTCCTGTTCTGTCATATGCCAGCCACGTAGATGTTCATGTGGAGTTCCACGCACCCCCTCTCACACGGATGGCCATTAAAGACCCGCGTGTTCCCCTCACCATCCTCCACACTCCACACTTCCTCCAGATGTGGGGTTCCTGAAAATGCTGCCCCAGTCTCCCGGCCAGATTTGTGCAGCGAGGGCCACTTCCCAGGCTCCGGTGCATTTGTGCCCATCGCTAGTGTGATGGGGGCTGAATCGCACCCAGGGCTCTCCGAGACAACTCAGAGCCTCAGTCCGTGGTAGAGGCCCAGTCCTCCACAAACGGTCCTTCCTGACCTTTAGTGCCTCCGAAAACATCACCAGCCTGAGGACGGCACCCTTGTGTAGACATGCCCCGCTCGCGAGGACAAAACAGTGCGGGGGGAGCTCCTAATATTTGCCGGATTTATCAGGGTATCAGAGAGCTCACAGGCTTGCAGCCATTTTGGCTCGGCTCTCGAGCACCCTCCCCCGGTTTCCATACTTACTGCATCAAAATCAGGGTTTTTTGGGACCCATTTTTCCTTGGGAGGCATCCCTGCATCCCTGAAAGAGAAGATTTTCTTCCATGAACTCTCCAGGGATTCTTCTCTTTCGAAAGGGATGATGCGGACTCACTCCACAAAGTGGGTTGTCTTTGCCTTCGATTTCTCCTGCTTATCCTCTGTGCTTTAGGTTCCAGCTTTTCGGGGGTAGAAGATTCATGTTCAGGCTCAGAGGTGCCAAGGGGTTTAGTTCTGGTGGGAAAGGTTAGGGTTTGAAGGGTATCTGGGAAAGAAGCGTAGATTGGGGGGTGGAGTATTACTTCCCTCCCGAGGGAAGTTTGGAGGGAAGTTTTAGGAATGTTTTCCTGGGTGGTACTTACTTGGTTGGGCCCCCCTTTCTGTGCCGGGGGAGTGTAGACATACCCGAGGATGGGTCTGTTACCCTTGAATTTAGGACTGATGTAGGTGGCAGGGTCAGATGGAACATTGCTCTGGTACCCTCTCGTCCTGCTTATTGGTGGAAGGAGTATTTTTAGGCCCCCCATCACCAAGTCCAATGGGGAATATTTTTCACCTCTGCTAGTTTTGCTTTGCAGCTGCAGGTTTGTTTGATGGTTTGGGGTTTCTGGGGTTATTCTTATTTTCAGAGGGCTTTTGGACCTCATAGATCCTGGTGGCCTATTCAATCACCCAACTCAGGGTCCTACACTCATGGAAATCCCTTACTTGTTTGGTCATTATGTATTTTGGCAATGCATGAAAAAAAGTGCTGATGAACTTCCGGCTATTGATGTTCACGCACCTAAAAGTCTCTGTAAATGCTTGTTTCAGCTCCTGTACAAACTCTGTAGGTGCTTGGTCTTCCCCACATTGCAGGTTGTATGCCGCCATGCGGGCCTCCTGCGGGTTCCTATGAATTGAGAAGTGTTTAAGAATAGCCGCCTTATAGGTGGGCCATTTTTGGAGATTTTGGTCCTCCAGCACTGCAAAGAAGCTGGGGTATTCAGTGGAGAATGTCCATTTAGCAAATTACATGCAATTCCTATAATTTCCAATACCAAATGATGTCATCACTTGGTCATTCAGCTCTAGATGCTCCCATACCGAATATATTCTTATGGTAGGGAGTCATGAAGCTCTTTATGGCCTTTATCTGTGGAATTGGTTCTTTCACAAGACATTTCTTCTGTTTGGCAGACTTCCTTTTATGCTGCATCTGAGTCCACTCATCCTCTGATTCAGTCCTGCTACTGTTGGTCGTCCATTCCCTGCCCTCTAGGCATTCCATACCTCTATGAGAAAGGGAATACCTCCCAGAATTACGGGGTCTGAACTTTACTCTCCTGTGGTACTGTGGGCTCTCTGGGTAATTTCCCTTATGCTCCCCTTTTCACACCGTAGAGTACTCATCATCTTCATCCCCCCTTCCAGGGATGGTGGGAAATTCCCCCACCTCCCTGTAGGTGTGAAGATTTTTAAGATGCTTTTTTGAGGCCAGGTGATCCTTCGTAACTTCATTGTCTGCCAGTCCAACTCCCCGATCTTTTCAGAATAGGAGCCCTCCTGGTCAGAATCCATGCTGGGGTATTTTTAAATTTCCAGACCCCACTGGTCCAGCCACCTTCCCTTCTACTCAGTAACCCTGAACCCTCATCAATGTCGGATAAGGACTGACCTTCTGGATCAGTTGGGCTAGTCCTGGGTGAGTCCAGTTGCCTCATGTATCCCTAGTCTTGAGAGTTGGTTTGCATGAAGTCATCTGCACTCTGTACATATGTGCGGTGAGTTGGCTTCAGGTCTCTGGTAGAGAGGTCATCACTCCGTAATCAGTGGGCACTTTTCCATACCCTGAATGGTCAGGGTGTCTCAAAGCCTGTTTATATTCAGCTATTTCACTTTCCAACCTCTCACATTTTTTTTTTTTTTTTTTTTATTATTGTATTTGGTTTACAAGAAACCTTTACAAAAAAAATTATCTTTAAAAGGTAGAAAAGCATTCATTACATTTAAATTTCAACTATACAAACAAGCGTTAAAACATAGATCCAATTTCCAGTTAAGATTTTAAGATTTCCAGAGAATATGGGACAAATTTAAATTTTAAAGAGTTCGGTGCAAAATACACTGCAGCATTAAAATTATACCGACACTAAACTTTAAAATTTACAAAATTCTAAAATAGAAAAGAAGCCTGCAGAGAATAAAGAGAAATTTCATAGAGTCAGGCATAGTCATAACAAGCATAATCATAACAGCGGGGCGTATAAATCTAAAGCTTTGATAAATCCAGCCACAGCAAGTCCATCCTTAGTGTTTGAAATAGTGAGACACTGAGACCAGATAAAATGGGGCTCCCCCATTTGCCCCATTACATTAAAACGTCCTAGATATTTGTCCCTTAAAGCTGTCAAAGCAGTACAGTCTAAAAAGAGATGCCGAGCGGTTTCAATCACCCCCATAGTTTTGCAGAAACGGCAACTAGGATCTAAATCAGAGAACTCCTTCCTTTTATGTAAAACTTCCCAAGTAGGGAGGAGATTCCATCTGAGTTTAATGAGAAGGGAGCGATAATATCTGTTGGGGAATTGGTTCAAAATAAAAGACAACAGGCCTCTTTTTTTATGATCAAATTGTAGATCTCTCAGAGAGGGGTACGAGTGTAGTTTTTCAATAGTATTACTCCAGTCATGAGAAAAGAGACTCTCCTTGACCTTATTCGGATTCGTTAGTAGGGTGTCCCTATCGGAGGAAATATCCAACAGGGTCCTGTCACAGAGATCACTAAAAGCGTTGAGATATAGATTCTTGACTAAATGTCCCTGGGTAGAAATCATGTGGCCCACATCAGCATAGAGAGTGTCAGGTTTAGGAGAAAGCAAAGCTGAAAAAAGTGAGAGAATCCTCCAGAGAATCCTGGCTCGAAATGAGACTAACCCTAAGTCATACCTAATAGCCGCTATTGGAATGGAATTTGGTAGTTTTAGAATTTTCCTCCAGTAGATACCCTCAAGAGAGTCCCAGAAAGTCAAAAGTGCCAAGTAGTGAAATTCCATTCCGTACAAAAGTTTAGGAGTAACCTTACCCTTGAAAAAATCTACTACAGGCTTAAGGGAGAACATACCATATTTATTATCTAATTTGAGGGATTGGGAGATGAGAGGGAGCAATTTGTGTCTGAGAAATCGTCTAAGTTCGATCGCCGAGGGTCTAGCCAAAATCAGATAACCAAGATAGACGATTTTGTTTGCTCTAATTATATTTTCGCCACCTATTTTCCATACTTTATTATTCCCCATTCTCCCCTTTGAAAAGACCATAGTACGGGTTTTGCTCGGGTTAATCTTAAGGCCATTAAGAATACCATATTCTTCAAATTTACATATGAGTCTCTGCAGGCCCACTTTAGTTTTGTCAAAAAGAAGAAAGTCGTCGGCATAAGCCAACCATGAAAGCCTCAGATCCCCTAGTTTAGCACTCACCATGCCTGCATTTCTCAGGAAGTCATCCACATCGGCCATATAAAGGATAAAGAGACAGGGAGCTAACGAGCAACCTTGTCTCACCCCAATACGTGTCCTAATCCTTCTGGAGAGGGTTCCTGCCAAGTCGAGCCTGATATGGACCCCTGAATTGTCATACATGGCCATGATAAGAGATAGAAGCCCTGCCGGAATGCCCCATTTGGTTAGTTTTCCCCATAGTCTTGACCTGATAACCAGGTCAAAAGCATTTGACAGGTCAATAGATGCAACATAGAGAGGACCATCATATTTACCCCAAGAAGCGGATTGTAGGGCACTGAGAATAAGACCATTGAGATTAGTTGAGTGGCCTGCCCTAAAGCCTGTTTGTAGTTTGGGGAGAATATGATTTTCCCTGATCCAGACATTAAGGTGCGAGAGCAACAAGGAGGCAAAAAGCTTACAATCCGCATCTATAAGTGAGATAGGTCTATAATTTTTGACCTCGTTACGCAGGCCTCTTTTGAAAATTGGGACAATGTGAGCAGTTTGCCAACTAGTGGGTACCTTCCTGGAGTTAACGACATCTTCAAAGAGCAGAGAAAGGAGGTTAGCCCAGAGAACTGGCTCAGCTTTGAATGTGTTGTTAGTAAGGCCTTTAGGCCCAGGAGCCCTAGATTTCTTGGCTTTGGAGATGAGTCCAAGTATTGTCTCGAAATCAGTCAGAGGTTTCCATGAGTCTTTAGAGGGGTTGTTCCCCAAAGGACAGGGAACTGATCCCTCACCCCCAATGTCAAAGAGTTTGGTGTAGTGCTCAACCCATTGAGCCTCAGGAATGGCATTTATCTGGTCGGCGACCGCCGCATTATCTAGTCTAGCTACTGTAACCCAAAATGCCCTCAGATCTCGTTTTATGAGCACTGCAAGCATATGATCTGCATCATTTTGTAGCATAGAAGCTTTTCTAAACTTGCAGTAGTTTTTATATTTTTGGCGGATGGTTTTAATTTTTTTATTTTTGTCGGCCCATTCCGTGTCTAGGGCTTGTACATCTCTAATGAGTTTCTTAGTGAGACCCTTTTCGTTAGCCAATTCTTGATCAAATCTATGAGGGTGAGATATTTTAATAACACCTTTCCTAAGCTGGCCGTGAATACTGCGCTGTAGGGCAGTGAGAAAGCTATCGAAATGACCTGTATTGAAAACTGCCAATTTCCAACAAAAAGAGGTATGGTTGAAAGAAGAGATCAGTTTACGATTCAGTAGGCTGATATTGAAAGGAGTCCAACGAACCCCTGTCCCTTGTCCCACAGTTTGGAGATGGGTAGGTCCCCCCACGGGCAAAGACTTAGTTGGAAGGAGACAAAGAAATGAGACCCGAAGAATACCATGGTCACTCCATGAATTGAAGGAAACCTCGACATTAGACGAGAAAGGAGTGAGAGAATGATCTACAAACACGTAGTCTAAGGTAGATGTTAATGAAGATCTACGCCATGTGGGTCGAGATAGATTGGTAGCGTCGTAGTAACCATTGAGACAAGTAAGACCCACTGAATCCATGGCGAGATTCCAACAACGACCACGTGCAAATTTCATGCCTAGGCGGGAGTCGTCCTCCATTGCTAGTCCCAAGTCGTCATATTTGGATTCGGAAAAGATAGAGCAATCCGAATTAAGATCACCTGCCAGGATCAGTTTACCCCTGGGATGCACAGATCTCCAAGAAAGAAGCATATCCGTTAACTTTTGCAAAAACGGCTCCAGAGGAGAGATTCCCTTGTGCCAATATACATTAACCAGAAGTAGAGTAACCGTAAGATCAAGAGAGAACACCTCCAGGGCCAGGATACCAAAAGGCGTATCCAAAAGCACCTTAGACCTATAACCCAAGGAAGTTCTTAATCCCATGAGAAGACCCCCCGATGGCCTCCCTCCCAGGCTGGGTCTAGCATTTTGAGAAAAGATATTAAACCCATCTAGAATGGGAGTTGAGAGCATCCAGGTTTCTTGAAGAAAAAAGCAGTGTGAAGCCCTGATCACAGTAACAGTATCTAAGTTCGTAAAGAGGTGAGAGTTACCTCTAGAATTCCAAGAGAGAAACTCAAAGGAATTCACAGGAAGAGCATCTGGAGGTAGTTCTGGATTTATCAGGAGGGACTCATTTCCACAGACCTGCAGTGACCTGTGCCCAATTGCGGAAGTGTCCATTTGATTTGGGCATGAATTGCCTCCCATGGGGCTGTGAGGTTCTTTCCGGATAATATACCATAGTGAGATTATCCCTATATTTTGGATCCCCTTCATTGTTAGTGGAGGGCTGGGTGGATTTCAGTAAATTTGCTTCAAAGCCAAGTTGCTTTAACCCTTCCTTATGTCCCATGATCAAATCCAAAACCACTCTTGATTTAAGGATGATGTTACTAACATCTACCCGGTCATGAATGGGAAAGATAATGCTATCCAAGTCATAGCTAGAGATGAGTGAGAGCGAGGGAAGTTGATGGAAGATCTTTAAAATATTTCCACGGTTTAAGCAAATTGGCGTATCTTGGCCCCAAAGGCTGGTAAGTTGTATAATATCCTGAGGAGCTTTTGATTCTGACATATTGGGAAGGGAGTCAGAGATCTTTTTGGTAAAATGAGATAAAGAATCAACCGCCAAGTCGGGACCCCTAGCACCTCTTAGTATAGTCCTATTTTGAATAGCATTTGGACCCACTGGGAGTCTTTCACAGAGATTGAGAGAAGTATTGTAGCAAACAGAATCGAGCCCAAAGGGAGCACCTTCACGGTCCATAAACGGGGCAGCAATAGGTAAACTTAGAAAAGCTGGGTTAGAAGGGAGAGGGGCAGAAGAATCCCTCTCTAATAAGGCTCCCATATCCCCGTCCCTCGTTATAAGCTCAGTTGTCACAGGGCAACCCTCAGTGACAGCAGTGAGCGTTGGCTCCAGAGATAGGGGCGGGGTGGAAGAAGCCCCATCAAGGGACAGGCATACATTAGATTTAGGCACTGCCCCACATACAGTTTTAGGAGCCAGTATCTCCCGGAAAAGATGTTTGACCATATCAATGTTAACCAGGTTTGCTGTAGTCATTGGCCGAGTAGTCTCTGAGTGACTCTGAACTGACCCTGATATACAGTTAGATAAGATAGTCGGGGATACTGCATCAGTAGAGAAATCCTTTGCTTTAACAGTAGCATAAGTAGTAGGCACAGTCAAGGCATTAACGGAGGTCGGCTTTGGTAAAGTTGCGGTTGTTGTCAGGGTACCAGAAGCCACAGAGTCCACAACCCCCTCGATATTGGGTCCCACTACTAGAGAAGGAATGTTATTAATCGAAAGACCATCAACCACACCATCCGGTAAGGGAGATAGAACTGCTGTAATGGGAAGTAGGTCAGCTGTGGCTGCATTAGCCACCCTAGTCGGAATGGGGGTCCTAAAAGCCACTGAATCAGCATGGTTCTCAGTCCCCTTCGGAACGAGAGTAGTAGATGAGGAAGCCACAGTATTCGCCAAGAAGAGATTTTTAAAAAATTGATTCGTATAAGAATTTAGATGTTTCACGTTTTTCTGATTTTTAGTTTTCTTCATTTGCTGAGTGATTTTCCTTTTCCTTCCTATACAGGGCACAACTTTTTGATGTAGGATTTCTTTGATGGGTTCAATGGAAATAGATGAATTCTCAGAAGTCGAAATAGATATGAACTCCAAGGAGGAGGCGATGGGGGGACCCTTGGAGAGATCTGCCAGTTCTGAAGACCCTCCCATAAGGGGAGGACCTTGAACAATAAGATTAGGAAGCTGACCAGCCGCTTCCTCTTGGACTTTCTCCTCCATTGATACCATCGTAAGTTTGGTATGAGGGGTAGTTAGTAGTGGCTTCGATCCAGTAAACTTTCGCCGACCCTCAGAGGTAGTTATCGACATCTTAGCGGGTTGGGTACAAGAATTCAAAACTGGACCTTGAGGGGCCGTAGAACTCTGGCCCTGAACTAAAACTACCTCCTGCATACTTGGCGTGATCACGGTAAGTCCTTTATGTACGGTATGGGCTGCAGAGGGTAGTTGATTAAGAGGAATACGGTCATGACCGTGTGTAGGCAAAAGTGGATGTTCTTCCTTTATAATTTTAACTAGCTCTTCAAATCTGTCAAGGCCCTCTAACCTAGAATAAATTTCAGATAAGAGGAGAGAGTGCGATCTGACCTCAGACCATATATTGTCATACAAACTCACAAAGGAACTCAAAACCATATTCAGAGCCGAAATAGTGGGTTGGGAAAGTTTAATTCTTTCATCTGCCTCCTTAAGAGTGTGATGTAAGATCGATTCGCTACCCTGATCCTTTTTTGAGTCTGGGAGTAAACCCCTTTCTTTCAACCAATTTTGTTTCTCTGTGTACTCATCAATAAAATTGATGAGATCAGTAGGAGAGCCTGCAAAAGAATCATCACAAATTTGCTGGGTGACATTATTAGTATTGTTGCAATTAGGGGCCTGGTGACTATCAGCAATTGCCCTGTCTGCACATTCTATGATGCTGATATCGTCAATATCCTGAGGTAAAGGATCTTCAATCACCAATTTCTTAGCTACATCAACTAGATTGGTATGATCTAATGAAGAAACTGTAGGAAGTGAGTGTAAGGATTTAACAAGGGTACTAGAAGTGGACCTCTTTCCAAAGAAGTGTGAAATGTTTTTCCCTTGAATTGGTTTCCCTTGGATACCCAGATTGGATTTAATTTTAAGGGAGGGATTATGGGATTTGTTAAATGGAGTTTTGAACATAGTAGGAGTCGATTTCCCTTTGGGCGTATATGGAGTACCAGCCACATTAGTAGACAGATAAACATGTATAGTCGAAGTATGATTAATGGCCCTAATTGCAGAGTTAACCTCGAGTGGAGGTTCAGTGGAGGGAAGAGCAGAGTTCCCATTAACCGTTATCCTTGGTAGTGCGGAGGCAGTAGCTACAGAGTCAGCCGCCCTAACAGATAGGATAGGCATCCTGGAGTCAGAGTTGGCAGATGTTGAAAGAACGGAATTAACCACATTGTTATTGGAGTAATCCAGATGGCCCTTATCTTTTTGAGGGGTAGCCCCTTTTGCAAGATTAGAGGCTAAGGTAGCTGCTAGGCGTTCTTCCTGTGTGTCTATCGAGATATCATGAGTTCCATTAAAAATGCAGCTATTGTAGGCTGCATTGCGGGGTAAACTACCCATAGCATTAAGTACCTCGGACCTATCGCTGACATGGATTTGAGCCCGGGCTAGGGTTTTAAGGAGTAAAGGGTTATAAGGGGCATCTGGTGGAACATGCTGTAAATTCCCCATTGTGACCGGGGAGGGACTGACAGTAATAACTGATGAGACAGAGGGTAAATTACCAGTAGCAGACGGAGTCGAGGCCAGGGAGGCCTCCATAGCTGTCTGACTTCGCAGTCCCTTGCGAGTCATTCAGAGAGAACCAGAGCCCAGTAGTTAAAAACAGGGGACTTAAGAATATAGCAGCGAAAGGTTAAGCTAAAAATAGACTGAAATTGCAATGATACCTATTATATACACCACAGTCAATAAGAAATATGAGCACAGCAATCTAATAATTAATAAATGTTACACTGAAGACCAAGGCAACCTCAGCCAACAAAAAAGAAAGAAAATAATAACAATTGTCCCAAGAACACTCTTAGATTAAAAATACAGAAAGAAATGGATCTATGCAGCCCCCCCGCCCCAAAACAGAGTAATAAAAACAAATGTATTGTGAGCTAAGGATAAATAATCTTAGTCCATACGTAATCAAAGAGGATTAATTTTAGCAGAAACCACAGTTGTCTGAGGATCTAAGAGGAGCGCTCAGTCTCAGGGTAGGGAACGCCCGACAGCTTGTGGAGCTGCCAGAGTCCGACTCTCCACCCCAGACCCTTAGAGCTGATGAAGTGATATGTACTTTGCAACAAGATCCGAGGTCAGGCTACTCACAGATCACAGCCGAACAGCAAAACAGCGTCTCCAGCCCTTACTGCCTCCAGGGCTTAACGCCACACGGGCGGTTATGCCTGGAATAAATGCCGGAGATAAATGTCACGTGATGTCACGTGACCGCAACAGTACCCGCCTCCTCCAGGAAGCGATGCGGGGAGCAGCAAGAGCACACACAGCTCGCAGTGCTGCTGTAGTGAGTGGCAAGAAAAAATAACGTTCCTCTTTCCAAGCGCTCCTTCACAGTTCCATAAAACACCTCTCACATTTGTATTTCTCAGTCCCTATCACTTGCTGGTATGCAGAGGCCTGAGTTTTTAATTCTGACACCAGTGATTGAGTGGCTTCTAGCACTTTACTCTGTGCCATTAATCAGTCTCTTAGTCCCTTGTTCTCTTCACAAAAGGGCTCATTTTCCTTCTGTGAGGCTTGCATTGCCTGCGCAAATTCAGAGCATTTCTTTTTCAGGAGACTAACCTACTGACCTTGCACAATTTTGGCCTGTGTAGCCTGCACTAGGTCACTCCCTGCTTGCCTCACACATTCCGTTAATTATGCATTTTCAAGCCTACTGTCAGTCCGTTCCTGAGAACATGACTCACTTTTCTCCATGTCCTTCCTTAACTGACAAACTTCCTGAAACAGGGCACTATTCTCTTGGCTTAATGCATTATTTTCTTCTCTCCACTGCTCTCTCTGCTGTTTCAAGGTGTTCAGATCTTGGTGCATCTGATCAAACTCACCTTGAGAGTCAACCCCTTTGTTACTTAACTGCTCGTTCTCTGTTTTCAGCTTTAGTTGTTTTACCTGTGATTGAAATGTGAAAATGTCCTCTAAGCAGGCTCTATTATGAACAACCTGCTCATTTAATTTGTGTTGACTTGTGCTCCGATTTTCAACACATTCTTTATACTCCCCTTGTAGTACAGAAAATTGAGTCTTGTGCTCTGCATTTGCTTGCTGTTGTGTTGTTAACTCATCTTTTAGCTGTTCAATAACATTTTCAAATTTTAGTTTTTTCTTCTAATTGTTTCAGCTTTTTCTGGGCCTGGTTCAAAAGCTTAGCCTGCTTTTGCACAGAGTCCACACTATTCTGTTATCTTTCTACCATGATCAGCATATGGAAATACATGTATGTTGTGACCTGAGCCATTTTAAGTTGCTCATCTTTGCTGGTTTGTGTGATGTGAAAGTCTGTAAGTGCCTGATGTAACAGACCTTTATCCTGTCACATGTCACCATTTGTAGAGGTAACCTACTGTATCATTCTGGCTCACCACATTTTGTGTTCTTCTTCCACCCATTCATCTTTGATAAATAATTTGGATGGGAGGTGCTTCCTGGCCATATTGATTTCTACGGTGCTCATTCTGAAATGTATTCTGCAACCTTATATACACTCTATACAAGGGCAGAAATCTCAACTCTGTTGCTGCTTAGTTTCCACTCACAATGACAACAAAGCTTTCAATGTACTGTAATGCAATTACATCCAAACAAATAATCTACTGCTACTGCAACTGTCACAAGTGAAAACTCTCAACCAATTCCTGCCCGCGAGCCCCCAGTTTGTCACAATTTATTGGGCGGTCACTCTCAACTCAGGGAGTTCCTCCACCAAGCAAGGTGGCGTGAAACAAAGCATTTTGCAGATTAAACTACAGTGAGGCATCCAACCTATATAATACCATTCAGCAAATACCCTCTTTACCACCAATAAGCTAGGAACCTGGCCAGTGTATGGTAAGAATATATATTTATTTAAGTTTCTACAAAGAATAATAGAACATTCATCAAAACATCAGACACCCACGCAGTGGCACTACACAATATCACAATTTCAATCTACTTGCACCAATTGATAGACATATTTCTAATGGACTTCAAGATACTACAGATAATACAACACACAGGTAAAATTGAGCGATGGGCAGTCATCACTTTACATCAGAGTTCTTGAAATTGAACCCATAGAACAATATAACTCACACAGTGATTGCTTAGTTTTTTAGCAAGCTCTTTTCACCCAGCAACCCCCACCCCCAGGCATCAGTTATATATCACCCCTTAATTTGAAGGCAAAGTACAGGGAGTCGAAATACAGCAGGAGCATCATTTTGGGTTTTTATTAAAAAGGCAGGGTTTGGGAAATAAACACAATGGCAAAATCATTTGGCTTTTTATTCGAAAGGCAGGGTTTGAGAAATAAACCCAATAGGTAAATCATGTTGCCTTTTTATTTGAAAGGTAAGGTTTGGGAATGAACTATCTGGGAAAAATGACCTCTCTGGGAAAAATGTCAACACACAACAAAGTGAGAGCAAGGCTTTGGGGGTTCTGGTTCAGGAATAAATGTGAATAAATGGGAAATTTCGTGTTGTACCACTCATACAAGGGACATGTAACGCTTTGGGATTCTTGTTTGAAATGAATGGGAAAATGTTTTAACACGCTCTACATTCACTTCAAAGGTAGAGTTTTAGGGTTACTTTTTTTGGGATTAAGGAAACCCCCTTCTTTACAGAAGTCAGGGGTTTCATCAAAAAAGTCACCCAAGTACTTATTGTTTGTACCGGCTCTAACACACTGCACATGTACTTTGTTAGTTTTGAAATCTACCAACACTCATCCTGTGATTTTTCTATAAGAGAATTAATTGATTTAACTTTTATTGAATGTGCTAAGGGTCTACACCGTTTTATCCCCGCCCTCACAATTTAACGGAAAGGATTAAGGCAGGCAGTTGCCACCACAATTCAATTTAAATGGATAGGGTGGTTTTCTACAGAGGAATTAATTTGAGTTATATTTAATAAAATGGGCCAAGGGTCTCCTCAGTTCGACCCCTCTAACCACTATTTGAGATGGAGGTTAAGGCTGGTAGATTCCCCCACACTTTTGTTGCCATTTGGATCAATCAATTTAAATGGGAGGCCCTGGTTATGGGGCATCCAGGGAAACAGCAGGGCTCCTCTGAGGACAGCAAAGATCTGCTCACAGGCTTCTTTCATGAATAGTCCCCAGCACCCAATCCTAATCTGGCTCCTCAAATGGCAGGCCCAGCTAGCTTCTAGATTTCACAGTCTGTGTCTCCTATGTAAGGTTTAAGGCCTTTCCGGGTAACAGTTGGCATTGGTAGCTCTCCTTGCCTCTCTGCTAGTTGTTCCTAGCAAGAGTCCAGAAGTAGACTACCTCCAGAAATATAGTGGAAAAGTTAAGTCCAAGAGTCCCTCTCAGATTGAACACTGATCTCCTATAGGGCTGGTAACATTCACATATTATGATAATTCCCTCAATATGGATTGGTTAGCTCTCTCCCTCAATCTCTCCCCATACGCCCACTGCCTGCTGATAGGACAAGGACTTGGGAGGTGTGGATGATGGAGGCTGAGGGAGGAGAAAGATTCTTCATCCCAAAATGACAGATGGGTTTACCTTTTTAGTCTTCTTAAACTCTCACAACATGGCAGCTACCTTAATTTTTCAGATAAATGTAGGAACCTATATATTTTTTAGTTCCATAGTTTATGGCGAGTTGGAAAATACTAATCTTATTTCGGCACGCCCTTCCTGAGAGGAGCTACCATTTCTTTCGATTTGCTCCTGAGCTGAAATAGTGAACAATCTGACACTTCATGATTCAAACATTAATTTCCCAATCTATCACCAGGCCAACTTTCCATTTTCTCAGAATTATGAGAAGGCTGGGATCATAATTGTCTTCATAACTCAAATTGTATACATCACACAGAATAAATATGTCCACGGTACCAATGTGCTTTTTATCCCCTTTAATATGAGTCTGGGATGAGCTCAGTGGAACACACAATGCTCTTTTAATTAAGGAAAATGTAATTCTATGTTAACCAGCCAATGCTACACATGTGTCCCTCAGTTTCACAATAGCCCCCCCTTTTAAAGTTTAATTTCTCTTCTGTCACATGACCAGGACATCTGCCTGGCTCATATTATGCTACCTTCGCCCTCCTTAGCATCAAAAGACCATGTTCGGGGCTAATGGACAGTTAGTGGTGAAGTTTGACCTTAAGGTAATTTCTGCTGGCTGTGTTATCTACAGCCTCCACAATTCTGATCTAATTATCTGTAATTCCTATCATTTAAACTGAAAACCAGGCCTGCTTTTCCTGATGGGCCCAGCCCAAAGGTCTTGAGGTCAAAGTTTCAGAGACGCAGACCTTTCAATTCAGTGGGGAAAGCAAGCTACATACATAATTCTAACAGAATCGCATTTTAAATTGAAAAGATGTATTCAACATGACATTTTTCTATTGCATCTGGTCCTGCTGTTTATAACTACAATACAATATTTATATAGATATAAGTTCACTTTTGGTATTAATCACCCATATGCTATAGTTTAACATAGGAAAGTGTTCACTTCTACAAAAACAAATAGCCCTTTCTCTTTACATGCTGTCATGTTACATGATGAAAATAAGTCCACTTATTAGTACAAATGCAAAATGCTTGGCTTCAGTTTGGATTTCTGGATCACCATCTTGTGCTACATAAAAGTCAATGGGCCTCATTATGAGTTTGCTGGTCCGGGAACTACGGTACCGGTAAGCTTGCCAGTACCGTAGTTCCCAGAAAGGCAAACTACGAGTTGTGCTCGTGGGTGCCTTTCTGCCTGCTAGGTCGGACCTGGCGGGCAGAAACGCACCCGCAAACACAGCATGTCGGATGCACAGGCACCGTTATAAACGGTACCTGTGCATACGATCTCCCCATTCCCATTCGGCCCTATGTGGGCCGAATGGGAATGGGGAGCATCTTTTTTCCAGAGCCTGCAAATAGGCAAATAACGGGGCCGGCGGGGCCAAAATGCCCCGGTAATTGGCCATTCGCGGGTGCTGGAAAATATTTCAAGTTTGGCGGCAGCCTGCCGGTTTTATCGGCATGGCTACCACCAAACTTGTAATGAGGCCCAATGTCCCATGCTGCTATGTCTCTTTAAGTTGAAATTGTAACTTTTCATATTTTAGATACAAAGGTATTTCCAGCACCACATGTCTTTTCCCATTCATTGGGGATACCGAGCAGTTTTAAGCTCTCAGGTACATTCCCTTTCACTTGAGTGCCTGTCCATTTTAACACAGTGGAAGGAGGGCCATTCTTTCATTTCACTAGGTCTTATGTCGGCAATCACTGTTTTGTACTGGCTTTTATATTCCAATGGGACTCTACATCAGCCAGCTTCACTCTCACAATAGGGGCCTAGCAATGCCTCTCAATCTCTGTCATTCTCAGACTGTATTTTCACCCCACAGAATCTAATGTCTGCACCTCTACTTCCACTATTATTCCTATTGTTCCGCGGTCCATTCCAACTTGGGATACTTTCTTGCCTCTCTGTAAGACTGTCTCTATTAGCCTTTTGTCATTTATGCATGAAATGTATGTATGGGATTCAGACAGTGAAACGGGAAGCAACATAATGCTGTACATAGGGGACTATGCAAGGGATTTACAAGTAAGGATTTAGGGGTAGCAGAGGTTCTGAGATTCATAAAGTGAGATGGGGAGGTGGAACACAAAAGGAGCAAAAGGATGAGTGGAGGGATCAGCAGTTCCAAGATGTTCCTTTAACCTTATGGTATTCAGGTCATTCATGAAGTGGGACAGTATCATATGCATTGGTAGCTAGTTTCAGAGACAAGGTGAGTGGCAGGAAAATAGGAAAATGCTGGTTTCCTGTTTTCCACTTTTGCAGTCTTTCTTTCCGACCTGGCTATGTTGCAGCTTCTGAGGGTGCTCTGGTCTCTGAAGAAAGTGAGTGTCTTGGCCAAGTAGAGTCGTGTTCTGGTTGTGACAGCTTTGCAGTTGATGTAAGAAGTCTTGAACAAGATGCGTGCGTGAAGTGAGAGACACTGCAGCTCCTTGAGGAATGGGGCGAAGTGGTCGCATTCTTGAAGACGGCTCCCTTCTCTGATGTTCCACTTCTTGGTTATCTGATTAAGCTGATTACCACACTCATCTCCTCCTTGTGGATTTCTCTTGCAAAAGCCAAATTAAGCCAAAGGATATTCCTACATTCACTACTCGTGCTGCAAAGTAGACAATACTGTTGTGCCCATTGTGGATACATTTCTTGAGAAGTGTGCAGCAGTTTAATTTTCCTTTCACGTATCCAAGCATTCTATTTTGTGGGACAATCAATCTGGTTTCTCTCTTTGGAATAAAACTGAGATGGCTATCTTTCAGGAGGTTGGTGATGCCATGTGCTTGCTGGATTCCACGGGGACAGTCTATATAGTCTCCTTGATCACTTTTGGTATGGTCAAGCACAAGGTACTGATTAACTTCTTATGTGCCAGTATGAGCTTGGCTGATCCTGTCCTGCCCAGGTACATGTTGTTTTCAAGTAGGATTTTCCAGGGCAAGCCCCTTACCAAGGTAGTGTGGAGTTTCTCAGGGATCAATTATATCTCTCATATTATTTGCCATATACATGAAACCTTTGGGCGATTTGGTGTACAAGTTGGGTTTCAAAGTACACCAGCATTCTGATAACACTCAGATCAATCTCAAAGTGGTATCCCTGGCAGATAGCCTCCAAATGAGGGACTGTTTTGGAGCAACTGGATATCTCTATCATCACTGAAACTAAACCCTTCTAAAACTAAGTTCCTCTTGGTAACTTCTGCTTCCTCCCCTGCTGCACATTTTCAAGAGAGACTTACTGCACTTTCTCCTCTTGTAAACACACCAAACTTGGTGTTCCCTATAAAATCCCTTGGGTTCACCCTTGATTCCAGCTTGAACCTTGAATCACTTATTTATCATCTTTCACAATCCTGTTTTATTTTTCAGTTGTCTTTGCATCATATGTGTAACCTTTAATACTTCCCTCAGACTTTAGTACCACTATTCACGCCTTGGTCCTTTCACGTCCTGATGTTATGAATGCTGTTTTCTAGGACTTTCAGCTTTTGCCTTGGCCCATCTGAAGAATATTTTGTTCTCCTGGCTCATTTAATCTTAGAGATACAGCATTTGGAGCACATCACCCCCATGTTAATTTCTCTCCCCTGGCTTCCAGTTCACTCTAGATCACTTTTCAAGATCTGCTGTCTTACGTACAAGGCAGTGGTATTGATCCATCTGGCTTACCTGGCTGATCAATTGAGCATTTCTCATTGATTAAGGCCCACTGGGAGTGCTGATATTTTCTGGTTAGTTGCACCGCGTTTTAAGTATTCTTGCTTTTTGACTCAAGCTTTCGCATCTGCTGCTCCTCGCACTTGGAATACCCTTCCTCATTCCATAAATGTACTCTTTATTTTACTATTTTACTTGAATTCAGGAAGGACTTCATGATGTATTTGTTTCAGATTGCTTATAGTTCATTTTAGTTTGGTCCTTTACAATTGTATCTATTAATGTTTTTAAGATTCTATATTATTTTATCTAGATTTCAAATTGATTTTCCAAACTAATTAATTGCATAATGCTCCAATGCCTTTGGACCAGGGGTGTACTTTATAAAACATTTAAATAAATAAACACATTATGTTTTTTTGACAAGAGCCCCTCATTCTTTGTTTAGTGTTTGCATTCTGTAAGGAACGCATGATGGCAATAGGAAAGATAGACACAATTGATCACAGTTCAAGGTTGATTATTGAACTATAAATGCACGGTGGAAAAATGCCTAACCTAAACCTAAATCTAAGATGGGAGCAACCCTCGACCATCAAATGATAAATAAGGCAGTCCTAGTGGCGTTGTGTCAAAATAAAAGGGCCTATGCTAAGAAAAACCTATTGCCAATTCCTTACAACTAATCACAGAAAGAGTGTGGGATAGGGTATCAAAGTAAGTGAAACAGTCTTCAAATAATAAGTCAGGATGTGATTGCCTTGATGTCTCGATTCCCCACGTTTTTAGCAAAGGACAAGGTGGGACTTTGGAGCACAGCATGCACTCGAGCCTTCCCAGCATGAGCTGACAGTTCCGTTCCAGCTCAGCTGGCAAAGCACCCGCTCGAGCCTTCTCAGCACGAGCCGACAATTCCATTCCAGCTATCAGGTTTTTCAGTAAAGTCTCTTTTCAATAAAAGTCACTTTTCTTAGAGGCTGATGTATTTAACAAACACAAAGTTCAGCTTCACGTAGACTTGCTCAAGGGAAGCCCTTATTTATATATTTTTATGTCTAGTTCGTGTACTCTAGATGACAACCCTTATATAACACCCCTCTCTTAGAATCCCCCTGACCCCACTGAGCCAAGAAGTAAGTTTGTTTTGCAAATTTAAAAGGTTTATTTGAGAATTAAACTATATATATATATATATATATGTATATATATATATATATATATATATATATATCGCACTTTTATAATAAATTAATAATTGATATCACACTTAGATATATGACAGTTAGTGATCAACAATGGATGATGTGATACTAGCACACTGGGTAATTACTTAGGAGTAGTATAGAGGATAAGGTAGCTGAGAATGCTTTATATGGTACAAGGAAATGCAAGGTGGAAAAGAAGCAACACAGGAATAAACTTGATATGATTTCAGCAACACATAATATAATCACTTTTCCCCTTTTGGCAATTCACCCCCCCTCTATGCAATGTAAGGAGGTGTAAGTGACACACACAGTCTTCAGGAATACAATCACAGTACAATCCGAATTCAGTTCCCCCCTAGTAAGCTTAGATCACAAGGATGATTTTAAACACAGGCAAAATCCTTTTAAATGTGGTGGCAATGAAGTGAAAAATATACTCAAATTGCTTTTAATTCCGTATAGGAGGTTCAGGGTGAGTGAGAGCTACTTTAAATTAGTTCAGGATCACTTTAGCAATGCTCTATGAATGATTGTCAGGTTGCAAACGAATTTCAGCAAAGGAAAGCAAGGACAAATATTTTTACACGTGGCTGAAATGAAGCAAAATGTCAAATCGTGGCAATTTAGTCGCGTGCGTCGAGCACAATTATGGAGGAAGTATAGGGAGTAGCAAATCGGGTTAGAGCTTGTTGGAAGCTTAGGATCTCAGCTTCTAAATAAAAGTTAAATCTCGCTTTTATCACAAACGGTTCAAGAGATACGGACAATTTTGTGGAGGCCGATTTTCAGAAATGAAATTGTAAAGTTTCAGAATGACAGATGACAGTTTTGCAGCTTTAAAGTCACAGAAGGACACACAATGCTATGGTGGAGTTCTAGAGAGGTTAAAATAGTTTGAATTAGATTATTTTAAACTAAGAGATTGGTTTAGCACAGTTCTGGCTGGGTACTCACACTATATGTTGTACAGGAATGCGACTTCGTCACGGGTCGGGGCAGGATTGGCTGCGGTTCTCTCGCCACGGACGGTCTTTAGTACCGGTTCTCTGGTTACAGTGGTCTGGGTCAGCTCTGCTCTGCTGGTCTGGTCTGGCACTCGGCGCTTCACAAAGGTCTGGTCTCTGGTTCCGGGTACAGCTCTGCTTTCTGGGTGTTTCTGGCACAGGGTTTTAGGCCAGAATCAAACAGCTCAGCCCGGCTCTTGTACTCTGATGTGCCCCTTGGAAGTCTGGGGTGAATCAGCTTGCAAAAGATTTTGAGGCCTGCTGACAAATTCTGAAGTCTGAATTCAAAGTTCTGGTCTCTGTCTGGATTTGAAGTCTAAGTGCTGGATCTGGTGTCTTCTGGCAAAACGCTACGCAAGAAATCAGCTTGAAGTGGGAAGTGAATGTCCCTACCTGTCCTGCACAGTCTCCTTTTATGTGTTTAGAAAGTGGGAGGGTGGGCTCATCTTCTATGCCCAACCCTCTCAACTTATCATTGGCCAGTTCCTCCTCTCTTCCTTGATTGGGGGAACTGGGTTATGAGTCATAGTGATGAGGTAGGTTTATGGTCAGAGGATCCTCCCCTTGTCAAATTGCACACAAATCTATTTCTGATCCAAATACATATTTATCTATGTACCATTTTTCTAATATTATACGTCCAGTTAACATATTTTCTGTAGCACCAAACCATCCGATCCCTGTCTTTGTAAGATGTTGTGTCCACTTATGACAGAATTCTGCCCTTTTCATCCAGATAACGACCTCTAAACCTTTCCAGATTTTACACAAATGTGCACCAGGGATATGGGTTTCAGATGATAAAGTGTCAAATTCTTAACATGCATACATTTGGAGTAACAACCTTTTTCCCGCTACTATCCCCAAGAACATACCACAGGGTCCTAACAGCTCTTAAAATGTGCACAGAAAAATCACAAGAATGATGATGTTATTTATATAATTTTTACAAGTCCGCACTATGAATTATCCATCTTTTTAAAATTATGCTCTGGTCCCAAAGGGGTGTGGTTTTCCAAAGCACATGGTGGAATTTCTGGTTTATCCACTTCCCCCAAGCTCAGCTGGCTCACAGATGCAGTGCCCCTCCCCGATTCCTTCCAAGAGGAAGCCATTTACGACCCCCCTAATTTAACATTTGCCTGGGCCAAGGACAGTGCTTTGTTTAGTTTCCTGTAGTCCCCAGGTGCTCCTCCCCTAATTCAATCAGAGAGGTGTCATCTCCTTTTGGCAGGGGCAGCAGAATGCAGCCAGGCCTGGGAACACAGCTGCTGATCAAGTTTCAACTCCTGTCGGGGGTGGTTGTCAGGCAGAATTCAATCTCTTTAAGCCGGCTTCAGCTAAATGTCACTTTGGTACCAAGTTTTCTACATTCAAATCAAACTGACAATTTTTACACATGCAGCTAGAACGCTGATTCTAAGTTCAAAACTATGACATTTCAACAGTTGCAAACTATGTGACACTCAACAGTAGGTCACTCATTTATTTTAAACATTTAGATTTTAGTGTCTTTCAGTCCAATTTCACTGCTGACATCCACAGCTCAGCCAGTTTTGTTATAAACATTGTTTTGGGCTCTTTCTCTTTCCAGATTTTGTATACACACAAGACTACACTTTGCCAAATGTCTGCTGGTGTTCATTGAGATTTTTGAATATCTTGCAATGTTTAAAATAGGCATTTTTAGCTTGCATTTCAGAGAAACAAAGGGGATTTCAACGTGCTTTTTTATTTTAGCCACCGGCACTGCTGTTTTTCCTTTGGCACACATTTCACTCATGGCACTCCTGGCCCCTCACGCTCGCACTGGTGGGTGGCAGGTCAGGGGACCATTTTGCTGTGCGCAAAACTGCGCGGTTCTCCAGGATTCTGGTGCAAATGTGGGCTTTTCCGCCCTCTTGGATTTCCTAAGCCCACAGCATCAAGTGTTGCAGCATAATAACTTGAACATGGGCCAAGACACCCAACAAGCCCCCCCGCCCGACTGCGCTTTGAATTCGAGTCGAGGGGGAGTCAGGTGCAAAGGATGTTTTGATCCACGCGTTGGTATGTCCGCATCCTCTTCTTCCAATTCCGCAGATGGCACAGTTCAGCATCTTTTCCTCCATCCGGTTGGATCGATCGGTTCTCCTCGCCTGTCCTGATGGGAATATTGGGTGGTACCCCGGGCCCCTCGGATCTTTGCTCCCGGTCTCCAGGTCGTCTTCTGTGGTCAGTCTCTGGGTTTCATCTCTCCTAGGATGATAAAGCAAAAGCAGCAATACCTATTCGTAGACATTTCTCCCCCACTTTTGATATAGTGGGGCGGCATATACATTTTATAGTCAAAAACATGAACATATACATTTTTTTAACTCAGGAGGCAAGAACATATTCAAGAATCATAGAATTTTATAGGCTATATGTGGAATATTTTAGGGTGGAACTGAATTAATCTGGAGCGGTCCCCTCTGGTATTGCAGAGGACTTCTCCAGTTGCTGCAGAGTGTGCCTGGGATGGCAACACTTTAGCTGATTTATATGGAACCACTTGTCTTCCCCTTCCGCCAGACTACCTTTGGGGATGCGGATCTTATAAGCTACTGGGGAGATCTTGTCTATAATTTCAAACGGTCCCTTCCATGTAGGCAAAAGTTTTCGCTGTTTGGCCTGGTTTCTTTTGGAAATGGTATAGATAGACCCGGTCTCCCACATTATATACTTTCCTGGAAGTTTTCAAATCGTAATGGGTCTTCATGCTATCAGCTGATCTTTCTAGATTCCTCTGAGCATAGGCAAAAGCATGTTGAAGGTGTTTTCTTAAATTCTCCACATACTCATGAGTTGTGGAGGCATTTATCAATGTCTGCTCTTGGGTCCTGTAGAGCAAATGCTGGGGAAGCACCATCTTGCGTCCAGTCATCAGCTCAAATGGTGACATTTTAGTTGCAGATGAAGGGGTAGATCTGATGGCCATTAGGACCAGAGGAAATCGGATATCCCAACTTGGCCCAGAATCTGCCACAAACTTTTTTAAGATGCTCACAATGGTCCGGTTGTAGCGTTCTACTGCCCAAGAAGAAGCTGGCCAGTAAGCAATATGTAACTTCCTTTTGACCCCCAGTATCTCCCACATCTTTGTCATTACCTCGCTGGTGAAATTGCTACCTCTGTCTGACTCAATCCTTTGAGGTAGACCAAAACGGGAAAAGATGTGGTTAATTATCAGGGCAGCTGCTGTTTCTGCCTTGCAGTTTGGGGCCTGGAGACATTCCGCCCACTTGGTAAACAAGCATGTGACAGTCAACATGTACTTGTTTCCTCTAGACGAGCGAATTACAGGGCCTACAAAGTCGATTTGCAAATCTGACCATGGCAGTGTCATCCCCCTCTTTTGGAGAGGCGCACAGTGTGTGAGGGATGATGGCTGAAATTGTGCACACACCATACACCCCTTCAAGTATTGGTCGAGGTCCTGCCCCATGTCTGGCCAGTATGCAACCTCTCTTAAGATCTCAAGTGTTGTGTGAAACCCCCTATGACCGGATGAGGCCACATCATGGGCGTGACTTAACATCAGGCTTCGGAATGAGGTAGGGACCACCCACTGATCATGGCCAGCTTGGGATTTCCTTACCAACAAACCGTCTTGGATTCGGAACATCTTTGGACATTTCATCAACACTCTAAGGTCTTCCTTCCCAATGTAATCGGTATCCGTCAGGGGAAAGTTCTCAGGGTCCTCAATGTGTTGGTAAAACTTACCAATTATTGGATCCCCCTTTTGAGCCGTAGTTAAATCAGCATCAGGGGTCTCCTTACTCCATTGTGCAGTTGAAAGATCATTGTGACCATTTGTCTGGGACCTAGTGATAGCAGTGACCTGGATTCACCCCAACAGGGACTCTATTTCTATTAGATCCCCTTGGATGGCCCCGGTTTTGGCCAGCTGATCAGCTAAGTCATTTCCAGTTTTGTCTGGTCCCTCTACTTTGGAATGACCCTTGATCTTTTTCCAGTAGATGGTCATCCCATTCGATGTGACCATATCATCAATATTTTGGATTAACTTCCCATGTGTCAATGGTTTGTTGTTAACACATAGCATGCCTCTGGTTTTCCAATTAACCAGGTGCTCCACGAACCCGTTCCGTACATAATCTGAATCTGTGATTATGACCAGTTCGCGGAGTTGATGGTGGACAGCAGTGAGGATGGCTTGATGCACAGCCATCAACTCTGCTACCTGACTACTTCGGGGACCAATTTTGTACCCAGCGGAGGGTTCTGGGGACTCATTCACCCATGCATTCCCTACGCCGGCCACCAGTTCTTTCTCCCCGTTGTTGTCAACATGGTAAGAGCATCCATCCACATAGACAGTGGGCATTCCCTCACACTGGTCTTCTTCAAAGACTTTGTGGGGGGAAATAAGGTATGCCTCCATGTTGTCCTTGATTTTTAGACTTTCGTCCTCGAGACAGTTTTCCCTTGCACAATCATGCAAGTCAGCCAGACCTTGCGCGAGGGGACTCTTCTTGATTTGGCCATATCTGACCTCCACAGGAAAGCCTTGCATTGACAGAATCCAGGAAGTAATTCAGGAATTACTCACATTTCCGGCCCGGATTCTGTCACTTTGGAGATATTGCAGAGGCTGGTGTGGAGTCTCCACTATGATGTGTTCCCCCTGGATGAACGGGCGGTAAATCTTCAATGCCCACACCATTGCCAGGAGTGCCTTCTCACAATCGTTGAATTTTTCCTCCACAGAGGATAAAGTTTTGCTCGCATAGGAGATTACTTTATTGACCTTGTCATGCTTTTGGTATAATACTGCCGTCAAGCACGTATTAGAGAACCCTGTCTCCAGGAAGAACTCCTTGTTTCTGACAGGGTAAGCTAGGCAAGGCGCTTGTGAGAGGCTTCTTTTGAGTTGTCTTACTGCCTCGGATTGTTCTGGACCCCATTCCCACTTGACCCCCCCTTCAAAAGATGAATCAGGGGTCTGGTGATCTCTGCGTAGCCCTCAATGAACTTTCTGCTGTAATTAGTCAGTCCAAGGAGGCTCCTTAGTTCCCGCAGAGTGGTGGGGTCTTTCAGTTTCTGAAGTGCTTCCACTTTCTTTTCCTGGGGACAGAGACCCTGAGGAGTAATCTCATGCCCCAAGAAATTAACACGTGTTCTACACCACTGTGCTTTCTGAAAGGAAAGTTTTGCTCCGGCGTTCCTCAACTGTGTCAGAACATAACAAATCTCCACTATGTGTTCCTCCACAGATGAACTTTTGATGAGGACATCATCTACATAAGCCAGGTTACCCCTCACACCCAGGTCGGGCATGGCCTTGTGTAGGAAAATGTTGAATTCATTGCCAGAGTTGAGGTATCCGAAAGGAGTTCGGGTCCATGTGTACTGCTGGCCCCCAAAGGTAAAAGCCAGTTTGTATTGGTCCTCCCTACTGACAGGCACGGTCCAGTATCCATTGGTCAGGTCTATTGCTGTGAATACCTGTGACCCCTGAATCTGGGCCAGCCCTTGGTCAATGTAGGGCAGAGGCCATCGGGAAGTATGGAACCGTTTGTTGAGCTCCCTAAGGTCGGCGCAGAGTCTCCACTGGCTGTTTGGCTTCAATATTCCCAGCACCGGATTATTGAAGGTGCTGTGTACTGGACGGATTATTCCCCGGGACTCAAGGTTCTTAATTATTTCAGTAAGGGACTCAGTGGATGCGAGAGGCAAACGATATTGCTTCACAAACACTGGAGTCATTCCAGGGTCCGTGGGAATTGTTGTGGTGTGGATGTCGGTGCGACCACAGTCATATGAGTCTACCGCAAAGAGATCTTGGAAATCCAAGAAAACTTGTTTCAACTTTTGCTTCTGTTCCAGGGTCACACAGGCATCAGCCAGGTTGACTCTCTCTTCCACCATCTGCCTGAAGCCTGGAAAGACTTCTGCTTTTGCTATCTCAGCGGCCTTCTCCAGCTGGGTGGAGAAGTCCCTGGTCAGAGTGCTGATTTGGACTGGAGGCTTCAGGTGGGAAAGGCAGCCCTCATGGACCTGGAAAATCACCTCATCCCTTCTGAAGTCACAAGTCACGTCTTCCTTACCATAAGGGCAAGAAGTGTACACCAGGAAGTTCCCCCCCATGCCGGGTAAAGATCCTGTCTGGTGTTGTATTGTCATCACTGTCACTGTCAACACAGTCCTTGGGGATTGGTCCTAACAGTTCATTTCCTAAATCAATGGAGAAATGTCGGTCATCAACCACCATTCCAATAATGGTACCTGCGGCTATAGTAATACTCTGTAAGTCGCTGTTATCCACCTCTATTGGAATGGTGTCAAGTTCTATGTTGACTAATGGTGTTGGGTTTACCCCTAACCCTTGTTGTTGGAGAGAAGCATTTAGATGAATATAAGCATCAGGGTTTTTCAATTTTTGTCCTCTTTTAACTTTCACTTCCAGGGAGAATTGTCGGGTCCTTTCTGGGATGGTGACTTCCTCTTTAATCTGAATTTTGACTGCATAAGGTAGCAATTGAGCTGACCTACATGCTTTTTCTGGATCATCAAAGCCCATGGGATTATCCGCTAATCGGGACCAAGCTTTGAAGTTTATTAGGTCCAAACTAATGGCAAAGCGATTGAGAATGTCACTGCCTAAGTAAAAGGCGGCAGTGACGCCTTGCACGACCCAACAATTATGGACTATGCTCTTGTTGCCAATGAAGATTTTGAGCATACACCTGCTTGGCAGGAGATGTTTCGAATTGGGTGTTTCCAGATCCATTTCCCATTTGTCTATTAGTTTGAATGTGGGAATGGCTGGATCTTTTTGGAGTTGGCAGAACATGGCTTCGCTGATGAAGCTCTTACCGTTGTGCACACATACTCGATCGAGAACAGAGTCCTTCCCATCATTTAACTGAACAGGGATGAACAACTGCTCTCCAATTTGCTGAATATCAGCCAGGCTCTGAGCTGATTTCACATCTTTCTGGACTATAGGAGTGGGAGTGTCTGATTGTGGATTGGTAAAGAATTTCAGAGTGTTTCCTTCCAGTGTGGAATACCACCTTAAACTGGAAGGAAGGTTGATTTTCAGAAATAGAGAGGACCCCCCATCACCAGTCTGTTGTCCTACTGCTATTACTGTCACATCTGGAATTTGGTTGTTCTGGAAGTGAAATTCTACTTGGTCAGATTTTTGTTTAACCATGTGGCAGGTGCCATTTAAGCTAACATGGTTGACACTCTGTTTTAATTTTATTGGTCGGCTAGTCTGGGTCCAGAGGACCTTGTTTACACAATCTATTAGGGGTGACAACCTTCTCAGGAGGTCATTCCCTAGTAAACAAGGGGTGCCCTCTGGAGTCACTACTATGACAGGGTGTTTCACCTTGTGTCGCCCAATTTTGATGTCCAAATCTGCAGTCCCCTCGATGGGAATTTCCTTCCCGTCAAAGTTCTGCAGTTGTCCAGGAAGAGAGGTGAGAGGAATACGGTAATTCTCCCCCTTCCTACATTTAGTGCATCAAAGGCCCTTCTGGACAGAAGGGTAGCTTGGGATCCAGTGTCCAACAGCGCCAAAATTGTACCCTGCCCCTGTACTTGTACCGGGGCATAATATCTTCCCTCCTTCTCCTCAAGGGGGCACAGATAATGCACATTTTTGGACAACTGGTGGGCTAACTTTCTGGTTTTGGACATTGAGAGAGAAGAGATTTGGGCAGAATTCTGTGAAGAGCCTGGGTAATCTGAAAGAAAAAGTTGGCAACTGGAAATGGTTTCGGGTTCTGGGCCATCCGCCCTTTTTGGAGGCAGTCATCAGGATGGGTTTGACCCATGGGATTTTGGTATTGTTGGTTCTGGGATAGAATGATGGGCGGCGACAGCTCAATCCTCACATCTACCCAGTCTATTGATTCGGTTTTAGGTTCCCCTGGTTCCAGTTCTGGGCCGCCCCCCGCTCTTTGGAGGCAGTCACCCGGATGGGTTTGAACCAGGAAGTTTGGTTTTGTTGGTTCTGGGTTAGGATGATGGGCGGCGACAGCTCAATCCCCACATCTACCCAGTCTGGATTGGAATCTCTTGGGACCCATTTTTCCTTGGGAGGAGTTCCCCCATCTCTGAAGGAGAAGATCCTTTTCCCAGCATCCTCTGAGGATCCCTCTCCCACAAATTGGAAGACGTGTACCTCCTCCACAATGTGGGTCTGTTTGGGTCCTTTGTTTCTCCTACCTCCTCTCTGCTCCTTGGGTGGCAGACTTTCAGGGGTAGAAGATTTAGTTTCCGGTTCCTGGGTTTCCAGGGGCTGTTTACAAGTTGGGAAGGAAGCTTCCTCCAAGGCTTTACACCCCCCTTCCCCTTGTGCCTCCTCCCTGGGAACCAGTGGGTTATCGGGGTGCTGCCCCCGTCATTGTTCTGGAGCACCAAGCCCAGAGTTTGGGGCATTCTGCGCTGGCATGCTCACATGAGGGTTCTGTTGCGCCCTCAGCATGTGACCCAGATCCCGTGCCATGTTTTGGACCGGGCGCTCAAGTTGGGAAACCCGCTCAGGCTGATACGGGGTTCTGTTTTCTCCCCTGGGCTGATCCCGGGAAGGGTAGCTATCCCTTCTCTGGTAATACCCTGGGTTGGGAAGATTTGGGTACCCCTCCACCATTGGCCTCCCCTCTCCCAGATTAGGTTGTCTGGGCTCAGGGAATTGGGGAAAGAAAGATGGATGGTTTTGGGGTTGGAAATTGGGTGGATACCTGGGAAAAAAGATCTGCCCAGTGTTTGGGGAATTTCTGCCCTCCTGTGGGAAGTTAGGAGGGAGGTTCCCTAGGTCAGGTGCTTGGCTGGATCCCCCCCCTTGGGCTGGAGGAGTCCACACATAACCCAGGATTGGTCTGTTTCCCTTGTAGCGGGGACTTACATAGTCAGGGGAGCGGGGACCCCATTTGTGGGACTACCTCCTCGACTCCCTGTCTGTGACTGGCCCGAGGGCCTTCTGGGCTGTGAATTATTTGGTGCAGGCAGGTTTTTAGGCCCCCCCCATCTCCAAATCTAAAACGGGGGCAACCTTTACCTCTGCCACCTTAGCAGCAACAGGGGTGCTGTTGGTTTTGGGGTTTTTGGGCTGATTCTTATTTTCCACCGGTTTCTGCACCTCATAGATGCGGGTGGCTTGCTCAATGACCCAGTCTAAAGATCTTTTCTCGTGAAAATCTCTCACGAGCTGGGTCATTATGTATTTCGGGAGAGCATGGAAAAATGTGTTGACGAATTCTCTGCTGTCCGTGCGCACCCTTCTGGTGGTCTGCGCAAAGGCACGCTTCAATTCTTGCACAAATTCTTGTGGGGCCTGATCCTCCCCTCATTGCAAATTGTATGCTGCCTTGTGAGCCTCTTGCGGATTTCTATGCACAGAAAAGTGTTTCAAGATGGCCGCCCTATAGGTGGACCATCTTGAATTATCTTGGTCCTCCAGCCCCGCAAAGAAACTGGAGTATTCTGGGGAGAATCTCCATTTAACGTACTGGATGCAGCTACTGCTGTCCTTCAAATGGAAGGTCTCTATCATTTGCTCAAAGAGCTCCAAGAGTTCCCAAACAGAATACTTGGAGTTCTTGTGATAAGGGGTGATGACACTCCGTATTGCCTTGATCTGCTTTAAGGGGTCCTTAAGCAAGGCCCTTTTTGCCTTATTGGCCTTTTTGGTTCGGGTAATCCTGGTCCACTCATCCTCTGACTCAGAAGCACTGCTCCCAGAGGTGCCCGTCTGATCTTCCAGGTTTTCCCAGATTCTGCGAGCCTGGGAGTGGCTGCCAGAATGTGGGGACCTGGTCTCCTGTGTCCTGTGATGCTCAGAGGAGTCTTCAGATCCCTACTTGCTACCAGGATTTGCTGGGTACCCCCTCCCACTGACCTAACTGGGAAGAGGTTTTCAGGATGCCCTTAGTGGGCCTACTCTCCTGGGGTTCCCCACTAAATTGCACTGTGCTTAGGTGCCCATGCCCGGATGCCCGCCCATCCATTCCTGGGTGGTACTGGCTTATGAGCCCCTTCCTTTTGGCTGGATAGTAATCTGCCATCCCTGGGGCCATGTGCTCATGTGCGCCAGGGGACATGAGGGTGGCAGAGTCCAGTGACTGGGAGAGATGAAGGCCTCTGGTACTAGGGCTCCTGAGGTTATGCTCAGGTGTTTCCCTTTCCCAGTGAACTTCATCTCTATCAGCCCCTGCTCCTGGTTGCAATGCAAGAGCCTGGGCTTTCAGTTCCTCAACCAAGGCCTTACTAGACTCTATCAGTCTCTCCTGCATGGTTACCTGTTGCTGGAGCCTATCATTGTGCTGACAGAGAGCCTCATTCTCTCTCTGTGCCTCCTAATTGGTCCTGGAATACTGGGCCAGTCTTTGCTGCAGGAGGGTTATCTCCTGAGTCCCATCCCTACTGGTCTGCTCCTTTCTTGCCAGAGCATCTTCCACCCTCCTGGTGTGCTCTAGCAAGTCGTGATGCTCTTTTTGGAGGTCACCCAGCCCCTGGAGGGTCAGGTGATTTCCTTCAATTTTTTCTTTTAATTGGCAGACTTCCTGGCCTAAGGTGTCCCTTTACTGACTAAGAGCCTGCATCTGTGCCGCCAGGTCGTCCCTCTGCCTTTGAAAGGCACTAGCTTTCTGCCGTTCTTGATCAAACTCTGCCTGGGTATCCAGGTCTTTCAAAATCAATTTATTGCTTTCCTCTTTCTCTCTGTCTAGTCGAATTTGCAGGGTGGCTACCTGCTCTGTGCATGCCCTGTTAAAGTCTAGTTGTTGCTCCAGCTTTTTCTGGCTGTGCAGTAGGGAGTCCAACCCTTCTCGGTACTCCTTCTGCAAGGCCAGAAATCTGGTATCCTGGTCAGCCTTTTCCTTTTGCAGGATATCCATATCCTTCTTCATTTTAATGATGTATTGTCTACTCTCATTTTCTGACTCCTGGCTTCTGTGCAGCCTCTGCTCAGAAGAGACCAGGTCAGATGGGCCTTTTCTAACGCCATCTGTTGCCTATTTGCCAGATCTTGGCCTTCAGCACATTTGTCCTGCATGGCTCCCATATATAGATACAAATATGCTGCTATCCTGGCAATCTTATTGTGTTCATCTTTGGCTTTAGAAGCCATGTATAGTTCACTCAGGGCCACATGTAAGGGACCCTGATCTCTCCACATATCTGACCCAGTTGTAGTGACCTGTTGTGTGATCGCCTGCAACCATAAATTTTGGTCCTGTTCAGACCATTCACCTCTCACAAACAGTTTATGTAAGAGGTGCTCCCTAGCTATCTTCATATCTACCAAGGTCGTCATTCTGGAGATTGATTTCCTTCCTGACTTACAGAAGTTTGTATTTTATTTTGCAAAACAGACCGTTTCCTTAGAGCTTTCCTTTGAGGAGTGCTTTACAACGTAACACAGCGTGGTGATATAACCGGATATGTATCCTGTCAGCTGGCACACTGTATTAATCTGCACCAGTGATAGATCCAATCCAGAATCCCCGGCTACGAGCCCCCACTTTGTTAAAGAATCCAATCAAGCAGTCCGACTAAGTCAGTGCCTTGTCTGGGAATGCTCAAGGGGAGCCCTTATTTATATATTTTTATGTCCAGTTTGTGTACTCTGGATGACAACCCTTATATAACACACCTCTCTTAGAATCCCCCTGACTCCACTGAGCCAAGATGTAAGTTTGGTTTGCAAATTTAAAAGGTTTATTTGAGAATTAAACTATATATATATATCACACTTTTATAATAAATTAATAATTGATATCACACTTAGACATATGACAGTGAGTGATCAACAATGGATGATGGGATACTAGCACACTGGGTTATTACTTAGGAGTAGTATAGAGGATAAGGTAGCTGAGAATGCTTTATATGGTACAAGGAAATGCAAGGTGTAAAAGAAGCAACACAGGAATAAACTTGATATGATTTCAGCAACACATAATAGAATCACTTTTCCACTTTTGGCAATTCACCCCCCCCTCTATGCAATGTAAGGAGGTGGAAGTGACACACACAGTCTTCAGGAATACAATCACAGTACAATCCAAATTCAGTTCCCCCCCAAGCCAGCTTAGATCACAAGGATGATTTTAAACACAGGCAAAATCCTTTTAAATGTGGTGGCAATGAAGTGAAAAATATACTCAAATTGCTTTTAATTCCCTATAGGAGGTTCAGGGTGAGTGAGAGCTACTTTAAATTAGTTCATGATCACTTTAGCAATGCTCTATGAATGATTGTCAGGTTGCAAATGAATTTCAGCAAAGGAAAGCAAGGACAAATATTTTTACACGTGGCTGAAATGAAGCAAACTGTCAAATCGCTACAATTTAGTCGCGTGCGTCGAGCGCAATCACAGAGGAAGTATAAGGAGTAGCAGGTCGGTTTAGAGCTTGTTGTAAAACTTAGAATCTTAGAAACGGTTCAAGAGATACGGACGTTTTCGTGGAGGTAGATTTTTAGAAATGAAATTTTAAAGTTTCAGAATGATAGATGACAGTTTTGCAGCTTTAAAGTCACAGAAGGACACACAATTCTATGGTGTAGTTCTAGATAGGTTAAAATAGTTTGAATTAGATTATTTTAAACTAAGAGATTGGTTTAGCACAGTTCTGGCTGGGTACTCACACTATATGTTGGACAGGAATGCGACTTCGTCACGGGTCGGGTCAGGATTGGCTGCGGTTCTCTCACCACGGACGGTCTTTAGTACCGGTTCTCTGGTTACAGTGGTCTGGGTCAGCTCTGCTCTGCTGGTCTGGTCTGGCACTCGGCGCTTCACAAAGGTCTAGTCTCTGGTTCCGGGTACAGCTCTGCTTTCTGGGTGTTTCTAGCACAGGGTTTTAGGCCAGAATCAAACAGCTCAGCCCGGCTGTTTTACTCTGATGTGCCCCTTGGAAGTCTGGGGTGAATCAGTTTGCAAAAGATTTTGAGGCCTGCTGACAAATTCTGAAGTCTGAATTCAAAATTCTGGTCTCTGTCTGGATTTGAAGTCTAAGTGCTGGATCTGGTGTCTTCTGGCAAAACGCTCCGCAAGAAATCAGCTTGAAGTGGGAAGTGAATGTCCCTACCTGTCCTGGACAGTCTCCTTTTATGTGTTTAGAAAGTGGGAGGGTCGGCTCATCTTCTATGCCCAACCCTCTCAAATTATCATTGGCCAGTTCCTCCTCTCTCCCTTGATTGGGGGAACTGGGTTGTGAGTCAGAGTGATGAGGTAGGTTTATGGTCAGAGGATCCACCCCTTGTCAAATTGCACACAAATCTATTTCTGATCCAAATACATATTTATCTATGTACAATTTTTCTAATATTATACGTCCAGTTAACATATTTTCTGTAGCACCAACCCATCTGATCCCTGTCTTTGTAAGATGTTGTGTCCACTTATGACAGAATTCTTCCCTTTTCATCCAGATAACGACCTCTAAACCTTTCCCGATTTTACACAAATGTGCACCAGGGATATGGGTTTCAGATGATAAAGTGTCAGATTTTTAACATGCATACATTTGGAGTAACAACCTTTTTCTGCTGCTATCCCCAAGAACATACCACAGGGTCCTAACAGCTCTTAAAATGTGCACAGAAAAATCACAAGAATGATGATGTTATTTATATAATTTTTACAAGTCCGCACTATGAATTATCCATCTTTTTAAAATTATGCTCTGGCCCCAAAGGGGTGTGGTTTTCCAAAGCACATGGTGGAATTTCTGGTTTATCCACTTCCCCCAAGCTCAGCTGGCTCACAGATGCAGTGCCCCTCCCTGATTCCTTCCAAGAGGAAGCCATTTACGACCCCCCTAATTTAACATTTGCCTGGGCCAAGGACAGTGCTTTGTTTAGTTTCCTGTAGTCCCCAGGTGCTCCTCCCCTAATTCAATCAGAGAGGTGTCATCTCCTTTTGGTAGGGGCAGCAGAATGCAGCCAGGCCTGGGAACACAGCTGCTGATCAAGTTTCAACTCCTGTCGGGGGTGGTAGTCAGGCAGAATTCAATCTCTTTAAGCCGGCTTCAGCTAAATGTCACTTTGGTACCCAGTTTTCTACATTCAAATCAAACTGACAATGTTTACACATGCAGCTAGAACGCTGATTCTAAGTTCAAAACTATGACATTTCAACATTTGCAAACTATGTGACACTCAACAGTAGGTCACTCATTTATTTTAAACATTTAGATTTTAGTGTCTTTCAGTCCAATTTCACTTCAGCTGCTGACATCCACAGCTCAGCCAGTTTTGTTATAAACATTGGGCCGCATTCCGAGTATGGCGGTAAGGGATACCGGTCACCGTTAATGAGACCGATGCCGGTAATCCCTTACCGCCACATTCCGAGTTCCCTTTGCGCCCTCGTCCTTAACGCCTGCTTTTAGCAGGCGTTAGGAACGAGGGCGCAAAGGGGCTTTTAAGCCAATAACGGTGACCGTAAAGTACGGTCACCGTTATTTGCAATTTCCCCATTCCCATTGAGCCCTATGGGGGCTCATTTGGGAATGGGAAAGAGCCCTGGGGAATGGGAAATTACCGCCCTGGTCAACTCGGAATAGGGCGGTAATTTCACATTCCACCAGGGCGGTGCCGGTACGGGTCCGGCGCCGACCAAGGCGCTAATAGCGCCATTGGTTAGCGCCAGACTCGGAATGAGGCCCATTGTTTTGGGCTCTTTCTCTTTCCAGATTTTGTATGCACACAAGACTACATTCTGCCAAATGTCTGCTGGTGTTCATTGAGATTTTTGAATATCTTGCAATGTTTAAAATAGGCATTTTTAGCTTGCATTTCAGAGAAACAAAGGTGATTTCAACGCGCTTTTTTATTTTAGCCACCGGCACTGCTGTTTTTCCTTTGGCACACATTTCACTCATGGCACTCCTGGCCCCTCACGCCCGCACTGGTGGGTGGCAGGTCAGGGGACCATTTTGCTGTGCGCAAAACTGCGCGGTTCTCCAGGATACTGGCTCAAATGTGGGCTTTTCCGCCCTCCTGGATTTCCTAAACCCACAGCACCAAGTCTTGCAGCATAATAACTTGAACGTGGGCCAAGACACCCAACAGACATTTGGGTGACAGCTTCAACCTTGGGTCCCCATCTTCCGGGCGCAGACCCTTCACAATATTGCTTTTAACAATTTCATTTAAAAAAGTTCCCTTCTCAGTGACCTTTGGGTGATAGCTTTCCACCCCTGGATCTCCCTCGACCGAGCTCGAATCCCAATTGACAAGGGGGATACTTTCCTTCCCCTTGTCTTGCAATACTTCTTGCTTTCACACATATTAATATCTTGTTAATCAGGTTTTCAGCTTTGCCCCTTGTTACTGGTTTCTCTCTGCCGGGGTCACTCTCACCACCATTTGGTTGTCAGTTTTCTTCTGCCGGGTTCACTCGCACCAACCTTTTGGTTGTCGGTTTCCCTCTGCCGGGTTCACTCTCACCGACATTCGGTTATAAACAGTTCATCATGGGACTTTAGACTTCGCCCCTTCTCATTTGCACCCCTCCATCGGGTTCACTCTTGCAAACCTTTAAAAAATACAATTAATGTATTAATGTACACCATACAGGATTCACTTCCCTTTGCTTTCGCAATCATCTGCTGGTCCAAGACTTCCGATGGTACAGAGGACTTTACAAGACCCCTGAATGACCACTTCAACCTCTTTTCGCCTCTCCCCAAGGATTTATGGTTATGGGAGTCTTTCTACCAATGGGTAATCGCCTAGAGTTTCCTGCCTGAGCACCCACGTGGTGTTGGCCTCTTCTATTGCTGGTTTTCCCCCTTTTGTAGCTTCTCAAAGTTCAAATTAGCCATTGGTTATTTTTCGTTCAACACAGTTCAGTTTCTTATCGGTTCTCCCCTGGACTCACTGGCTGTGATGAACTGCTTGCCTTTCTTTATGCATGGAGTCAAGGTTGGTACCACCGAGACCAACGTCCTTCCTGGCTTGATTATCAGCAGAAGAGGGTCTTGCATACCATGGACATCTGCTGCAACATACGCTGCCCTTTGTTCTTAATCTTATGTCTTCATTTGCAGAGGCTTCACAGGCCTGGCTCAGAAAGGGCAAGGTCACTGCTCTCCTTGTCACCCCCTCGGTCTGTGCCGTCTTTCTCCTCCTCTTGAACTGAGGAGGAGTTCTGCTGAGTTAGCCCTTATGTCGTGCGGTCTGTCTTGTTCAACTTGTGCTCTTGTGCTCTACCTTTTATCCCTCTGACGAAAGGAAAGGGCCGTCAGGTGTGTGTCATTCAGATCAACAATTTTAGGGTTAGTCTGTTGTTTTCTACATTGGGGAAAGTGTTGGTATCAGAAAAGGGTGGGCAGTGTTTTGGAATATCCTATGTGGTAGGAGGGGGAAGAGGTGTTGTAGGGAATTGTAACCCTCATAAGGAGAGGGATGGTAGTGATCTTGCAAGGGTGGTTTTTGTAGGATTTGTGGAGTGAACGGGAATGACCCTGATTATTGGCGGAAAATAAACAGGGGGGATTGTGGGAACGGTCGTGTTTGGACCACATAGACTGGGAGTGTGACAAACCATAATCAGAGAGACGTGGAGAAGAATGACTGGGAGTGTGCGGATAGGAAACAGAAAATCAGATACTCTGTGAGTTATGGGTTTTAAGTGTTACAGGGTTCAGGCTCCTAGGGTATTTGACAGATATGGAGGGGTCATTGGATTTGGGTAAGGGGCATTCTGTGGGTGGAAGAGAGGTAGATGTGCAACAACCCATAAAGGTCTCAGGGACTTCATCGTCCTCACCTTTGTCCCTGGGTACATACTATGTCTCACCTTGTTATGCTATGTTATGTTAGTTAAATTTATTAAGTGCACGTACGCCCGAAGGCAGCATGGCGCTGAAGCATGAGCAGAAGTAGATTTTCACCAGAGTCTAGAACACAAATGTTTTCAGTGATCAGCGAAAGGAGAGGTGGTCCACGGTCTTATGCAAGGTGAGAGAAAGAGTGTTCCATGCCTTGACGGCAGCCACCGAGAAAACACGCCTGCCTGTCTGAGTCACTCTAAACCAAGGAACCACAACAAGAGAGGTAGACTGTGAATGGAGGCACTTAGTAGGAGTATAATGTGGACATTTTTGTCTGAATGTATTCTGCCCCCATGCCAAAAAGAGGCATGATGCACAATACACATGGATTTGAACAGAATCCGATTTTCCACTTGAAGCCAGTGGAACTGTCTCAAAAATGGGGTCATATGGGCTCCAAAAGGAGGACGAAGAATGGCCCTAACTGCAGAATTCTGCAGTATCTGGAGCTGATTTATCAAATAGCGTAGTTGAGCAAGATAGAGCAAGTTGCAGTAGTCTAGGCCACTCATTACAAGCGCTGTGGCCACAGGTGCCTGACAGTTTATGGGAATGAAGGGGAGAACTTTCCTAACAATGAAGAGTTTGAAGTGGTCAGCTTACATACTGCCACAACCTCTTCATCCATGGCAAGGGAGGAGGAAATCTTGATCCCCCAAATTCCTGACCGATGAAACCGGTATAGGAAGGGGACCAAGAGATGCAGGCCAGCAGGCTGTGTTTCAAAAGAGAAGAGGAGAGGTGGTACCAACAACCAGCACCTCAATCTTACTACCATTTAATTTCAGCCAGTTAGCCGTCATCCACGCTCTCACATCCTCGAGACACTTCCTAAGCCGACTGGCCATATCAGACTGATTCAAGTCTAAGCGGGCCAAAATGTGCGTGTCGTCGGTGTAGGAATAGTATCGAAAGCCATGGGACATGATAAGCAACAAAAGAGGCCTAATATAAAGATTAAACAAAATCGGTGAAAGGGCAGATGCCTGCGGGACACCACAGGAAAGTAGAACCGGGCTAGAATGAAAAGGGGGAAGAGAGACCAACTGGGAGCAATCGGCCAGATAGACGATGAACCAGTAAAGTACTTTGCCGGACAGACCTGGGGCAGCAGTCTGGAGATCATGGTAGGATGGTCAACTGTGTCGAACACAGCCAACAGATCTAATAGCACTACTCTTCCGATGCCCCTTTGATCCACCAGATCATCAAGTACCGAATTAAGGACTGATTCAGTTCTTCCCCTTCCTGGCCAAAAACCCAATTGAAATGAGTCAAAATAAGAGGAAGATTCCAGAAAAGTGGACAGCAAAGGAGAAACCAGAGCTTCCAACAGCTTCATGAGGAAGGGTAATAATGAGATTGGTCGGTAATTAGCCAACACCTCAGGGTCCAGGGAGGGCTTTTTTAATAAAGGAATTACCAGGGCGTGCTTAAGTGCAGGAGGGATCACCCCATGAGTGAAAGATGCATTAAGTGCTACAGTAATATGAGGAAATTAGAGCCCTCAAATTTTCCTTCAGGAGAGCCAGAGGGTTGGCGTCACCAGTGGAGGCTGATTTCAAATGTTGGATGGCAGCAAGAATGTCTAAATCCAAAAAGATATGAAACAAGGACCAAATCCCATTAACCAAGGAATCCTCACCATGGGCTACAGCAGTAGGCGGATTATCCCCCAAACATAACCCTTGATTCCCCTACGCAGGTGATCCTCTCTAGCTCGTACACCACCAGGGTTGGGGTATGAGAGTGCCAGCCCGTCCTTGGCCACCTGAATAAGGGATTCTTGAAGTCTATCCAGGATAATACCATCAGGGTTCTCACAATTCTTACACATGCTTTATATACTGTTTTGCTTGATCTTTACAGCCAGGATAGAACTTTGAATCAATTATAGCCCTATTCCAAATAAGACCCTATGAGAATTCATATTTTCAGGTCTGCCGGCAAAAAAAAGTTAGGGCTGAATCACTCTGTCATGTTTCAGGAGGATTTGTTTCAGCAACTTAATGAGAAATTAAACAGGAAATTGATTGATGAAGATACATTAAAAAAAAAATGGACTGCACCTGTTTTAGAGAAATCAGGATGAACTAAAATATGCCCCTACAAAATATGTTATTTATACCCACTTAAAAAAATAACACAAATCAGATCAGGCAGAAAAATGACTATTTGTTTAAAGTACAATCTCTTTTATAACTCAAATCTCAGAAAACGTTCTAAGCTGGCTTAGAATTTAGGATCCTTTTTTAAAAGGTATTTCTAGAGACTTGGTGCCCAATTATTCAAATTTTAACTTGTGACAAGCTTTTTTCCATCTTCATAATTTCAAAGACCTGAGGAATTTCCCATTTCTATCAAGGCCCTGAATGTGGTGTTATAGTGCAATGTAAACATGACATATTTATCAAACTGAACAAACATCAATCGTACAAATATTGGAAATAGGAAGACACAGCGGTGCTCATGTTGATTGTGCCCATATATTGCATTATTATGTTTGCACTTATTTATAAGTAGTCCTCTCGTGCAATATGAATTGTCTTCGTATAAAGGTGGACCAGGGCTGAAGTGTAGAATATACACCATTTGATGGATAAGATAGTAAATGTCACCTGCAATGCACATGCAATGCATACAACAGTTACAGTAATACCAATTGTTTCCATATAGTTTTTGAAGTTGCAAAAATCAGAATTACAAGTGGATTCCAACCTCTCTGCCGGGAATCAAATAAATGCAGGTGGCGATGTCTGTGCATTACCTTCACAGAGCGGATGGTGGTGGTGAATGCATGCTTAACACTTTGCCGCTCTGCTCAGTGAAGACAGTTAAAAAACATCACATGGATCATAATTTACTGATGGGACCATGTCTCCACCAGTAAGTTAGGATTTGTGCTAGGCCCCCAATGTGTCCTTGGAACAACAGCGAAATACCAGCAAGTAAATGGAGGACGTATAAACAAACCCCTCTGGGGCCATTTCTGAAAGCAGTTATGAGCAACTCTGACTTAACCTTGACTTGAACCTGAAGATGGCTATTTGGTGCACAGGGAAGTTACTGTGAGTAGCTCTCACTTACTCCTGACTTATTCCTGACTTACTAGGTGAAATACAGGAGTAAGTCAGAATGACTTGTAAAATCTTTGCGAATTGAATCACCATCTCCAGATAACTTTAACATTAATCTGTGAGTACCGGTCCCACAAACAGATGGTCTAGTTCACCCAGGTAGGGGCTTAATACACCACTATCTTGACAAGCTTGGTGCCATAAGATCACTACTGTTGTGATGTATGTAGTATAAAAGCTTTTGAACAAAGCATTTTGTGCAGTATAAAAGATTCCTAGTGTAATCATATGACATTACATTGCATTGCATTCCATTTGATTCCACTCCTTGAAAGTGTTCTTTGGCATAGTCAGGTGGCCAGTCCACAGAAAGGGTGTTTAAGAGAATTTGTCCTTCCCATGGTCTCCTACGTTCTGAATGCAGTGACATAGGGCCCTTTAAGACGAGGTAGCAATACTTTGAGATGGATGGGGATGCAGAAGTTACTCAAACATCAATAATCAAATCGACTGAGGAAGTTGGCAAAACGGCGATGTTTAGTTGCAATTGTCTAAAACAGGGAGTTACAACGGACATCAACAGGCGTCAGTTCGATTTCTCTCACATCATTTCATAAAAAATACAACTTTTATAGTAAAAACTCATCATAAGTGATGTCACACTATGTGGCAAACTACAAAAACCTACTTGTGATAGGATTACAGGGAAGATCTAAGTATATGTTACATACTCACGAGGAAAGTGATTGGGTCTCTACTGTCAGGTGGGCAACTAAACCCATCCCAAGTGCAAATCATCTTTTGTGTCACTTTAATACACAATACTTCATTGGTTATACAAACTATAATGCTCTCTGATACGTGGCCCCCTACCATTGGTTTGGCACCTTTGTAATCTTCTGGAATATTCCACATGCTAGCAGAATACAGGCTACCATACCAGGTGCATGGAAGGTCGGCGTGATCATTCCTCCCCTTCCAATTAACCCCACATCTATCATCACTCTTGCAATCTGCCAGTCAATTAGGCTTTGAACTTGCCCTTGTTGAGCTCTCTGTGCCTGAGAAATAAAGGGAGTATCTTCTTGGTTCCGGTGTAGCTCGACCCAATGTCCATTTTGATCTGACCATGTGACTGGGAGACCGCACTTTCAAGCCTTTTGCAGCATTTGATTCTATTAAATTATGAACTCTTGACGCCTTCAGTGGTTTTCCATTCCACCTCAAACAGAAGTTTTTTTTTTCTCATGTTCATACTACTGGATGGACACCCAGGCTCACAGTGGCCTCTTGTTCTTGGTGCTGGGACAGCCAAGCCTTTCTTGAATTTCTCTTTTGCCATCAGTACTTTTCCAACTACGCCACATTGAAAACTCTTTCCAATCACAGGTTTCAGCCTTGCTTATAGTGCACTGTGGAATATCCAGGTTCTATACATTGCTATGTATTTATACATTGGCCCATCGCCCCAAAACTATTCAATACGTAGCCAATCTTAAGATTACTTTGTCTACTTGCGTTACTGTGTCTGTACACGTGTAAACTGATTTAAATATTCTTCAGCGTTTCTGTAGCTTGTGCATCTTCATCTCGAGCCCAAATCTTTACCATCTTCTCTTCAGAGCTTATAGAATGTCTATATTCTTTTGCCTCATGCATCTTTTCTAGGTGCGTCATCTTCTGCTCCACATGACATAACCAATCTTCTTTCATGTTCAAATGCACACTTCCTCTGGCACTTTATCCAATAGGACACAATGGGGGTCATTCTGAGTTGGGCGGTAAGGATTTACGGGCACCGGTAAGGGTGCCGGTGCCGGTAAACCCTTACCACCCTACTCCAAGGTCCCTTAGCGGGTCCCAGCAGGAACGGCTGGACTGACCAGCCGTTCTCTGCGGGTCCCATTAAGGGACCTTGGAGCTAATAACGGGTCCATTATTAGCGCTTTCCCCATTCCCATTGAGCCCTATCGGGGCTCAAATGGGAATGGGGAATGGTTTACTGAATGGGGATTTACCGGGTCCTCTAGGGTCGGAATGACCCGGTAAGTCCCCATTCAGTCAGACCGGACCCGGGTTTGGAGGCAGCCATGGCGCTAATAGCGCCATGGCTGCCTCCAAACTCGTAATGACCCCCCACCGTCTTTGTGCATGTATGTAGGGTTTTCTCAATGGATACCTTGTTTCCATGATTCTCTGTGGTACAGGCATCCTTAGCGGCACTGCATGTGTTGCAATTTCCACCTCCCAACATATAGGCAGCATGGGGGCGGAGCTTTTGGTGGGGACACTTGACTCCTCCTTTACACTTCCTCCTCTGGACAATTCATCGACCACTCTCTCATCACTCTTCACATCAATACATCCTCGTCTGAAGAAATGCTTCTTTGGTACCCATATCTTCATGACTCCTTTCAGGCCTCCTGCTGATTTCACATGCTCATCAACACTTCAGGTCATAAGCATACATTGTCCAGTGGGACTGCAGTAGAACCATCTCCCCACAGACTTCTTGTGGTTCTTAGGGTGCAGGAACTTCATTCCCTCAGGTGCATGGATGCTGGCCTTTACGTAGTCTCTGATTTCTTCATTTGTCAGCTTCTAAGGTTCCAATCCTGATTCAACATCAATCACAATCTTCATTCCTAGTGCCTTCTTTGCAGTCTTCTTGCATTATGTGATTATTATCCTGATCACAGAGAATCCAAACATGATCATCACCAACAGGGCTCCAAACAACTTGAAAATGTTTGCCATCCATTGTGGAACCTGTGAGCAAATCAATCCAAATCAGCTGTCATCACCAATGTCTTCTACTTCATCTTCCATCTTAACATGCAGGTTTGTCAGCATCATTATGGCCTCTGTCAAGGTACCATTCTCGTCATCATAAGAAGGTATGAATATGCAACATGATTCTCCGATTTTGATACAAACATCTTCATCCTTAGCTGTGATCATGTCCAGGACATATCTGTTCTGAAGAGTCATCAGTCTTATGGCTCCCATCTGGTTATTTGTAACCATTTAGTGTTTGCTTCTGTCTGGATCCTGGGCATGAAGATAATCATGAATATTGATGAAGTCTTACTAAACAATCTGTGTTCATATGGGATGGAATCAAAGGCATCTATTGACTTGGCTGAGAAGTAATTTTCCCTTTACGTAAAATTCACACTGAACCTGGCTTTATTCCATTGGAATCAGAAAGCCACACCCTGCATTCTTTATGGCCTTGAAACACAGCCGATTTGGACTCCATTTTCATTTGACAAATTGCAAGCCAAATTTTGGAGAAGCATTCTCTCCTTGCCATCATGTATTCCAGGCTCATGGCTTCACTATGAACTTGGCTTAGTCTCGCTCCATGCTGTCTACTTGTGGCAGCTATGTGATCTCTTCCGGAAATGTTTGATTTCGACAGATTGTCATAACATCTTACAAATTTTGTCATCACTTTTGTTCTCAACTACGCATGTCTTTGTACAAAAATGGATGAGGGAAGTTTACTTTGCCCTAGCTAGAGCTGATATTACTGTAGAGATCCTCGTCACAAATCCAGACAAAGCTAAACATATGTTATGCCTCCATGACTGGATTGTGACCCAGACTAGATTCCTAAAATATAAGAACCATTGTGATCTACGTTTCTAGCCCAAACATATGAAAATGATGCAATCGTATTTGGTAAAATCCCCTTCACCTGCTATGCGAAGTGCCATCTTAAGGCTGCGCTTCAACCTGTGGCCCATGCGCGTCATTCAAGCAAGACGCAAAATTATAGATACACAAATTAATTTCTGTCGTTTCTGTATGAATAGAGCCTCTCCGGAGGTGATTGAGCATCTCATTTCAATCTGTCCCGCATTAACAGAGCTGCAACAAATTTATTTTGGTGATCATTGTTCCTACTTGGGCTCATTGGAAGTGGAGCTACGATAGCCTTATATTTTATGTGCTGACAAAATGTCCATTCAATTAGCATCTGTTAATTTCCTAAAAGCCCTTAAGTTGGATTCATAACTGACCAAGAAGTGTTTTTGATGTTTTATTGCAAATGTGGTGTGATTCATTTTTTTTAATGAAAAATGTGTTTACTTTCATATGTATGCATATTTTATATTGATATTGAAAAGTTGATATAATGTCAGCTAAATCAATAAAAAATAAAAAATAAATTCTCCCTCTTCATCTGATTTTGGAGCTCAACAGATCTCTTCTTCCTCGGGTGAGCATCTGCTTTGGAAAATTCACCAATGTTCAAGTCCCTCTTTGGGATCACTAATGCTGGAACAGGATCAATCACTATAGAACACAGTTCTCCCCAAACTCTGGGCAGCTTGATGTAAGCCCTGGATCCACAGGCCCAGCAGTGATCCATTATCACTGCTGTCCTGTCCTTCATTCCTGGCACATCAAAGATTCATCCACATTGCTGATTTTCTTCAACTTTTCTCGTGCCATTGTTTCTGAAGCATCGTTGTGCACTACCAAAGGCATTATCTGCAATGGACCTCCTCTGTCTTTGACCCATGTGAGAAGCTTTGCAATCTTTGGCCATAAAGGTTTGCACAGTCGTTCTGCATGTTCTACAGTTGATTTGTATGATCCCTGTGTTGTTGCATGTGCTTTACATATAACCACACCTTCTTCCCATCCATCTGGAGAAAGCACTGTTCCCGGGATCTGCATCTGACCTCTTTCTTTGCATCTTTGAACCTCTTCATCAGTTTTCCCTTGATAGTTGAGTCTTCTGTTGATTTGCCATTTGATTCCTCCTCCTGTCATACCAGGCTGTTCATATCTTATCACATGATTTCTGGTGTGTGCTCTTGCTCTTATCTTTATCTCTTGCACATAGTCGTCTTCATCAGGTGCTGACCATTCTGTCACCCATGCCATAGATGCTGTTCGACCCTGGAATTGACCTTTTCTGAGGCAGAGTACAAGGTGAGTAAAGCAATGGGCTGTTTGAACATCTATTTCAATAGCTATGTATATCTTAGATGTCCCCATAGCATAACGCAGGAGTGCACATACATAGCAATCCTCCTCAGAGGTTCTCTTTCCCACCTCCTTCATGTGCTGATACCACGTAATGTACCCTAAATGTGCTGTACTGTCCATATAATCATTCAATTCATTATAATCAATCCTCCCTTGCACTTCTCTTGGGTCTCTGTTTCATTCTTGCCAAATGCTTCTCCTTATAATGACCATAAAGTAAATAAAAATGGATCTCCCTCCAAAGGTTAGCTTTGGATATTTTGTCACATGTATAGATACCTCTGTATGAGCTACTGGAGTAGGGACATTCACATAAGGCCTTGGCTTTCTCACAATGTCTAGTTCTGCCAAGGTAACTGGAGTGGAAACAATCAAAGGGACTACTGCTTTCTTAGGACCAATGTGAATTAGCAGAATCAGAAAAAACAATGATAAAAGTAGAGCATGCATACATTATACATCAATACATGAGGCTCCTACATGAGGCTCCACCATCAATGCCTCTCCACACGTTGTTGACTCAGCTCACTGTTTGGACCTGCAATATGCTCTATGGAAAATATGTTTGCCTGTGATTACTTTTTAAGGAAGCATAAACTCTCTTTATTCAGGCAGACTTGTCAGATGCTGTGGTAGTTATCGAATCTGCTGAAGGATTTCCACAAGTAACTGGCTGATTGCTAGATGGTTTATAGTGTCACTCATTAACACAAAGGTGTTGGTCTCTCACCAAACAAGGTAAGGATGAACTTGAAGCAAATAGTACAAGATCAAAGCAAGTAGTTTGTGGGCATCATCGTTAGACAGGACCATCTGTACCTCCAGTAAAATGCTCAGGTAATAGTGCAATCTGCTCCATTATAGCTGCCAATAGGCATCTAATAGCCGAGCCATTCTTAGGATCCTGGAAAAAAACATGTATGTTAGACAGCAAGAAGTAGTTTGTGTATGTCAGCATCAGGAAGGACCATAGGCATCTCCAAAGAGAAACTCATTGAGAAACGAATCCAGGAACTGCTCCCTCTTCCAGTCGTCAAAAACAAAGTCAATATCTGGCATGTTTTGCTTACTTCCGCACTTCACAGTCCAATGTCAACAAAGCCCCTGTGGTTCAATAACAAGTAGCTTTTTAACTCCTTGGTTTAGCAGCTACAAGGGAGTGATCACAATCCAACGTACTCTTTATCTGTCTACTGGACAGTCTCTGC